>NC_041392.1:225456435-225538681 GCF_002162155.2 Triticum dicoccoides | reverse complement strand
TGGCCTTATCCCCCAACAACGTCGGCTGGCTCGAGCGAGCCGAGGCCCGGGGGAATAGGGGGAGGACCTGGTGCGGTGGAGCTGGGCCGGCCCAGGTAGCCTTGGCCTGGGAGGGAAAAGGCAGGGGCCTTTCTCTTTTTTTGGTTTTCTTTTATTTATTTTTAGGGCATTAAACCAATTAAAAAAATGATTTCTCCATCAATATTACTTATGCCTTATTTTCCATAGAATGAACATTTAGTTTAGACATTTGAAAACTTTTGAGTTTGACTTGATTTTGAATTTGAATTTGAACATGATTTGAATCAACGTAAGTTTATCAACGGTAAACATGATGACATGGCATCATTAGGAGGGAATTATTGTAGCTTAATTATCCGGGCGTCACACCAGTAGAGCAAAGAGTTTCTCCTCAACCTATTGAACCTACTAAAAATGAAAATGTCTGCTTTGAAATTCCTTCGGGTATGATAGAAAAACTGCTAGCTAATCCTTTTGCAGAAGGAACAATGCATCCTGATGAGCACTTAATATATGTGGATGATGTTTGTGGATTATTTAAGCTTGCAGGTGTACCCGGAGATGTTATTAAGAAGAAGGTCTTCCCTTTATCTTTGAAGGAAGATGCATTGACATGGTATAGGCTATGTGATGATACGGGGTCATGGAACTACAAACGATTGAAATTGGAATTTCATCAGAAGTTTTATCCTATGCATATTGTTCATCGTGATCGCAATTATATATATAATTTTTGGCCCCGTGAAGGAGAAAGCATCGCTCAAGCTTGGGGGAGGCTTAAATCAATGTTATATTCATGCCCCAATCATGAGCTCTCAAGAGAAATGATTATTCAAAATTTATATGCTCGGCTTTCTGATAACAATCGCACCATGCTCAATACTTCTTGTGCTGGCTCTTTTATGATGAATACTATTGAATTCAAATGGGATTTATTGGAAAGAATTAAACGCAACTCTGAAGATTGGGACCTCCAGGAAGGTAAGAAGTCAGGTATGACACCTAAGTTTGATTGTGTTAAATCTTTTATGGATACCGATGTTTTCCGTAAATTTAGCACTAAAAATGGACTTGACTCTGAAATAGTAGCTTCTTTCTGTGAATCTTTTGCTACTCATGTTGATATCCCTAGGGAGAAGTGGTTTAAATATCATCCTCCCATGGAAGTAAAAGTAGCTGCACCTATTAAAGTTGAATAAAAGACTGTCACTTATAATGATCCTATTGTTCCTACTGCTTATGTTGAGAAACCACCTTTTCCTGTTAGGATAAAAGATCATGCTAAAGCTTCAACTGTGGTTCGTAAAAGCAATATTAGAACCTATACACCTCCTGAGCAAGTTAAAGTTGAACCTAATATTGCTATTGGTAAAGATCTCTTGTCTGATAATATTGATGGGCATGTTATTCATTTCTGTGATGAGACTGCTAGAATTGCTAAACCTTGTGCTAAAGATAAACATAGACCCATGGTAGGCATGCCTGTTATTTCTGTTAAAATAGGAGATCATTGTTATCATGGCTTACGTGATATGGGTGCCAGTGCTAGTGCTATACCTCATGACTTATACAAAGAAATTGTGCATGATATTGCACCAGCTGAGATAGAAGATATTGATGTTACCATTAAGCTTGCCAATAGAGATACCATATCACCCATTGGAATTGTTAGAGATGTTGAAGTCTTGTGTGGGAAAACTAAATATCCTGTTGATTTTCTTGTTCTTGGCTCCCCACAAGATAGCTTTTGTCCCATTACATTTGGTAGACCCTTCTTGAACACTGTTAATGCTAACATAGATTGCAAAAAGGATGTTGTTACTATTGGTTTAGGTGATATGTCTCATGAATTTAATTTCTCTAAATTTCGTAGACAACATTGTGAAGAGGAATTGCCTAGTAAAGATGAAATTATCGGTCTTGCTTCTATTGCCGTACCTCCTAGTGATCCTTTAGAACAATATTTGCTAGACCATGAAAATGATATGTTTATGAATGAAAGAAGGGAAATAGATGAAGTATTGTTTAAACAGGAACCCATCCCGAAACACAATTTTCCTGTTGAAATCCTAGGGGATCCTCCTCCACCCAAGGGTGATCCCGTGTTTGAGCTTAATCCGTTACCTGATACTCTTAAATATGCTTATCTTGGTGAGAAAAAGATATATCCTGTTATTATTAGTCCTAACCTTCCAGAGCATGAAGAAGAGAGATTATTGAAAACTCTGAAGAAGCACGTGCTGCTATTGGATATACTCTTGATGATCTTAAGGGCATCAGTCCCACTCTGTGTCAACACAAAATAAATTTGGAGGAAGATGCCAAACCAGTTCGTGATCATCAACGATGGCTGAATCCTAAGATAAAGGAAGTGGTAATAAAGGAAATACTAAAGCTTCTTGAGGCAGGTATAATTTATCTAGTTGCTGATAGTCAGTGGGTAAGTCTTGTCCATTGTGTCCCTAAGAAGGGAGGTATTATTGTCGTTCCTAATGATAAAGATGAGTTGATCCTGCAAAGAATTATTACAAGTTATAGAATAGTAATTGATTTCCGCAAATTAAATAAAGCTACTAAAAAGATTATTACCCCTTACCTTTTATTGATCAAATGCTAGAAAGATTGTCCAAACATACACATTTTTGCTTTCTAGATGGTTATTCTGGTTTCTCTCAAATACCTGTGTCAGCCAATGATTAATCAAAGACTACTTTTACTTGCCCTTTTGGTACTTTTACTTATAGATGTATGCCTTTTGGTTTATGTAATGCACCTGCTACCTTTCAAAGATGCATGGTGGCTATATTCTCTGACTTTTGTGAAAAGATTTGTGAGGTTTTCGTGGATGATTTCTCCGTCTATGGATCCTCTTTTGATGATTGCTTAAGCAACCTTGACCGAGTTTTGCAGAGATGTGAAGAAACTAATCTTGTCTTGAATTGGGAAAAGTGCCACTTTATGGTTAATGAAGGTATTGTCTTGGGGCACAAAGTTTCTGAAAGAGGTATTGAGGTTGATAAAGCCAAGGTTGATGCTATTGAAAAGATGCCATGTCCCAAGGACATCAAAGGTATAAGAAGTTTCCTTGGTCATGCCGGATTTTATAGGAGGTTCATTAAGGACTTCTCAAAAATTTCTCGGCCTCTGACTAATTTATTACAAAAAGATATACCATTTGTTTTTGATGATGATTGTGTAGAGGCATTTGAAATGCTTAAGAAAGCATTGATCTCTGCACCGATTATTCAGCCACCTGATTGGAATTTACCCTTTGAAATTATTTGTAATGCTAGTGATTATGATGTAGGTGCTATTACAGGGTAGAGAGTTGATAAGAAATTAAATGTTATTCAATATGCTAGTAAAACTCTAGATGATGCCCAGAGAAATTATGCTACTACTGAAAAAGAATTCTTAGTAGTTGTATTTGCTTGTGATAAGTTCAGACCTTATATTGTTGATTCTAAAGTAACTATTCACACTGATCATGCTGCTATTAAATATCTTATGGAAAAGAAAGATGCTAAACCTGGACTTATTAGATGGGTTCTCTTGCTACAAGAATTTGATTTGCATATTCATTGATAGAAAGGGAGCTGAGAACCCCGTTGTAGACAACTTGTCTAGGTTAGAAAATGTTCTTGATGGCCCACTATACCTATTGATGATAGCTTTCCTGATGAACAATTAAATGTCATAAATGCTTCTCATACTGCTCCATGGTATGCTGATTATGCTAATTATATTGTTGCTAAATTTATACCACCTAGTTTCACATACCAGCAAAAGAAAAAAGTTCTTCTATGATTTAAGACATTACTTCTGGGATGACCCACATCTTTATAAAAAAGGAGTAGATGGTGTTATTAGACGTTGTGTACCTAAGCATGAATAGGAACAGATCCTATGCAAGTGTCACTCCGAAGCTTATGGAGGACACCATGCTGGAGATAGAACTGCACATAAGGTATTGCAATCTGGTTTTTATTGACCTACTCTCTTCAAGGATGCCCGTAAGTTTATCTTGTCTTGTGATGAATGTCAAAGAATTGGTAATATTTGTAGACGTCAAGAAATGCCTATGGATTATTCACTTATTATTGAACCATTTGATGTTTGAGGCTTTGATTATATGGGACCTTTTCCTGCCTCCAATGGATATACACATATTTTAGTTGTTGTTGATTACGTTACTAAGTGGGTAGAAGCTATTCCAACTAGTAGTGCTGATCATAACACTTCTATTAAAATACTTAAAGTTATTTTTCCGAGGTTTGGAGTCCCTAGATATTTAATGACTGATGGTTTTTCACATTTTTTTCATGGTGCTTTCCGTAAAATGCTTGCTAAATATGATGTTAATCATAGAATTGCATCTCCTTATCACCCACAGTCTAGTGGTCAAGTAGAATTGAGTAATAGAGAGCTCAAACTAATTTTGCAAAAGACTGTTAATAGATCTAGAAAGAATTGGTCCAAGAAACCTGATGATGCATTATGGGCCTATAGAACTACATATAAAAACCCTATGGGTATGTCTCCGTATAAACTGGTTTATGGAAAAGCATGTCACTTACCTCTAGAACTAGAACATAAGGCATATTGGGCTATTAAAGAGCTCAATTATGATTTCAAACTTGCCGGTGAGAAGAGGTTATTTGATATTAGCTCACTTGATGAATGGAGAACCCAAGCCTATGAGAATGCCAAATTATTTAAAGAAAAAGTTAAAAGATGGCATGACAAAAGGATACAAAAGCGTGAGTTTAATGTAGGTGACTATGTATTGCTATACAACTCTCGTTTAAGATTTTTTGCAGGAAAACTTCTCTCTAAATGGGAAGGTCCTTACGTTATCGAGGAGGTCTATCGTTCCGGTGCCATAAAAATCAATAACTTCGAAGGCACAAATCCGAAGGTGGTGAACGGTCAAAGAATTAAACATTATATCTCAGGTAATCCTATAAATGTTGAAACCAATGTTATTGAAACCGTAACCCCGGAGGAATACATAAGGGACACTTTCTGGAACATTTCAAACTCCAAAAAGGAATAGGTATGTGGTACGGTAAGTTCTAATGGCAATATTTCGCCGTTTTGGAATATTTAGAAACATAGAAAAATAAGAAGCAGTCCGGGAAGGACACGAGGGCTCCACGAGGGTGGAGGGTGCGCCCTACCCCCCTAGGCGCGCCCCCTACCTCGTGGACACCTCATGTGCTCTCTGGACTCTGTTTTCTTACAGAACACGTATTTTGGTCGGTAAAAATTCATTATATAATCTCCCGGAGGTTTTGACTCCAGTATCATGCAATTATCCTCTGTTTGTGTTTTGAGCTATTGTTGCTGTAGATTAGAGCAAGATGTCTTCGCAAGAGTCAATCGGGGAGAGCCGGGTGTCTCATCCGGCACCTAGATCAATGACAAACAACAATGTTGACCACTTTGGGCCAGCAACGAAGGAAGAGATGGAGGCTGATTTGAAGAGAATAGATGCCATGGAGGAGGATCAAGAAGTCACTTCTCGCTTCCGAGCTGGATTCACAATGGGGAACTGCAGAGCTCGGCTATTCCAAACTCGGTTATCCCTTCCAATGTAGAGAATATGAAAAAGAGTGTCACTGGTTCTCCCGCAGCTATGCAGCACCCTTGGGTGCAGGGAGCTTTGGCTATTACGGGAAAGCTTCGAAAGGAAATAATGGACCTCAAGCAGCAAGTCAATAAGCTCGAGGAGGAAAATCGTATCCTGAGGGGCATCATCGCCAAGAATATCACATCACCATCCCCGAAAAGAGAGACATAATCACATGGGTATGGGCACTCCCCCAAGCTTGGAAGTTGCCAAGGAGAGTGCCCCAGTATCGTATCACCGTCACTTTTATCTTTACCGCTTTTCTTAGTTCGATCCTTTTGATAATATGTTGATCTAGTAGAATAAAGTTTTAGTATGATCTAGTTGTCACTTTTGCTTTATGATCCTTCTATGTAATCGAGTCTGTGAGCTATATATATATAATAAAGATTAGTGTTGAGTCAAGGGCTTGATTATTTTTCCATGATCTTTAGTGAATAAAAGAAAAGAGAAGAAATAAAAAGAAACAAAGAGATCATATGGACCTTATGGAGAGTAATGAGCTCACATATAAAAAGCATGATGAATAAAAGTTGTTGAGAGTTGACAAACATAGTTTTGGTCATTGTTGCAATTAATAGGAAGTAATAAAGAAAGAGAGGTCTTCACATATAAATACACTATCTTGGACATCTTTTATGATTGTGAGCACACATTAAAATATGACATGCTAAAGAGTTGACGTTGGACAAGGAAGACAACGTAATGGGTTATATTTTCTTACATCTGAGATAAATTATATTGTCATGGATCATCCAATATGATTGAGTTTGCCTTTCCCCCTCATGCTAGCCAAATTCTTTGCACCAAGTAGAGATACTACTTGTGCTTCCAAATACCCTTAAACTAGTTTTGCCATGAGAGTCCACCATACCTACCTATGGATTGAGTAAGATCCTTCAAGTAAGTTGTCATCGGTGCAAGCAATAAAAATTGCTCTCTAAATATGTATGATTGATTGGTGTGGAGGAAATAAGCTTTATACGATTGTGTGATATGGAAGAAATAAAAGCGATAGACTGCATAATAAAGGTCCATATCACAAGTGGCAATATAAAGTGACGTTCTTTCGCATTAAGATTGCGTGCATCCAACCATAAAAGCACATGACAACCTCTACTTCCCTATGCGAAGGGCCTATCATTTACTTTCATCTCCTACCTTACATAAGAGTCATGGTGATCTTCACCTTTACTTTTTACATTTTATCTTTTGGCAAGCACAACATGTTGGAAAGATCCTGGTATATATGGCTAATTGGATGTGAGTTTTCATGAACTATTATTGTTGACATTACCCTTGAGGTAAAACGTTGGGAAGCAAAACTATAAGCCCCTATCTTTCTCTGTGTCCGATTAAAACTCCATACCCATAAGTATTGCGTGAGTGTTAGCAATTGTGAAAGACTAAATGATAGTTGAGTATGTGGACTTGATGAAAAGCTCGTATATTGACTCTTTCCTATGTTATGATAAATTGCAATTGCTCCAATGACTGAGATTATAGTTTGTTAGTTTTCAATGAAGTTTATGATTCATACTTGAAATTGTGATCAAATTGTTACTCTAGCATAAGAGATCATATGACAAGAATTATATAAGTTGTTGTTCTAACAATGATCATGATGCCCTCATGTCCGTATTTTATTTTTATCGACACCTCTATCTCTAAACATGTGGACATATTTTTCGATTTCGGCTTGCACTTGAGGACAAGCGAGGTCTAAGCTTGGGGGAGTTGATACGTCCATTTTGCATCATGCCATTATATTGATATTTATTGCATTATGGGTTGTTATTACACATTATGTCACAATACTTATGCCTATTCTCTCTTATTTTACAAGGTTTACATAAAGAGGGAGAATGCCCGCGGCTGGGATTCTGGGCTGGAAAAGGAGCAAATATTAGAGACCTATTCTGCACAGCTCCAAAAGTCCTGAAACTTCACGAAAGACGTTTTCAGAATATATAAAAAATACTGAGCGCAAGAAGTTCACCAGGGGGCACACCCTGCCCACGAGGGTGGGGCGCGCCCTACCCCCCTGGGCTCGCCCCCCTACCTCGTGGCCCCCCTAGTGGCCCTCTGATGGCCATCTTCTGCTATATGGAGTCTTTCAATGAGAAAAAAAATCACAAGCCATCTTTCCGAACGAGACTCCGCCGCCACGAGGCAGAACCTTGGCGGAACCAATCTAGGGCTCTGGTGGAGCTGCTCTGCCGGGGAAACTTCCTCCGGGAGGGGGGAATCATCGCCATCGTCATCACCAATGCTCCTCTCATCGGGAGAGGGCAATCTCCATCAACATCTTCACCATAACCATCTCCTCTCAAAACCCTAGTTCATCTCTTGTATGCAATTCTTGTCTCCAAGTCTGGGATTGGTACCTATGGGTTGCTAGTAGTGTTAATTACTCCTTGTAGTTGATGCTAGTTGGTTTAATTGATGGAAGATCATATGTTCAGATCCTATATGCATATTAATACCCCTCTGATTATGAACATGAATATGCTTTGTGAGCAGTTACGTTTGTTCCTGAGGACATGGGAGAAGTCTTGCTATTAGTAGTCATGTGAATTTGGTATTCATTCGATATTTTGATGAGATGTATGTTGTCTCTCCTCTAGTGGTGTTATGTGAACATGGACTACATAACACTTCACCATTATTTGGGCCTAGAGGAAGGCATTTGGAAGTAATAAGTAGATGATGGGTTGCTAGAGTGACAGAAGCTTAAACCCTAGTTTATGCGTTGCTTCGTAAGGAGCTGATTTGGATCCACATGTTTCATGCTATGGTTAGGTTTACCTTAATACTTTTGTTGTAGTTGTGGATGCTTGCAATATACGTTAATCATAAGTGGGATGCTTGTCCAAGTAAGGACAGTACCCAAGCACCGGTCCACCCACATACCAAATTATCAAAGTACCGAACGCGAATCATATGAACATGATGAAAACTAGCTTGAAGATATTCCCATGTGTCCTCGGGAGCGCTTTACATCATATAAGAGTTTGTCCAGGCTTGTCCTACAAAAAGGATTGGGCCACCTTGCTGCACTTTATTTACTTTTGTCACTTGTTACTCGTTACAAATTATCCTATCACAAAACTATCTGTTACCTATTATTTTAGTGCTTGCAGAGAATACCTTGCTGAAAACCTCTTATCATTTTCTTCTGCTCCTCGTTGGGTTCGACACTCTTACTTATCGAAAGGACTAAGATGGATCCCCTATACTTGTGGGTCATCATTATATTATCAATCTTGGATGGTTTATAATCATTTATAGTCATTTTATATCATTTTTGGTACTAACCTATTGACATAGTGCCAAGTGACAGTTGCTGTTTTTTCCATGTTTTTTACATCGCAGAAAATCAATATCATACAGAGTCCAAATGCCCCGAAACTTTATGGAGAATTTTTATGGGCCAAAAGGAAAACAATGGGCCTTGGCTACGCCTAGGGGGTGCCCCGAGGGAGGCAACCCACCAGGGTGCGCCAGGAGGCCCAGGCGCGCCCTGGTGGGTTGTTCCCACCTCGGGTGCCCCCCGGACCGCCTCTTTGCTCTATAAATACCCCAATATTCCATAAACCCTAGGGGAGTCAACAAAATATTCATCCAGCCGCCGTAGAGTCCAGAACCACCAGATCCAATCTAGACACCATCTTGGATGGGGTTCACCACCTCCTTTGGTGCCTCTCCGATGATGTGTGAGTAGTTCTTTGTAGACCTTCGGGCCCGTAGGTAGTAGCTAGATGGTTTCATCTCTCTCTCTTGATTCTCAATACAATGGTCTCTTGGAGATCCATATGATGTAACTCTTTTGCGGTGTGTTTATTGGGATCAATGAACTTTGAGTTTATGATCAGATCTATCTTTTTATATCCATGAAAGTATTTGAGTTTCTTTGATCTCTTTTATGCATGATTGCTTATAGCCTCGTATTTCTTCTCCGGTATTTGGGTTTTGTTTGGCCAACTTGATTTATTTATCATGCAATGGGAAAAGGTGCTTTGTAGTGGGTTCGATCTTACGGTGCTTGATCCCAGGGACAGAAAGGGAAACAACACGTATGTATCATTGCTACTAAGGATAAAACAATGGGGTCTATCTCTACATAGATAGATCTTGTCTACATCATGTCATCGTTCTTATTGCATTACTCCGTTTCCCCATGAACTTAATACACTAGATGCATGCTGGATAGCGGTCGATGTGTGGAGTAATAGTAGTAGATGCAGGCAGGAGTCGGTCTACTAAGATTGGACGTGATGCCTATATAATGATCATTGTCTGGATATCGTCATGAGTATTTGAAGTTCTATCAATTGCCCAACAGTATTTGTTCACCCACCGTTTGCTATTTCTCTCGAGAGAAGCCACTAGTGAAACCTACGGCCCCCGGGTCTTCTTCCTCATATATTTGCCTTTGCGATCTATTTTTCCTTGCTTTTATTTTCAGATCTACTAAACCCAAAACCCAAAAATACCTTGCTGCAATTTATTCGTATTTAGTTATTTCGCTTCGATCTATCAATGTACTACAAATTTACCTCATGTCTGTTTGCCTATCTTGAGGCGTCGTACCCCGGAAGGGATTGACAACCCCTTCAACACGTCGGGTTGCGATAAGTTGTTATTTGTGTGCAGGTGTTGTTTACATTGTGTTGCTTGGTTCTCCTACTGGTTCAATAACCTTGGTTTCATATCTGAGGGAAATACCTACCGCCGTTGTGCTGCATCATCCCTTCCTCTTTGGGGAAATACCGACGTATCTTCAAGCAACATCAGGATTCACCGTGTGGGATGTACATACGAACGGAAACAAATAGGTTTCGATGCCCTGCCAGATCGCACACGAGCTCATTTTGCACCACCAGTGAGCTAGGAGGGCCTATCCCCGACGGTTTCTGGTTCATGTAGGAAGGACCCCCCTATCGCCCACACTCACTTGGCGACGGTTCCAAACACCGTCGCGGAAAGGGGTTAAAAATCGTTTGTATAGCACGTCGTTGTGCCAGTGTAGAGACAACAAATGCACTTGATGGAGAGAGAAAATTGATTTTTTAGTGGGCCCCACGAGAACTAGCTCCAATTAGCACCACTTGGCTGGAGGGATAGAGAGAGAGAAAAGTGATTTTTCAGTGGGCCCAATGAGAACTAGCTCCAATTAGCACCTCTTGGGTGTGATATTTTTTTGGTGGGTTAGGTGCAGCTTGCTCCAATTTAACCCTCATGTTTGGATACTTTAGGGCTATTTGAGCCCCAACTAGCTCAAACTAACTCTAACCCATGGATCCAAACAAGGCCAAGGTTAGTCTCAGAAAACGCATTAAGCCCTATATACATGGACAGACGGAGTACATGATACTAGCAAACGCTCACCATTAGTAGTAGTTCATTGGTTAGTTTCGATTTTTGATTCAGTGGTTGTACTGCTACCGTCCAATATTCGTGTGTGGTTGTTTCTCTACTCTTATAAAAACAGAGTTGGTGATGATGGTGTGCCTTCCATCCTGCAACATAGGCCGTCCGATTTATATCTGACGGATAGGAAGGAAACTATGGCAATTTTGCAAAAAAAATACCCACACCCCTCTCCACATTTACAAATAAGGCCTTCCCTCGTTCATCCTTTTCTCTCACAAGATAAACTACTCATACAAATGCATCTTGATGTTACGTACAATGCACGGGCATCTTGCTAGTCTATAATAAAAAAGGAGGGTGTATAAGTCACCTTACGAAAACCAAATAATCCCAAAACACTTAGGCGCGGTGCATTAACTCGCACCTCGTTTCTTGTTTCTTGACATATCAACCAATAAGAGATATGGGGTGTGCATGATTTCAATGACTCAAGACTACCAAACATCACATGTAGTGGTTAGTTCATTACATGTGGTGCTATTAATTAGCAAATAAACATTAAGTTCTCTCGTTTTCCCCTCCTTCTTGGTCACAGTGCACAACCTAAGATGACTTATTCACCTAGACAGAGGGAGTAGTACTTACTGTGGGAAAGGTGAAGTGATGGTTGCTTCCCTTGAGCAACTTATTACTATGGGAATATTGGAGTACCAGTGGATTCAACAAAGAAATAAATGATGGTTGCCTCGTCCGAGCAACTTACTGTGGCGAAGGTGGGGCTGTCTGATCTGACTGCTCACTAGTCATTATTACTATGGCGCAATGAGCAGGGTGAATCTCCCCTGCAGTTGTGCACTCAATATTGCTGCATGGCAGGTGGAGCCGGATGAAGGATTTCCCACATGTCGGCGAAACAAAGTTGAATTTTTTCTGGCATTGCTATCAATCTTCCAGGATTTGTTTATATGTATGCGTAATTTTCCAGCATAATGAAATTGTACTGTGATGCCATGAAGGTTTCAACTTTGGTTCCCGCAGAAAAAATGGTTTCAACTTAGGATTCATGTGTCCTCTTGCCTCAAGATTGTCTCGTTACAACATTCCATCAAATACAAATGAAACTACCATCGCTGCTAATGCATCTCAGTGGTTCGTAGATCAGCGCCAATATTCACATCACAACTGAAGACAAAGTTGTGAGAAGGTGTACAAATAAAGAAAAAAAATATAATTGATCGATGATGTTCGTAGGCATGGCTCCATTTCCTGGGCACAATGTTCATTGGTTGGCAGCTGGTTTCACGAAGCTCTGTAGCCAAGAAAGAGGTATATGCATGGAGGACATCGCAATCTGATCATTTTGTGCAGTTCTGCTACAATCAAGCTGATCATCCGTGTTTGCAAAGATATTCAGTCAGTGTGATTACAATAATAGTGGAACTAGAAGATGGAATATAACACACACACTAATAGAAAGTCGATCACCTTTGTGATCTCTCTTTAGGACTAACTACTTGTTGGAGAAGATTAGGCACGGAGTTGGATGAGGAGGATAGCAAAACCAATCTCCCTTTGTGCATTCCCACAGAAATGTAAAAACGTTGCCTGTGTGACATTTTGGCGGAATTGCACAAAACACTCTTAAGAAAAAAGTGATTTGTGCAATTCACCAAAAAGGTCGCAATAGCAATGAGGTAAAATGGATAGCACTGTTTGCAAAAATAGGTAGAAAGGAAACAATTACTGCCCAATAACAGGAGTTGAAGACACATACGTCGACAAAAAAGAAGCATATTCCATGTCATAAGGGAAAGATAGCAGCATGGTGGTTTATCAAAAATGGTTTGAGGAAGAGATTGCAAGATGGAATGTACGTCGATCGAGATACGTTTTAAGCAAAGAACTAAAGAAGATCCACATGCATGATTTTCCACATGCAACAATGTGGGAAGATGGGTAGTGGAGCAAACCCGAAGGAAGCTATACCTAAGGGTCGTCCGGATGTAAATAGGAGGGCGTCGGCGGCCGGGATCTGCCCATACTACGGCAGCAAGCAAGTGGGGAAGGCCCTACCGCGTCGGAGCTTGGTCAGAGAGAACGACGGGTACTGCAGATCGGGACGTGCTGCCTCAACACCGTCGAACGGAGAAATGATGCACATCCTCCCTTTCAGTCGGCGGACGAGATGCGGCTGAATCAGTGACCAACGGTGAGAGAGAGAAGCCGCCGCCGCCTTGTTTGAGATAGTGTGACGAGAGACAAACCACAACATGCAGGCTCCATTGTATATAGGGGAGCGGATTTCTTTTTCCCGACAACAATCGTTTTAATTCTGTATATGCCATTAAGGAATATAACTTTATTTAATACTAACATGTCAAGTCAAACTTTGTTCCATCTACGCGTGGTACACGACCCTCCTTCGAGTAAACAACCACTACACGCGTCAAATTATCACGTGGGCTGCCTTTTCATACAGAAATGAACTCCACAGTGTACCCGCACGAGTGTGGCTGGGAACGAGACATGAGTACGTGCATCGTGCGTGCACCTCTTCTTTACGTGCAGGTACGTATGTACGTGGGTGGGTGTGAAAGAGATGGTTTGTGCAAAACAGAGGCAATGCGGCGATGATATCTCAAACAAAAAATATAGCATATGCAAAGTGTATGAAACAGAGTCATGGATATATCATATATAGAGGGAGCGATCCACGAGAAGAGAGTGGATGGATCATCAGCGTGAGATATCGATAGAATCGAAAACAGGGATGAAGTGTGTGGGTGCGCGATCGATAAAGACTGCCATCAAATTTGTGTTTGCCGACGTCAAAGGTACATGGCGGCTGGCCTACTGGAATGTGAGAGGGCAGAGGTGTAGTTTGTCTCTATGGCATGGATACCTACGTACAATGTTCGACTATCGGTGTGTGGGGGGAGGGGGCATAGACCTAACTATAGAGAGGTAGATCGACTGGTATATGTGTGGAGGAGGAGAGAGACCTAGCTATGTATTGAGGGAGATCGATCGACATCCATGCATATGTGCAGCAGAGGAATAAGGTTGGGAGAGAGACAAAGGTAGAGTGTCGGAGGGTTGGTGGTGGAGTTGCTTCTCACTAATGGTGGGAGAGGCCTGTTAGACAAACGGAGAGTACGAGTGCAATATCAATAAGAGAGGGGATGTCTGCCTGTCTATGCACGTGCATGTGAGAGACGGGTCAGGAGGTATGCAAGGATGATGAGGGGGGAAATATGGTTGTGGTAAGCAGACGTAACTACATAGGAAGATCATTCATCCTGTGTTGGAGAAAGGGAGAGACATAAATAGTGAGGTATGTCGATCGGTGCATGGGGAAAAACAATTATAGTCGGCCTATCTATATGTAGGGAGATCGGTAGGTATACATGCATGCATGTGTTAGAAGCAAATAAGGTCTAGAGAGACGGACATGGGGAGAGGGGTGCGGCTAGGAGGTGGTCCATATGATGACCCACAAGTGTAGGGGATCTATCGTAGCCTTTTCGGTAAGTAAGAGTGTCGAACCCAACGAGGAGCAGAAGGAAATGATAAGCGGTTTTCAGCAAGGTATTTTCTGCAAGCACTGAAATTATCTATAACAGATAGTTTTGTGATTAGGTAATTGGTAACGGGTAACAAATAGTAAAAGTAAACAAGGTGCAACAATATGGCCCAATCCTTTTTGTAGAAAAGGACAAGCCTGGACAAACTCTTATATAAAGTAAAGCGCTCCCGAGGACACATGGGAATTATCGTCAAGCTAGTTTTCATCATGTTCATATGATTCGCGTTCGGTACTTTGATAATTTGATATGTGGGTGGACCGGTGCTTGGGTATTGCCCTTACTTGGAAAAGCATCCCACTTATGATTAACCCCTATTGCAAGCATCCGCAACTACAACAGAAGTATTAAGGTAAACCTAACCATACCATGAAACATATGGATCCAAATCAGCCCCTTACGAAGCAACACATAAACTAGGGTTTAAGCTTCTGTCACTCTAGCAACCCATCATCTACTTATTACTTCCCAATGCCTCCCTCTAGGCCCAAACAATGGTGAAGTGTCATGTAGTCGACGTTCACATGACACCACTAGAGGGATGACAACATACATCTCATCAAGATATCGAACGAATACCAAATTCACATGACTACTTATAGCAAGACTTCTCCCATGTCCTAGAGAACAAACGTAACTACTAACAAAGCATATTCATGTTCATAATCAGAGGGGTATTAATATGCATAATGGATCTGAACATATGATCTTCCACCAAGTAAACCAACTAACATCAACTACAAGGAGTAATCAACACTACTAGCAACCCATAGGTGCCAATCTGAGGTTTGGATACAAAGATTGGATACAAGAGATGAACTAGGGTTTGAGATGAGATGGTGCTGGTGAAGATGTTGATGGAGATTGACCCCCTCCCAATGAGAGGATCGTTGGTGATGATGATGGTGACGATTTCCCCCTCCCGAAGGGAAGTTTCCACGGCAGAACAGCTCCGCCGGAGCCCTAGATTGGTTCCGCCAAGGTTCCGCCTCGTGGCGGCGGAGTTTCGTCCTGTGAGCTTGCTTATGATTTTTTCTGGACGAAAGACTCCATATAGAGAAAGATGGGCATCAGAGGGCCACCAGGGGGCCTACGATGCAGGGGGCGCGCCCAGGGGGTAGGGCGCTCCCCCCACCCTCGTGGATGGTGGGTGGCCCCCTCTGGTACTTTCTTCGCCCAATATTTTTTATATATTCTGGAAATAATTCCCATGGAGTTTCAGGACTTTTGGAGATGTGCAGAATAGGTCTCTAATATTTGCTCCTTTTCCATCCCAGAATTCCAACTGTCAGCATTCCCCCTCTTCATGTAAACCTTGTAATATAAGAGAGAATAGGCATAAGTATTGTGACATAATGTGTAATAATAGCCCATAAGTCAATAAATATCGATATAAAAGCATGATGCAAAATGGACGTATCAACTCCCCCAAGCTTAGACCTTGCTTGTCCTCAAGCGAAAGCCAAAATCAAAAATATGTCCACATGTTTAGAGATAGAGGTGTCGATAAAAATAAAATATGGACATGAGTGCATCATGATCATTCTTAGAACAACATATATATATATATTGTCATATGATCTCTTATGCTAAAGTAAAAATTCATTCACTTACTCAAGTATGAATCAGAAACTTCATTGAAAACTAACAAACTATAATCTAAGTCATTGAAGCAATTACAATTTATCATAACATAGGAAAGAGTCAATATAAGAGCTTCTCAGCAAGTCCACATACTCAACCATCATTTAGTCTTTCACAATTGCTAACACTCACGCGATATTTATGGTTATGAAGTTTTAATCGGACACAGAGAAAGATAGGGGCTTATAGTTTTGCCTCCCAACTTTTTACCTCAAGGGTAATGTCAACAATAATAGTTCATGAAAACCCACATCCAATTAGCCATATATATCGGGATCTTTCCAACACATTGTGCTTGCCAAAGGATAAAATGTAAAAAGGAAAGGTGAAGATCACTGTGACTCTTGCATGAAGTATAAGACAAGAATAAAAGATAGGCCCTTCGCAGAGGGAAGCAGAGGTTGTCATGTGCTTTTATGTTGGATGCACAAAATCTTAATGTGAAAGAATGTCACTTTATATTGCCACGTGTGATATGGACCTTTATTATGCAGTCTGTCGCTTTTATTTCTTCCACATCACAAGATCGTATAAAGCTTATTTTCTCCACACTAATAAATTATACATATTTAGAGAGCAATTTTTATTGCTTGCAACGATGACAACTTACTTGAAGGATCTTACTCAGTCCATAGGTAGATATGGTGGACTCTCATGGCAAAACTAGGTTTAAGGACATTTGGAAGCACATGTAGTATCTCTACTTGGTGCAAAGAATTTGGCTAGCATGAGAGGGAAAGGCAAGCTCAACATATTAGATGATCCATGACTATATAATTTATCTTAGATGTAAGAAAACATAACCCATTACGTTGTCTTCCTTGTCCAACGTCAACTCTTTAGCATATCATACTTTAATGAGTGCTCACAATCATAAAAGATGTCCAAGATAGTATATTTATATGTGAAAACCTCTCTTTCTTTATTACGTCCTATTAATTGCAACGATGGCCAAATCTATGTTTGTCAACTCTCAACAACTTTTATTCATCATACTCCATATGTGAAGTCATTACTCTCCACAAGATCCATATGATCTCTTTATTTATTTTTATTTCTTTTTCTTTTATTCTATTCCCTCAAGATCATAGCAAAATAATCAAGCCCTTGACTGAACACTAATCTTTATTATATATAGCTCACAGACTCGATTACATAGAAGGATCATGAAGCAAAACTAAAGAACTAGATCATGCTAAAACTTTATTCTACTAGATCAAGATATTACCAAAAGGATCAAACTAAGAAAACCGGTAAAGATAAAAGTGTGATGGTGATACGATACCGAGGCACTCCCCCAAGATTGGCAATTTTCAAGGGGGAGTGCCCATACCCATGTGTTTATGTTTCCTTCCTCGAAGGTGGTGATGATGGAGTTGTTGATGATGTAGGCTTGTCATCCATCTTCCAAGGCATAGGCTCACCATCATAGAAGGACGATCGAGTCTCTGGGATCCTCAAATCTATAGCCAAACTCATCCTCTTGAATCTATATTCATAGTCATAGTTTTGGTTTTGCAGGTCATAGATCTGGGCTTGGAGGCGCCTGATTTTCTCGTGAAGCTTGAAGATGGCCTCCCCAATGTTCTTGTCATCCAGCTTATGGTTGTTGGTGAACTCCATGATCATTATATGATGGGAGTCGAGTCCATGTTCCACCATCTCCTGGCACTTGAAAACTTGTTGCTCCAATGCCTTGAGCCTTGTCTCCACGCTTCCGGTCCTCCTTGGTCCCTCAACATCGCGGATGTGCAGCAACCCCTCACGCATCTCAATGGTTTGAGGGTGTTGCAGCACCTCTGCGAGGTAGGGGTTGATGACCTTCTCGAAGAACTTGTCCTTGGGGGCACTTGAAGACGCCATGGAGATCTAGATCTGTCAGAAAAACAGCTCGAAACAAAGACAGAAGATATTTGCATGATACGGTGGTCAAAACCTTCGGGAGATTATATAGTGAATTTTTACCGACCAAAAGAAGTATCGTGCAGGAAAACAGAATCGGGAGAGCACATGAGGTGCCCACGAGGCAGGGGGCGCGCCCAGGGGGTATGGCGCGCCCTCCACCCTCGTGGAAGCCCCGTGTCCTTCCCGTACTGCTTCTTATTTTCCTATTTTCTTAAATATTCCAAAATGGAGAAAAATTGCCAGTAGAACTATTTGGAGTCGGTTTACTTACCGTACCTCATACCTATTCCTTTTTGGAGTCTGAAACGTTCTGGAAAGTGTCCCTTATGTATTCCTCCGAGTTATGGTTTCAATAACATTAGTTTCAACATTTATAGGATTACCTGAGATATATGTTTGATTCTTTGATCGTTTACCACCTTCGGATTTGTGCCTTCGAAATTGTTGATTTTTATGGCACTAGAACGATAGACCTCCTCGATGATGTAAGGACCTTCCCATTTAGAGAGGAGTTTGCCTGCAAAAATTCTTAAACGAGAGTTGTATAACAATACATAATCACCTACATAAAACTCATGTTTTTGTATCCTTTTATCATGCCATCTCTTAACTTTTTCTTTAAACAGTTTGGCATTCTCGTAGGCCTGGGTTCTCCATTCATCAAGTGAGCTAATGTCAAAAAGCCTCTTCTCACCGGAAAGTTTGAAGTCATATTCGAGCTCTTTAATAGCCCAATATGCCTTATGTTCTAATTCGAGAGGTAAGTGACATGCTTTACCATAAACCATTTTATATGGAGACATACCCATAGGATTTTTCTATGCAGTTCTATAGGCCCATAATGCATCATCAAGTTTCTTGGACCAATTCTTTCTAGATCTATTAACAATCTTTTGCAAAATTAATTTAAGTTCTCTATTGCTCAGTTCCACTTGACCACTAGACTGTGGATGATATGGAGATGCAATTCTATGATTAACATCATACTTAGCAAGCATTTTACGAAAGCCACCATGAATAAAATGTGAACCACCATCGGTCATTACATATCTAGGGACTCCAAACCTTGGAAAATAACTTATTTAAGCATCTTAATAGAGGTGTTATGGTCAGCACTACTAGTTGGAATAGCTTCTACCCACTTAGTAATGTAATCAACAGCAACTAAAATATGTGTATACCCACTAGAGGAAGAAAACGGTCCCATATAATCAAAACCCCAAACATCAAATGGTTCAATAACAAGTGAATAATTCATAGGAATTTCTTGACGTCTACTAATGTTACCAATTCTATGACATTCATCACAAGAAAAAACAAACTTACGGGCATCCTTGAAGAGAGTAGGCCAATAAAAACCTGATTGCAGTACCTTATGTGCAGTTCTGTCTCCAGCATGGTGCCCTCCATAAGCCCCGGAGTGACACCTGCGTAGGATCTGTTCCTGTTCATGCTCAGGTACACAACGTCTAATAATACCATCTACTCCTTCTTTATAAAGATGTGGGTAATCCCAGAAGTAGTGTCTTAAATCATAGAAGAACTTTTTCTTTTGCTGGTATGTGAAACTAGGTGGTATAAATTTAGCAACAATGTAATTAGCATAATCAGCATACCATGGAGCAGTACGAGAGGCATTTATGACAGCTAATTGTTCATCGGGAAAGCTATCATCAATAGGTAGCGGGTCATCAAGAACATTCTCTAACCTAGACAAGTTGTCTGCAACGGGGTTCTTAGCTCCCTTTCTATCAATAATATGCAAATCAAATTCTTGAAGCAAGAGAACCCATCTAATAAGTCTAGGTTTAGCATATTTCTTTTCCATAAGATATTTAATAGAAGCATGATCAGTGTGAACAGTTACTTTAGAATCAACAATATAAGGTCTGAACTTATCACAAGCAAATACAACTACTAAAAATTCTTTTTCAGTAGTAGCATAATTTCTTTGGGCACTGTCTAGAGTTTTACTAGCATATTGAATAACATTTAATTTCTTACCAACTCATTATCCTAGAACAGCCCCTACAGCATAATCACTAACATCACACATAATTTCAAATGGTAAATTCCAATCAGGAGGTTGAACAATAGGTGCAGAAATCAAAGCTTTCTTAAGTATTTCAAATGCTTCTACACAATCATCATCAAAGACAAAAGGGACATATTTTTGTAAGAGATTAGTCAGAGGTCGAGAAATTTTAGAAAAGTCCTTAATGAACCTCCTATGAATACCAGCATGACCAAGGAAGCTTCTTATACCTTTAATGTCCTTAGGACATGGCATCTTTTCAATAGCATCAACCTTAGCTTTACCAACTTCAATACCTCTTTCAGAAATTTTAGGCCCCAAGACAATACCTTCATTAACCATAAAGTGGCACTTCTCCCAATTCATGACAAGATTAGTTTCTTCATATCTCTGCAAAACTTGATCAAGGTTGCTTAAGCAATCATCAAAAAAAGTTCCGTAAACGGAGAAATTATGCATGAAAACCTCAACAATCATTTCACAAAAGTCAGAGAATATAGCAGTCATACATCTTTGAAAGGTAGCAGGTGCATTACATAAACCAAAAGGCATACGTCTATAAGAAAAGGTACCGAAAGGGCAAGTAAAAGTTGTCTTTTCTTGATCCTCTTTTGACACAGGTATTTGAGAGAAACCAGAATAACCATCTAGAAAGCAAAAATGTGTATGCTTGGATAATCTTTCTAGCATTTGATCAATAAAAGGTAAAGGGTAATGATCCTTTTTAGTAGCTTTATTTAATTTGCAGAAATCAATTACCATTCTATAAACTGTAACAATTCTTTGTGGGATCAATTCATCTTTATCATTAGGAACAACAGTAATACCTCCCTTCTTAGGGACACAATGGACAGGACTTACCCACTGAATATCAGCAACGGGGTAAATTATATCTGCCTCCAGAAGCTTTAGTATTTCTTTTCTTATCACTTCTTTCATCTTAGGATTTAACCTTCATTGGTGATCAACAACTGGTTTAGCGTCTTTCTCCAGTTTTATTTTGTGCTGGCATAGAGTGGGACTAATGCCCTTAAGATCATCAAGAGTATATCCAATAGCAGCATGGTGCTTCTTCAGAGTTTTCAATAATTTCTTTTCTTCATGCTCTGAAAGGTTAGCAGTAATAATAACAGGATATATCCCTTTCTCATCAAGATAAGCATATTTAAGAGTATTAGGTAATGCTTTAAGCTCAAACACGAGATCACCCTTGGGTGGAGGAGGATCCCCTAGAATTTCAATAGGCAAGTTGTGTTTGAAAATAGGTCCCTGTTTAAAGAATACTTCATCTATTTCCCTTCTTTCATTCATAAACATATCATTTTCATGGTCTAGAAAATATTGTTCTAAAGGATCACTAGGAGGCACGGCAATAGAAGCAAGACCAATAATTTCATCTTTACTAGGCAATTCTTTATCATGGGGTTGTCTACAAAATTTAGCAAAATTAAACTCATAAGACATATCCCCTAAACCCACAGAAACAATATCCTTATTACAGTCTATTTTAGCATTAACAATATTCAAGAAGAGTCTACCAAATATAATGGGACAAAAGTCATCTTGTGGGGAACCAAGAACAAGAAAATCAGCAGGATATTTAACTTTCCCACACAAGACTTCAACATCTCTAACAATCCTAACTGGTGAAATAGTATCTCTATTGGCAAGCTTAATAGTAACATCAATCTCTTCTATCTCAACAGGTGCAATATCATGCATAATTTCTTTGTATAAGGAATGAGGTATTGCACTTGCACTAGCACCCATATCACATAAGCCATGATAGCAATGATCTCCTATTTTAACAGAAATAACAGGCATGCCTACAACAGGTCTATGTTTATTTTTAGTATCAGGTCTAGTGAAAGTGCATTATATCGACTAGAGGGGGGTGAATAGGCGATTTTTAAGAATTCTTCAATGAGGAATTTGCGGGTGAGGAAATTCCTAAGTGAAGAACTACTTGCAGCGGAATAAGTACTCAGAAGTAACCATAACAGAACATGAGCATAGTCTTCATAATGAAATGAAAAACAAGCACAGAGTACTGAAAGCGTAAATACATGATAACACATGATGAAGACAAACAGACTGAAGAAATTGAACTGAGGAAGTTGAGAAAGTCTTCAGTCAAAGTCTTCAAACAGATATGTATAAGCACACAACACAGAAATGAGGAAATGAAAGGGTTGAGGAAACAGAACCACGTAGCTTGGTGAAGACAATGATTTGGTAGACCAGTTCCAACTGTTGTGGCAGTTGTACGTCTGGTTAGCACGGCTAGGTATTTAAACTTAAGGACACATAGTCCCGGACACCCAGTTCTGAACACGCAGTCTAGAACACTCAGTCCTCACCGTATTCCGCTTGAGCTAAGGTCACACAGACCTCGCCCAATTACTGGTGGTAAGTCTTCAGGTGACTTCCAAACCTTCACAGACTAGGTCACTCGGTGATCCACAATTTCCTCTTGGATGCTCTAGACCATGACGCCTAACCGTCTCGAAGATGCACAGTCTTCAAAGGTAACAAGCGTCAGATCCACGCAGGATCAATCTCTTCAGTGATGCTCAATCACTTGGGGTTTGTAGGTGTTTGGGTTTGCGTTTTCCTCACTTGATGATTTTCACTCAAAGTCCTCGGAGAATGGGATGATCTCAAATGAGAAGTGTCAGTTTCTCTCGGAGCAGCCAACCAGCTAGTGGTTGTAGGGGGTGGCTATGTATTGTTGGAAATATGACCTAGAGGCAGTAATAAAATGGTTATTATTGTATTTCCTTGTTCATGATAATTGTCTAAGGTTCATGCTATAATTGTATTAACTAGAAACCGTAATGCATGTGTGAATACATAGACCACAACATGTCCCTAGTAAGCCTCTAGTTGACTAGCTCGTTGATGAATAGATGGTTATGGTTTCCTGACCATGGACATTGGATGTCATTGATAACGGGATCACATCATTAGGAGAATGATGTGATGGACAAGACCCAATCCTAAGCATAGCACAAGATCGTGTAGTTCGTTTGCTAAGAGCTTTTCTAATGTCAAGTATCATTTCCTTAGACCATGAGATTGTGCAACTCCCGGATATCGTAGGAATGCTTTGGGTGTACCAAACGTCATAACGTAACTGGGTGGCTATAAAGGTGCACTACAGGTATCTCCGAAAGTGTCTGTTGGGTTGGCACGAATCGAGATTGGGATTTGTCACTCCGTATGACGGAGAGGTATCTCTGGGCCCACTCGTTAATGCATCATCATAATTAGCTCAATGTGACTAATGAGTTAGCCACGGGATCGTGCATTACAGAATGATTAAAGTGACTTGCTGGTAACGAGATTGAACGAGGTATAGGGATACCGACGATCGAATCTCAGGCAAGTAACATACCGATTGACAAAGGGAATTGTATACGGGGTTGATTGACTCCCCGACATCGTGGTTCATCTGATGAGATCATCGTGGAACATGTGGGAGCCAATATGAGTATCCAGATCCCGCTATTGGTTATTGGCCGGAGAGATGTCTCGGTCATGTCTGCATGGTTCCCGAACCCGTAGGGTCTACACACTTAAGGTTCGGTGACGCTAGAGTTGTTATGGGAGATAGTATGTGGTTACCGAAGGTTGTTCGGGGTCCCAGATGAGATCCTGGATGTGACGAGGAGTTCCAGAATGGTCCGAAGGTGAAGATCAATATATTTGACGAAGGGTATTGGAGTCCGAAATTGTTCCGGGGGTACCGGGTGACAACACAGCGTGTCCGAAAGGGGTTTCGAAGGCCCCAGCAAGTGTTGGGGGCCTTATGGGCCAAGAGGAAGGGGCACACCTACCCACTAAGGGTTTGTGCGCCCCTCCCACCCATCTCACGTAACCAGGAGAGGTGGGGGCGCCTCCCTTAGGGCAGCCTCCCCTCCTGACTTGGGGGGCAAGTCTCCAAGGGGTGGGGGCACCCAAAACCCATCTAGGGTTCCCTCCCTGGCCGCCGCCCCTCCCCTAGATGGGATCTGAAGGGGCCGGCCCCATCTCCCCTTCTCCTATAAATAGTGGGGCTGGGAGGGCTTCCAGAAGAACTAGACCCCTTCCCTGGCGCAGCCCCTCCCTCCTCCAACTCTTCCTTCTCCTCCGTAGCACTTGGCGAAGCCCTACCGGAGAACCACGAGCTCCATCACCACCACGCTGTGGTGCTGTCAGAGTTCTCCCTCAAGTTCTCCTCTCCCCTTGCTGGATAAAGAAGGAGGATACGTCCCTGGGCTGTACGTGTGTTGAACGCGGAGGCGCCGTTGTTCATCGCTTAGATTGGAATCGACCGTGATCTGAATCGCTGCGTGTACGACTCCACCAACCACGTTCTTGCAATGCTTCCGCTTAGCGATCTTCAAGGGTATGAAGATGCACTCCCTCTCTCTCATTGCTAGTATCTCCTAGATTGATCTTGGTGACACGTAGGAAAATTTTGAATTATTGCTACGTTCCCCAATAGTGGCATCATGAGCTAGGTCTATGCATAGATTCTATGCACGAGTAGAACAAAAGCAGTTGTGGGCGATGACTTGTTCAATTTGCTTACCGTTACTAGTCTTATCTTGATTCAGCGGCATTGCGGGATGAAGCAGCCCGGACCAACCTTACACGTACTCTTACTGAGACTGGTTCCACCGAGTGACATGCACTTGATGCATAAGGTGACCGGCGGGTATCTGTCTCTCCCACTTTAGTCGGATCGGATTTTATTAAAAGGGTCCTTGTGAAGGGTAAATAGGAATTGGCATATCACCGTTGTGGTTTTGGGTAGGTAAGAAACGTTCTTGTTAGAAACCCATAGCAGCCACATAAATTAACATATGCAACAACAATTAGAGGACATCTAACTTGTTTTTGCAGGGTATGCTATGTGATGTGTGATAACCCAAAAGTATAGGGGATCGCAACAGTTTTCGATAAATAAGAGTGTCAAACCCAACGAGGAGCTAAAGGCAGAACAAATATTCCCTCAAGTTCTATCGACCACCGATACAACTCTACGCACGCTTGACGTTCGCTTTACCTAGAACAAGTATGAAACATAAGTACTTTGTAGGTGTTTTTGGATAGGTTTGCAAGATAATAAAGAGCACGTAAACAAAAAGTATGGGTTGCTTAGATAAAGAAACAACTAAATTAGTTTTTGTAGAGAGCTTTTTGTTATGAGAAAGTTATTTGTCCCTAGGCAATCGATAACTAGACCGGTAATCATTATTGCAATTTTATATGAGGGAGCTCTAGAAAGCATCCGCAACTACTAAAGATCATTAAGGTAAAACCCAACCATAGCATTAAAGCATCAGGTCCTCTTTATCCCATAAGCAACAACCCCCTTACTCGGCTTTGTGTTTCAGTCACTCACGCAACCCACTATAAGCGAATCATAAACGTATTGCAACACCCTACAGCGGGGATCCCTCACGCTTGCACGACACAGAGAGCACCATAGGGCAGCACCAAATCATGATCATCAAATAACCCATAGGACAAAACGGATCTACTCAAACATCATAGGATAGCCATACATCATTGGGAAATAATATATAGCATTGCGCACCATGTTTAAGTAGAGGTTACAGCGGTAAGAGAGAGGTTACACCGCTGCATAGAGGGGGGAAGAGTTGGTGATGATGGCGGTGAAGTTATTGGTGAAGATTGCGGTGATGATGGCCCCCGATGGCACTCCACCAGAAGCGAGGGGGGAGAGCCCCCCTCCTTCTTCTTCTTCCTTGACCTCCTCCCTAGATGGGAGAAGGGTTTCCCCTCTGGTCCATGGCCTCCATGGCACGGGAGGGGCGAGAGCCCCTCCGAGATTGGATCTGTCTCTCTGTCTCTCCCTGTTTATGCGTTCTCAGATTCTTCCCTTTCACTGTTTCTTATATTCCCGGAGATCCATAACTCCGATTGGGCTGAAATTTTAGCACGATCTCTATCCGGATATTAGCTTTCTTGCGGCGAAAGAAGGGCACCAACCGCCTTACGGGGTGGCCACGAGGGTTAGGGGCGTGCCCCCTTGCCTCGTGGGCCCCTCAGGCATCCTCTCGCATGGATTTTTCTTCCCAAAAATCATATATATTCCAAAAAAAATCTCCGTCAGTTTTTATCCCGTTTGGACTCCGTTTGATATTGATATTCTGCAAAACAAAAAACATGCAACAAACAGGAACTGGCACTGGGCACTGGATCAATATGTTAGTCCCAAAAATAGTATGAAAAGTTGCCAAAAGTATATGAAAGTTGTAGAATATTGGCATGGAACAATAAAAAATTATAGATACGGCGGAGATGTATCAGCATCCCCAAGCTTAATTTTTGCTCGTCCTCTAGTAGGTAAAGGATAAAAAGATAATTTTTGACGTGGAATGCTACCTAGCATAATCTTGATTACATATCTAATCATGGCATGAATATTAAGACATGAGTGATTCCAAGCAATAGTCTATCATTTGACATAAAAACAATAATACTTCAATCCCACTAATAAAGCAATCATGTCTTTTCAAAATAACAAGGCCAAAGAAAGTTATCCCTACAAAAGCATATAGTCTGGCTATGCTCCATCTTCACCACACAAAATATTCACATCATGCACAACCCCGATGACAAGCCGAGAAATTGGTTCATACTTTTTAATGCGCTTCAGCATTTTCAACCCTCACGCAATACATGAGCGTGAGCCATGGATATAGCACTATAGGTGGAATAGAATGGTGGTTGTGGAGAAGACAAAAAGGAGAAGATAGTCTCACATCAACTAGGCGTATCAACGGGCTATGGAGATGCCCATCAATAGATATCAATGTGAGTGAGTAGGGATTGCCATGCAACGGATGCACTAAGATCTATAAGTGTATGAAAGCTCAGACTGAAAACTAAGTGGGTGTGCATCCAACTTGCTTACTCATGAGACCTCGGGCATTTGAGGAAGCCCATCATCGGAATATACAAGCCAAGTTCTATAATGAAAATTCCCACTAGTATATGAAAGTGATAACTCAAGAGACTCTATATTAAGAACATGGTGCTACTTTGAAGCACAAGTGTGGTAAAAGGATAGTAACATTGCCCCTTTTATTTATTTGTTAAATTTTTTAATTTGGCCTTTCTTTTTTTTCTTATTCTTTTTTTCTTTTTTATTTGTCCTTTCCTTTTTTGGCCCTTTTTTGGGACAATGCTCTATTAATGATGATCATCACACTTTTATTTACTTACAACTCAATATTACAACTCGATACTAGAACAAAGATATGACTCTATATGAATGCCTCCGGCGATGTACTGGGATGTGCAATAATCTAGCGTAGCAATGACATCAAAAAACGGACAAGCCATGAAAACATCATGCTAGCTATCTTACTATCATGCAAAGCAATATGACAATGATGCTCAAGTCATGTATATGATGATGATGATGGAAGTTGCATGGCAATATATCTCGGAATGGCTATGGAAATGCCATGATTGGTAGGTATAGTGGCTGTTTTGAGGAAGGTATATGGTGGGTTTATGGTACCGGTGAAATTTGCGCGATACTAGAGAGGCTAGCAATGATGGAAGGGTGGGAGTGCGTATAATCCATGGACTCAACATTAGTCATAAAGAACTCACATACTTATTGCATAAGTTTACTAACTGAGGGAGTCCTGGATTAGGGGGTGTTCGGGTAGCCGGACTATACCTTCAGCCGAACTCCAGGACTATGAAGATACAAGATTGAAGACTCCGTCCCGTGTCCGGATGGGACTTTCCTTAGCGTGGAAGGCAAGCTTGGCGATGCGGATATTCAAGATCTCCTACCATTGTAACCGACTTTGTGTAACCCTAACCCTCTCCGGTGTCTATATAAACCGAAGGGTTTTAGTCCGTAGGACAACTTCATGATACGACAATCATACCATAGGCTAGCTTTTAGGGTTTAGCCTCCTTGATCTCGTGGTAGATCTACTCTTGTACTACCCATATCATCAATATTAATCAAGCAGGACATAGGGTTTTACCTACATCAAGAGGGCCCGAACCTGGGTAAAACATTGTGTCCCTTGTCTCCTGTTACCATCCGGCCTAGACGCACAGTTCGGGACCCCCTACCTGAGATCCGTCGGTTTTGACACCGACATTGGTGCTTTCATTGAGAGTTCCTCTGTGTCGTCGCTTTCAGGCCCGATGGCTTCTTCGATCATCAACCACGATGCAGTCCAGGGTGAGACTTTTCTCCCCGGACAGATCTTCGTCTTCGGCGGCTTCGCACTGCGGGCCAGCTCGCTTGGTCACCTTGAGCAGATCGAAAGTTACGCCCCTCGCCACCAGGTCAGGTTTGGAAGCCTAAACTACACGGCTGACATCCGCAGGGACTTGATCTTCGACGGATTCGAGCCACAGCCAAGCGTGCTGCACTGTCTCGATGGGCATGATATAGCTCTGCCGCCGAACAGCGCCTTGGAGGCCGCACACGCATTGGTTCCGACCATTGATTCGGAGCCCACTGTGCCAATCGAGGATAAGCGGTTGGACGCTGCCTCAGGGGCTATGATCTCAGAGGCGATCAAGCCGAACTCCAGCCCCGCACTCCGCATGGCCCGTGACTCCGAGGAGCCGGATTCCTCTCCGAAGTCTGAGCCCCCCGCGCCCCCGCCGATCGAATCCGATTGGGCGCCGATAATGGAGTTCACCATCGCGGACATCTTTCAGCACTCGCCCTTCGGCGACATCCTGAATTCTCTAAAGTCTCTCTCTTTATCAGGAGAGCCCTGGCCGGACTACGATCAGCAAGGTTGGGATACGGACGATGAAGAAATTCAAAACCCACCCACCACCCACTTCGTAGCCACTGTCGACGACTTAACCGACATGCTTGACTTCGACTCCGAAGACATCGATGGCATGGACGACGATGCAGGAGACGAACAAGAACCAGCACCTGTAGGGCATTGGAAGGCCACCTCGTCATATGACATATATATGGTGGACACTCCAAAGGATGAGGATGGCGATGGAACAGCGGTGGACGATACCTCTAAGAAACAGCCCAAGCGCCGGCGTCAGCGGCGCCGCTCTAAATCCCGCCAAAGCAAAAACGGTGATTCCGGCACGGGAGATAATACTACTCCGGATAGCGCCGAAGAACACCCCCTCCAGCAAAATTCGGCACAGGAGGACAGAGAAGCCAGCCCTCACGAGAGGGCGGCGGACCAAGAGGTTGAGGACGATAATTATATGCCTCCCTCCGAAGACGAGGCAAGTCTCGACGATGACGAGTTCGTCATGCCAGAGGATCTTGCCGAACAAGAGCGTTTTAAACGCAGGCTCATGGCCACGGCAAGCAGCCTCAAGAAATAGCGGCAACAGCTTGGAGCTGATCAGGATTTGCTAGCTGACAGATGGACTGAAGTCCTTGCGGCCGAAGAGTATGAACTCGAACACCCCTCCAAGAGTTACCCAAAGCGCAGGCTACTACCCCGACTAGAGGAGGAAGCACCTACATCACCAGCGCATGACATGGCTGACCGGCCACCTCGTGGCCGTGACAGAGAGTCCTCTTGGCCCTCCACTCAAGCCATGCCCCGGCACCGCGTCAAGCATACTAAGGCACGGGAAAATGCACCCGACCTGCACGACATCCTGGAGGACAAGGCAAGGCAAACAAGATCGATCTACGGATCGCGCAGGCGCCCCACGGCAGGTGACGGTGATCGTCACTCCGGACGCAATGAATCCGGCCGGGCCGAACTCAACAGACAAAGCTCCTTCGAGCTGCGTCGTGATATACCCCAATACAGAGGCGCTGCACACCCACTATGCTTCACAGATGAAGTAATGGATCATAAAATCCCCGAGGGCTTCAAACCCGTAAACATCGAATCGTACGATGGCACAACAGATCCTGCGGTATGGATCGAGGATTATCTCCTTCATATCCACATGGCCCGCGGCGATGATCTACACGCCATCAAATACCTCCCACTCAAACTTAAGGGACCGGCCCGGCATTGGCTTAATAGCTTGCCAGCAAACTCAATCGGTTCTTGGGAGGACCTGGAAGCCGCATTCCTTGACAACTTCCAGGGCACTTTTGTGCGACCACCGGACGCCGATGACCTAAGCCACATAATTCAGCAGCCAGAAGAATCGGCCAGGCAATTCTGGACACGGTTCCTAACAAAGAAAAACTAGATAGTCGACTGTCCGGACGTAGAGGCCTTAGCGGCCTTCAAGCATAATATTCGTGACGAGTGGCTGGCCCGGCACCTGGGACAGGAAAAGCCGAAATCTATGGCAGCCCTCACGACACTCATGACCCGCTTTTGTGTGGGAGAAGACAGCTGGCTAGCTCGCAGTAACAACTTAACCAAGAACACTGGTAATTCGAATACCAAGGACAAAAGTGACAGGTCACGTCGGAACAAACAAAAGTGCCGCGTTAACAGCGACAGCAATGAGGATACGGAAGCTAATGCCAGATTCCGAGGCTACAAATCCGGTCAACGGAAACAGCCATTCAAAAGAAAAACTCAGGGCCCGTCCAGTTTGGACCGAATACTCGACCACTTGTGCTAGATACATGGCACCCCCGAAAAGCCAGCCAATCACACCAACAGGGATTGTTGGGTGTTCAAGCAGGCAGGCAAGTTAAGAGCCGAAAACAAAGACAAGGGGCTGCATAGCGACGACGAGGAGGAGCCCAGGCCGCCGAACAACAGTGGACAGAAGGGATTTCCCCCGCAAGTGCGGACGGTGAACATGATATACACAACCCACATCCCCAAGAGGGAGCGGAAGCGTGCGTTACGGGACGTATATGCGATGGAGCCGGTCGCCCCAAAGTTCAACCCATGGTCCTCCTACCCGATCACCTTTGATCGTAGGGACCACCCCACTAGCATCCATCATGGCGGCTTCGCCGCATTGGTTCTAGACCCAATCATTGACGGATTTCATCTCACAAGAGTCCTCATGGACGGCGGCAGCAGCCTGAACCTGCTTTACCAGGATACAATGCGAAAGATGGGCATAGATCCCTCGAGGATCAAGCCCACCAAAACGACCTTTAAAGGCGTCATACTAGGTGTGGAAGCCAACTGTACAGGCTCAGTTACACTGAAGTGGTCTTCGGATCTCCGGATAACTTCCGAAGCGAAGAGTTAATCTTCGACATAGTCTCGTTCCGTAGTGGCTATCACGCACTGCTCGGGCGAACCGCATTCGCAAAATTCAATGCGGTACCGCACTATGCATACCTCAACCTCAAGATGCCAGGCCCTAGAGGAGTAATCACGGTCAATGGGAACACTGAACGCTCCCTCCGAACGGAGGAGCACATGGCAGCGCTCGCAGCAGAAGTACAAAGCAGCCTCTCTAGGAAGTTCTCCAGTTCGGCCTTCAAAAAGCCGTACACTGTCAAGCGCGCCCGGAGTACCCTACAACAAGACCGCCTGGCACGTTCCGAGCTAGTGTAGCAATGCGGCCCTAACCCTAGCCCTCGCGATGTAGCGAAACCAGCGCTTCGCGTACATAACTACGCTCTTGAAATACCATGGGCACAGGGGACGGGGCACTATCACGGCACGCCCGAAATACGGCTTAAACCGCACCAGGGGCTGCCGGATTCCTTCTTTTTTTCTCTTACTCTCAAGACTCCATACTTCGGACGACCCGTTCGGCAATTCAACTGCCGCACAAACGATGCAAGATCCAGGGAAGCAGACAAGCCACGCCGCATTATGGAACTCCCAGGTGGTCTCTATTGCGAGCAGTATACCTGTTTTTTAATACAATTCCGCGGCCTGCCCCTGGCCAGGACATGCTAAATAGTCCAATTTATTTTGCTTATCGCACTATTTGTATCGTTCCACTTTCATAGCAGCCTTTCTATAAACAATGCATAGCCTTTTGTCTATTTTTCGCATTACCCTCTTTTTATATATATGTTTATTAATAACATGCTGTATCCGTACACTATGGTACGGCAAAATACGCCAGGGGCTTCAGTACCCATCAATATGGCGTGAGAAGTCCGTCCACTTTCACAAGTGCGGCACCCCGAACTAATAGCACTATATGCATCGGCTCTGAATTATGATTTGGGTCAATAGTTGGGTTTACCCGGCTCCTATGTTTTGGTGCCTTACGTTCCGCTATATTGGCTAAGGTAGCACTAGGAGAACCACTGCGATTGTGCCCCAGTTGAGCTGGGCCGAGCACCTCAGTGGAGAAAGCTAAAATTGACTGTCATGATGAGGTGAGAGACTGGTCGCTGTTCGAGAGGTTTTTCGAGTCCTTAAAGGCTTATGCCGCTTCGAGCGAGGAACCGGCTTTGTCCGGCCAAGGCGTGGATAGCGCCCCGAACTCGGTCTTCCGAATACTAGGGGCTTCGCCGAAAATTAAAATTATAGAGTTCTATGGCTAAGTGAGAGTGTTCAAGCATTATAGTCCGATTACCTTGTTCATTGTGCTGACCGCCTCCCTCGACGGACCCAATCATGGGAAAAAGAGCGCTCAGGTTTATCCCGAACACCCCAGCACTAGTGGCATGGGGGCAGAAGCCGACGACTGGCCATCTCTCAATTTTTTGATAAACGGCCACACAGAAAGTGATATTTTAAATTCAAGCATTGGTTAGCGCATATGAACAAGTTTTCAGCGCAAAGGATAACACGAGCAAGTTCATTCAAAAATTACATCCTTGGTACATTCATCCGCCACAAGGTGGGCACCAGCAAGAACATCCTTGTAATAGTTCTCGGGCTTGCGATGCTCCTTCCCCGGCGGCGGCCCATCCTTCACAAGCTTCTCACCGTCCAACTTACCCCAGTGCACCTTTGCACGGGCAAGGGCTCTACGGGCACCTTCAATGCAGACGGAACGCTTGATGACCTCGAGCCTTGGACAAGCCTCCACCAGCCGCCGCACCAGTCCGAAGTAGCTCCCAGGCAGGGCCTCTCCAGGCCACAGCCGAACTATGAAGCCCTTCAGGGCCTGTTCGGCCGCCTTGTGGAGCTCGACCAGCTGCTTCAGCTGGTCGCTCAAGGGCACAGGGTGTCCGGCCTCAGCGTACTGAGACCAGAACACCTTCTCCGTCGAGCTGCCTTCCTCGGCTCGGTAGAATGCGGCGGCATCGGATACGCTGCGGGGAAGATCTGCGAATGCCCCTGGAGAGCTCCGGATTCAGGTAAGTAACAAGTAGTTTACTTTTATATGTCTGCTTTGCATATAGAATGCCTTACCCGGTGCTATCTTTTTCACCGCATCCAATTCCTGGAGGGCCTTCTGGGCTTCGGCCATGGCAGATTTGGCAGTTTTAAGGGCCGCAGCAAGCTCAGACGCTCGCGTCTTCGAGTCGAGCTCCAAACTCTCATGTTTTTGCATGAGAACCTGAAGCTCTTGCCGCACCTCGCCGACCTGCGCCTCAAATTTCTCCCGCTTGGCATGCTCCGTGGCTGCTTTCTTCTCGGCCTCGAACAGCGCCTGCTTGAGGGTCGCCATCTCAGTTGTGGCCCCTACAATAAGCATTATACTCCTGTAATTTTTTGCAATTGCGCCTTCCTATAGGCATTTTTTCTATAAGGTATCTCTTACCTTCTTTCTCCTCGAGCTGCCGTTTGGCAAGGCCGAGCTCTTGCTCGGTCCGCTCGAGGCCCTGCTTCAGGGCACCCACCTCCGCAGTCAGTGCGGCGGTGGCCAGCAGCGAAGCCTGCATACGTATATTGACTCCTTTTTAGTTAGACTCCTGCGATATTTAATAGATCCTCTATTCGGCTTTTCTTTCCGAACTAAACAGAGCATCAGGGGCTACTGTCTATACGGTAATATTTTTACATATTTTTACTTACCTCGAAGCCTGTTAGAAGGCTAGCACAAGCTTCAGTCAGTCCGCTTTTGGCAGACCAAACCTTCTGGACCACCGTACTCATGATGGCACGGTGCTCCTCGTCGATGGAGGCGCCCTTAAGCTCCTCCAGCAGATTGTCCGGCGCCTCCGGTTGGACGGAGGACGCCGGCTCAGTAGGCTTGCTCCTCCTGGCAGGAGTTCGCCTACCGCGGTCCGGAACTGTTGATGATTCCGGCGCAGTGTCCGGCTTAAAGCCGGACTTGGAGCCCAGGGGGGTCTTGTCCCCTTCACTCCTGGAGTCCGGGAGGTCGCCTCGCGGCTCCTCCTGGACCACCACCTCTCACCCCGGAGTTTGTCGCGACGCCACTTCGGCGTCATCCGCAGCACAGGGGGAAGCAGCGGCTGGAACTGAATTCACGTCCGATGAATCCAGGGAGCCGCTCGATGACTCGTCGAGCCCGTCCTTGGGCGGACTGCATGATTGTATCCGACATTAGGGAAAGCTGTGCAACAAAAGGAATATCACGAGTTACTCTGGTATCCGAACACTTACGATCTCGCCGGATGCTTGGCCCTGTCCGGCCACTCCTCTTCGTCCTCGTCGGCATCGGGGACGTAGTCCGGCGGAGGGGTTTTCCTCTTCTTGGACCCCTCGGCCTCCCCTACTGGGGCGGCCTTCCTCTTCTTTCCTCCCCCCGCTGGAGGGGGAGAGGTTTCTTCTTCCTCCTCCTCGTCTTCACGGGAGGAGTGCGTCTCGGACTCGTCGGACGACGAGTCCGACACCACCATATGCCGGGAACTCTTTCGAGTCCCCGTGGCCTTCTTCTTCTTGGCCTTCTTCTCCGGCACCACATAAGGTGCCGGAACCAGCAACTTCTCTAGGAGAGCAGGGGCTGGGTCTTCGGGCAAGGGAGCCGGATAGTTAATCTGTCCGAACTTCTCCCGCCAATCCTGTCAAAGGTGAGGGAGTTTAGATCCCGCATAGAGTCAAACTATGAAAAAACTTAACATCCTGTAAAAGATGGAAATATCTTGCCTCGCCAGCAGGATGCTGCGAGATGAATCCGCGGTCTTCGGAGGCGGATGTGGGAGCCTCGGCGCCTTTGGTTAGCCCCCTCCAGACATCTTCGTACGTCGTGTCGAAGAGCCTGCTCAGAGTTCGGTGCTGCGCTGGGTTGAACTCCCACAAATTGAAGTCCCGTTCTTGACACAGAAGGATCCGGCGGACGAGCATGACCTGGATTACGTTGACAAGCTTGACCTGCTTGTTCACCAATGACTGGATGCATTTTTGCAGTCCGGTCAACTCTTCTTTGTCGCGCCACGACGAGCTCGTCTCCTTCCAGGACGTGAGCCGCGTAGGGGGTCCAGATCGGAATTCAGGGGCTGCGATCCACTTCGGATCGCGTGGCTCGGTGATGTAAAACCACCCTGACTGCCACCCCTTCAAGGTCTCCACAAAGGAGCCCTCGAGCCATAGGACGTTGGCAATTTTGCCCGCCATGGCACCTCCGCACTCCACCTGGTTGCCGCGCACCACCCTTGGCTTGACGTTGAAGGTCTTGAGCCAGAGGCCGAAATGGGGGCGAATGTAGAGGAAAGCCTCGCACACGACGATAAACACCGATATATTGAGGATGAAGTTCGGGGCCAGATCGTGGAAATCTAGGCCATAGTAGAACATGAGCCCGCGGACAAATGGGTGGAGAGGAAAACCCAGTCCGCGGAGGAAGTGGGGAAGAAATACTACCCTCTCATGGGGCCTTGGGGTGGGGAGAAGCTGCCCCTCCTCAGGAAGCCGGTGCGCGATGTCTTTGGACAAGTATCCGGCCTTCCTTAACCTTTTGACATGGCCCTCCGTGACGGAGGAGACCATCCACTTGCCTCCCGCTCCGGACATTGTTGGAGAGGGTTGAGGTGGGAAGTGCGGGCTTGGGCGCTGGAGCTCGGGTGCGTAGAAGATGGATAGGCAAAGGAGGAAGAAGGCGTAGGTAAAAAGGTGGATCCTTATCCCCTTATATGGGTGGATGCGACTATGCGTCCCCACCAGCCTAGTAAAACTCGCTTGCCTCCCAAGCGCCGTGATAAGTGGCGCGGTTGGGTTACCCACGTCCGTATTAACGAGAATCCCGTAAACAAAGGGGACACGATCTCTGCTTTGACAAGACGTGCCAAGGAAACTGCCTCGCAAAACACGCTGAGGTGGAGAAGTGAAAACGATTCTAATAAAGGCTTGGCCGTAGTGTGATGTCACGCTGCGGAATACGTCAGCAGATTAGATTTGTGTTAATATTATACTCTCTATGGCAATACGTGGAAGCTTATTTTGCAGAGCCGGACACTACTCTTGGTGTTTACAAACTTTTATGAAGAGTTTGGAGGAGGAACCCACCTTGCAATGCCGAAGACAATCTGCGCGCCGGACTCGTCGTCATTGAAGCCTAGTTCAGGGGCTACTGAGGGAGTCCTGGATTAGGGGGTGTTCGGGTAGCCGGACTGTACCTTCAGCCGAACTCCAAGACTATGAAGATACAAGATTGAAGACTTCGTCCCGTGTACGGATGGGACTTTCCTTGGCGTGGAAGGCAAGCTTGGCGATGCGGATATTCAAGATCTCCTACCATTGTAACCGACTTTGTGTAACCCTAACCCTCTCCAGTGTCTATATAAACCGGAGGGTTTTAGTCCGTAGGACAACTTCATCATACGACAATCATACCATAGGCTAGCTTTTAGGGTTTAGCCTCCTTGATCTCGTGGTAGATCTACTCTTGTACTACCCATATCATCAATATTAATCAAGCAGGACGTAGGGTTTTACCTACATCAAGAGGGCCCGAACCTGGGTAAAACATTGTGTCCCTTGTCTCCTGTTACCATCCGGCCTAGACGCACAGTTCAGGACCCCCTACCCGAGATCCGCCGGTTTTGACACCGACACTAGCCCTCGAAGCAAAGTACTACTAAGCATGCCCCTAGGGGGATAGATTGGTAGGAAAAGACCATCGCTCGTCCCCGACCGCCACTCATAAGGAAGACAATCAATAAATACCTCATGCTCCGACTTCGTTACATAACGGTTTACCATACGTGCATGCTACGGGAATCACAAACCTCAACACAAGTATTTCTACTAATCCAGAACTACCCATTAGCATGACTCTAATATCACCATCTTTATATCGCAAAACTATTGCAAAGAATCAAACATATCATATTCAGCGATCTACAAGTTTTATGTAGGATTTTATGACTAACCATGTGAATGACCAGTTCCTGTCATCTCTCTAAATAGATATAAGTGGAGCAAGAGAGTTTAATTCTTTCTAAAAAAGATATGCCCACGCTCTAACAAATCTAAGTTAAGCAAAAGAGCATTCTACAAATGGCGGTTGTCTATGTAAAGAGAAACGGGCAATCCAAACTTCAAATGATATAAGTGAAGCACATGAAGCATTCTATAAAGCCATACTCAAAAGATATAAGTGAAGTGTAAAGAGAATTATATAAATCAACCAAGGACTACCTCATACCAGCATGGTGCATAAAAGAAAAATGAAAACTAAATGCAAAAGACGCTCCAAGATTGCACATATCGCAAGAATGAAACGAGTCAGAAAACATATCGATGCTTGTTGAAGAAAGAGGGGATGCCTTCCGAGGCGTCCCCAAGCTTTGACACTTGAGTCTCATTGAATATTTACTTGGGGTGCCTTGGGCATCCCCAAGCTTGAGCTCTTGCCTCTCTTCGTTCTTCTCACATCGAGACCTTCTCGATCATCGAACACTTCATCCACACAAAACTTCAACAGAAAACTCGGTAAGATCCGTTAGTATAATAAAGCAAATCACTACTCTAAGTACTGTTACAAACCAATTCATATTTTGTTTTTGCATTGTGTCTACTGTAGTATAACTTTTTTCATGGCTTAATCCACTGATATAAATTGATAGTTTCATCAAAACAAGTAAACTATGCATCAAAAACAGAATCTGTCTAAAACAGAACAGTCTGTAATAGTCTGAACATTCACCATAGTTATGACACTTGAAACATTCTGCCAAAATTAGGAAACATAAAAAATTTGTATAGAAAGACAGTTCAAAAAGAATCAGAACCATTTGACGTTCCAGCTAAAAATGTAAAATTGCGCACTACAGCCAAAGTTTCTGTCCTGCACCGTACAAACCATCAAGCAAATGTAAACATCCTAAAGGCAAACCTTGGCACATTATTTTTATAATACAATGGAATTGTACAAGGGGATAATTATTTTTGTTGAAAAGTTTCTGTAATCAAAATTCACAAAGTTTCAATGAGCATGAACAAAGTTCAAGGAGCTCTCCCACTTCAACAATGCTTGTCTTTCTCACTTTCACTTTCCTTTGTGAAAAAGTTTTGGGTTCCCCTCTTTATTTTTGTTGTTTTTAAACTATATGAAAGCACTCAACAGAAATAAATGACTCTCTAAAACTTCCAGGTTGTCTCCCTGGCAGCGCTATCTTTAAAGCCATTAAGCTAGGCATATAGTGCTCAAGTAATGGATCCACCCGGATCCCAAGGTATATCAAAGCCAATTTTAATTAACAATGATTTGTAATTTAGTAGTGAGCACAAAGTAACATATGTCATGCAATGACGAAGTCTAACTCTCTTCCTATGCATAGGCATGTCATAAAAGAACAATTCATGCACACAAAGTAAAGGCCAATGCATAGTATAAATAGTTTCTTGCAATTTTGTTGTATTGGAAACATAAAGAGGCGGAGATGTAGTTCCTCTCTCATAATAATTGCAAGTAGGATCAGCAAGCACATGCATATTATATCTATCAAAATCATCATGTGTAGTAGTAAAAGACAACCCATCAATATAATCCTTAATAAGGGCAAACTTCTCCGATATAGTGTAGTCGGGAGAATTCAAAAAGATAATAGGACTATCATGTGTGGGTGAAATAGCAACAATTTCATGTTTAACATAAGGAACTATAGCAAGTTCATCTCCATAAGAATAATTCATATTGGCATCTTGGCCACAAGCATAGCAAGCATCATCAAAAAGGGATATTTCAAGAGAACCAACGGGATCATAACAATCATCATAGCAATCATCCTTCGGTAAGCACGAAGGGAAATTAAAGAATGTATGAGTTGAAGAGTTACTCTCATTAGAAGGTGGGCACGGGTAGCAAATCCTCTCTTCCTCCTTTTGTTCTTCACTCTCCTCCTCATCTTTTTCATCCAATGAGCTCATAGTTTCATCAATTTCTTCTTCCATAGACTCCTGCAAAATATTAGTCTCTTCTTGGACAGCGGGGTAGTCCTCAATATATGGTTCAACATAGGCATTAGAAGCATAATTATCATAGCAATATTTAAGTATGGCAAAATTTTCAGATTTGTAAAGAGTAGCATCATACTTTTCAATCAAAGAAGCAATTTCGTAAGCACCCTTAAAAGCAACAAATTCTTCAATTTGTTGAACATCATAGTAACTATAAACACCTTTAGCATACGAAGATACGATTCCATTATCACTAAACTCACATTGATAGGGAAGGTGTTTCTTAGGGTTTTCAGAACAACAAGTAATATCATATATTTGATATAAATTCCAAGCATAGCATTGCAACCGATGAATTTGACCCAGTAAAAATTTCCACTTTTCAGATATTCGGTGTCGCACATAACAAGCATGCTCATCTAAAGATTTGCCCTCAACTAAGCTAGTTGGGGTTTCAGCACGAGCACATAGGGATCGAAGATGATCCAAGTAATAAGCTTCAGCAGTGTGATAAAATTTGAGTGGTTCTTCAACCATTGGTTTAGTAGGTACAACTATTTTTTTTGGTATTTTGCGTTTCCTACCCATAACTAAAGATAGAAAACAACTAAGAAAATAAAAATTACTTAGTGATAAAGCAAACAAGCACACACGAGAATATTCACCCCACGCTATTGCTCCCCGGCAACGGCGCCAGAAAAAAGTCTTGTAACCCACAAGTATAGGGGATCGCAACAGTTTTCGATAAGTAAGAGTGTCGACCCCAATGAGGAGCTAAAGGCAGAACAAATATTCCCTCAAGTTCTATCGACCACCGATACAACTCTACGCACGCTTGACGTTCACTTTACCTAGAACAAGTATGAAACTAGAAGTACTTTGTAGGTGTTTTTGGATAGGTTTGCAAGATATTAAAGAGCACGTAAACAAAAAGTAGGGGCTGTTTAGATAAAGACACAACTAAATTAGTTTTAGTAGAGAGCTTTTTGTTACAAGAAAGTTATTCGTCCCTAGGCAATCGATAACCAGACCGGTAATCATTATTGCAATTTTATATGAGGGAGAGGCATAAGCTAACATACTTTCTCTACTTGGATCATATGCACTTATGATTGGAACTCTAGCAAGCATCTGCAACTACTAAAGATCATTAAGGTAAAACCAAACCATAGCATTAAAGCATCAAGTCCTCTTTATCCCATACGCAACAACCCCCTTACTCGGGTTTGTGTTTCAGTCACTCACGCAACCCACTATAAGCAAATCATAAACGTATTGCAACACCCTACAGCGGAGATCCCTCACGCTTGCGCGACACAGAGAGCACCATAGGACATCACCAATAATAAATCATGCACGTCAAACCAATCATGATCATCAAATAACCCATAGGACCAAACGGATCTACTCAAACATCATATGATAGCCATACATCATTGGGAAATAATATATAGCATTGAGCACCATGTTTAAGTAGAGGTTACAGTGGGTAAGAGAGAGGTTACACCGCTGCATAGAGGGGGGAAGAGTTGGTGATGATGGCGGTGAAGTTGTTGGTGAAGATTGCGGTGATGATGGTGGCCCCCAGTGGCACTCCGGTGCCACCGGAAGCGAGGGGGAGAGAGGCCCCCTCCTTCTTCTTCTTCCTTGACCTCCTCCCTAGATGGGAGAAGGGTTTCCCCTCTGGTCCATGGCCTCCATGGCGGCGGAGGGGCGAGAGCCCCTCCGAGATTGGATCTGTCTCTCCATGTTTCTGCCTTCTCTGATTCTTCCCTTTCACCATTTCTTATATTCCCGGAGATCCGTAACTCTGATTGGGCTGAAATTTTAACACGATCTCTATCCGGATATTAACTTTCTTGTGGCGAAAGAAGGGCACCAACCGCCTTACGGGGTGGCCACGAGGGTCAGGGGCGCGCCTGCCCCCTGGGGCGCGCCCCCTGCCTCATGGGCCCCTCGGGCATCGTCTCGCGTGGATTTTTCTTCCCAAAAATCATATATATTCAAAAAAAAATCTCCGTCAGTTTTTATCCCGTTTGGACTCCGTTTGATATTGATATTCTGCGAAACAAAAAACATGCAACAAACAGGAACTGGCACTGGGCACTGGATCAATATGTTAGTCCCAAAAATAGTATAAAAAGTTGCCAAAAGTATATGAAAGTTGTAGAATATTGGCATGGAACAATCAAAAATTATAGATACGACGGAGACGTATCAATGTGATATGGCCAAAAGGATGTGATGAATGATATATGTGATGTATGAGATTGATCATGTTCTTGTAATAGGAATCACAACTTGCATGTCGATGAGTATTACAACCTGCAGGAACCATATGAGTTGTCTTAATTTATTTATGACCTACGTGTCAATGAAAATGCTATGTAATTACTTTACTTTATTGCTAACCGTTAGCCATAGTAGTAGAAGTAATAGTTGGCGAGGCAACTTCATGAAGACACGATGATGGAGATCATGATGATGGATATCATGGTGTCATGCCAGTGACGATGGTGTTCATGCCGCGCCTCGAAGATGGAGATCAAAGGCGTAAGATGATATTGGCCATATCATGTCACTTTATGATTTGCATGTGATGTTTGTCATGTTTACGTCTTATTTGCTTAGAACAACGGTAGCATAAATAAGATGATCCCTCACTAAAATTTCAAGAAAGTGTTCCCCCTAACTGTGCACCATTGCGAAGGTTCGTTGTTTCAAAGCACCACGTGATGATCGGGTGTGATAGATTCTAACGTTCAATACAACGGGTGTAAGCCAGATTTACACATCCAAAACACTTAGGTTGACTTCACGAGCCTAGCATGTACAGACATGGCCTCGGAACACGCAAGACCGAAAGGTCGAACATGAGTCGTATAGAAGATACAATCAACATGAAGATCTTCACCGATGATGACTAGTCCGTCTCACGTGATGATCGGACACGGCCTAGTCGATTCGGATCATGTATCACTTAGATGACTAGAGGGATGTCTATCTAAGTGGGAGTTCATTGAATAATTTGATTAGATGAACTTAATTATCATGAACATAGTCAAAAGGTCTTTGCAAATTATGTCGTAGCTCACACTTTGGTTCTACTGTTTTAGATATGTTCCTAGAGAAAATTTAGTTGAGAGTTGACAGTAGCAATTATGCGGACTGGGTCCGTAAACTGAGGATTGTCCTCATTGCTGTGCAGAAGGATTATGTCCTTAATGCACCGCTCAGTGTGTTAAACCTCGAGCGTCGGTTGTGGATGTTGCGAACATCTGACATACACGTTTTGATGACTACATGATAGTTCAATGCGTAATGCTAAATGGTTTAGAATTGAGGCACCAAGACGTTTTTGAAACATCGTAGAACATATGAGATGTTCCAAGGACTGAAATTGGGATTTCAGGCTAGTGCCCACGTTAAGAGGTATGAGACCTCTAACAAGTTTCTTAAGCCTGCAAACTAAGGGAGAAAAGCTCAATCCTTGAGCATGTGCTCAGATTGTCTAAGTAGTACAATTGCTTGAATCGAGTGGGAGTTAATCTTCTAGATGAGATAGTGACGGTTCTCCATAGTCACTGCCACCAAGCTATTAGAGCTTCGTGATGAACTATAACATATCAGGGATAGACATGATGATCCTTGAGCAACTCGCGATGTTTGACACCACGAAAGTAGAAATCAAGTAGGAGCATCAATTGTTGATGGTTAAACCACTAGTTTCAAGAAGGGCAAGGGAAAGAAGGGATACTTCATGAAACGGCAAATCAGTTGCTGCTCTAGTGAAGAAACCCAAGGTTGAACCCAAACCCGAGACTAAGTGCTTCTGTAATGAGGGGAACGGTCACTGAAGCAGAACTACCCTAGATACTTGGTAGATGAGAAGGATGGCAAGGTCGACAGAAGTATTTTGAATATATGTTATATTATTGCGTACTTTACTAGTACTCCTAGTAGCACCAGGGTAATAAATACCGTTTCGGTTGCTAAGTGTTAGTAACTCGAAATAAAAAGGCTGTGGAGACTAGCTAAAGGTGAGATGACGATATGTGTTGGAAGTGTTTCCAAGGTTGATGTGATCAAACATCACACGCTCCCTCTACCATCGGGATTGGTGTTAAACCGAAATAATTGTTATTTGGTGTTTGCGTGGAGCATAGACATGATTGGATTATGTTTATCGCCATACGGTTATTCATTTAAGGAGAATAATGGTTACTCTGTTTATTTGAATAATACCTTCAATGGTCTTGCACCTAAAATGAATGGTTTATTGAATCTCGATCGTAGTGATACACATGTTCATGCGAAAAGATATAACATAGTAATGATAGTACCACATACTTGTGGCACTGCCATTTGAGTCATGTTGGTACAAAACGCATGAAGAAGCTCCATGTTGATGGATCTTTGTACTCACTCGTTTTTGAAAAGATTGGGACATGTGAACCATGTCTATTGGTAGATATGCATGAAGAAACTCCATACAGATGGATCGTTTGGACTCACTTGATTTTGAATCACTTGAGACATGCAAACCATACCACATGGGCAAGATGACTGAAAGACCTCATTTTCAGTAAGATGGAACAAGAAAGCAACTTGTTGGAAGTAATACATTTTGATGTGTGCAGTCCAATGAGTGATGAGGCACGCAGTGGATATCATTATGTTCTTACTTCACAGATGATTTGAGTACATGCTGAGTATATTTACTTGATGAAACACAAGTCTGAATTATTGAAAGGTTTAAGTAATTTCAGAGTGAAGTTGAAGATCGTCGTGACAAGAGGATAAAATGTCTATGATATGATCATAGAGATGAATATCTGAGTTACGAGTTTGGCATGCAATTAAGACATTGTGGAAATTGTTTCACAACTAATACCGCCTGGAACACCATAGTGTGATGGTGTGTCCAAACATCATAACTGCACCCTATTGGATATGGTGCATACCATGATGTCTCTTATCGAATTACCACTATCGTTTATGGGTTACGCATTAGAGACAACCGCATTCACTTTAAATAGGGCACCACGCAATTCCGTTGAGACGACACCGTATGAACTATGGTTTAGAAAAACCTAAGCTGTCGTTTCTTAAAAGTTTGGGGCTGCAACGCTGATGTGAAAAAGTTTCAGGCTGATAAGCTCGAACCCAAAGTGGATAAATGCATCTTCATAGAATACCCAAAACAGTTGGGTATACCTCCTATTTCAGACCCGGAAGCAAAAGTGATTGTTTCTAGAAACGGGTCCTTTCTCGAGGAAAAGTTTCTCTCGAAAGAATTGAGTGGGAGGATGATGGAGACTTGATGAGGTTATTGAACCGTCACTTCAACTAGTGTGTAGCAGGGCACAGGAAGTTGTTCCTATGGCACCTACACAAATTGAAGTGGAAGCTTATGATAGTTATCATGAAACATCGGATCAAGTCACTACCAAACCTCATAGGTCGACAAGGATACGTACTACTTCAGAGTGGTACGTAATCCTATCTTGGAAGTCGTGTTGCAAGACAACAATGAACCTACGAGCTATGAAGAAGCGATGGTGGGGCCGGATTCCGACGAATGGCTCGAGGCCATAAAACCTGAGAGAGGATCCATGTATAAAACAAAGTATAGACTTTGGAAGAACTACTTGATGGTTGTAAGGCTATTGGGTGCAGATGGATTTTAAAAGGAAGACAGACAATGATGGTAAGTGTCACCATTAAGAAAGCTCGACTTGTCGTCAAGATCTTTCCCGACAAGTTCAAGGAGTTGACTACGATGAGACTTTCTCACTCGTAGCGATGCTAAGAGTCTGTTGGAATTATGTTAGCAGTTACTGCATTATTTATGAAATCTTGCAGATAGGATGTCAAAACATTGTTTCCTCGACGATTTTCTTGAGGAAAGGTTGTATGTGATACAACCAGAAGGTTTTGTCAATCCTGAAAGATGCTAACAAGTATGCAAAGCTCCAACAATCCTTCTAAGGATTGGAGTAAGCATCTCAGAGTTGGAATGTACACTTTGATGAGATGATCAAAGATTTTGGGTTTATACAAAGTTTATGAGAAACTTGTATTTCCAAAGAAGTGAGTGGAGCACTATAGAATTTTTGATGAGTATATGTTGTTAACATATTGTTGATCGGAAATGATGTAGAATTTCTGGAAAGCATACAGGGTTATTTGAAAAGTGTTTTTCAATGGAAAACCTGGATTAAGCTACTTGAACATTGAGCATCAAGATCTATAAGGATAGATCAAAAACGCTTAATAGTACTTTCATATGAATACATACCGTGACAAGATTTTGAAGGAGTTCAAAATTGATCAGCAAAGAAGGAGTTCTTGGCTGTGTTACAAGGTGTGAGTATTGAGTAAGACTCAAGACCTGACCACGGCAGAAGAGAGAGAAAGGATGAAGGTCGTCTCCTATGCTTTAGACATAGACTCTACAGTATGCTATGATGTGTACCACACCTGAAGTGTGCATTGCCATGAGTCAGTCAAGGGGTACAAGAGTGATCCAGGAATGGATCACATGACAACGGTCAAACTTATCCTTAGTAACTGGTGGACTAAGGAATTTTCCGATTATGGAGGTGGTAAAAGAGTTCGTCGTAAAGGGTTACGTCGATGCAAACTTTGACACTAATCCGGATGACTCTAAGAGTTAAACTGGATTCGTATAGTAGAGCAGTTATTTGGAATAGCTCCAAGTAGCGCGTGGTAGCTGCATCTACAAGATGACATAGAGATTTGTAAAGCACACATGGATCTGAAAGGTTCAGACCCATTGACTAATAAACCTCTCTCACAAGCAAAATATGAACAAACCCCATGGATATTGGATTCATTACAATCACATAGTGATGTGAACTAGATTATTCACTCTAGTGCAAGTGGGAGACTGTTGGAATATTTCCTTGTTCATGATAATTGTCTATTGTTCATGCTATAATTGTATTAACTGGAAACCGTAATGCATGTGTGAATACATAGACCACAACATGTCCCTACTAAGCCTCTAGTTGACTAGCTCGTTGATCAATAGATGGTTATGGTTTCCTGACCATGGACATTGGATGTCATTGATAACGGGATCACATCATTAGGAGAATGATGTGATGGACAAGACCAAATCCTAAGCATAGCACAAGATCGTGTAGTTCGTTTGCTAAGAGCTTTTCTAATGTCAAGTATCATTTCCTTAGACCATGAGATTGTGCAACTCCCGGATACCATAGGAATGCTTTGGGTGTACCAAACGTCACAACGTAACTGGGTGGCTATAAAGGTGCACTACAGGTATCTCCGAAAGTGTCTGTTGGGTTGGCACGAATCGAGACTTGGATTTGTCACTCCGTATGACGGAGAGGTATCTCTGGGCCCACTCGGTAATGCATCATCATAATGAGCTCAATGTGACTAATGAGTTAGCCACGGGATCATGCGTTACGGAACAAGTAAAGTGACTTGCCGGTAACGAGATCGAACGAGGTATAGGGATACCTATGATCGAATCTTGGGCAAGTAACATACCGATTGACAAAGGGAATTGTATACGAGATTGATTGAATCCCCGACATCGTGGTTCATCCGATGAGATCATCGTGGAACATGTGGGAGCCAATATGGGTATCCAGATCCTGCTATTAGTTATTGGCCAGAGAGATGTCTCGGTCATGTCTGCATGGTTCCCGAACCCGTAGGGTCTACACACTTAAGGTTCGGTGACGCTAGAGTTGTTATGGGAAATAGTATGTGGTTACCAAAGGTTGTTCAGATTCCCGGATGAGATCCTGGACGCGACGAGGAGTTCCGGAATGGTCCAGAGGTGAAGATCCTGGACGCGACGAGGAGTTCCGGAATCCGGAATTGTTTCGGGGGTACCGGGTGATGACCAGCGTGTCCGAAAGGGGTTTCGGAGGCCCCGACAAGTGTTGGGGGCCTTGTGCGCCCCTCCCACCCCATCTCACGTAACCAGGAGAGGTGGGGGCGCCTCCCCTTGGGCAGCCTCCCATCCTGACTTGGGGGGCAAGTCTCCTAGGGGTGGGGGTGCCCAAAACCCATCTAGGGTTCCCTCCCTGACCGCCGCCCCTCTCCTAGATGGGATCTGAAGGGTCTGGCCCCCTCTCCCCTTCTCCTATAAATAGTGGGGCTGGGAGGGCTGCCAGAAGAACTAGACCCCTTCCCTGGCGCAGCCCCTCCCTCCTCCAACTCTTCCTTCTCCTCCGTAGCGCTTGGTGAAGCCCTACCGGAGAACCACGAGCTCCATCACCACCACGCCGTCGTGTTGTCGGAGTTATCCCTGAACTTCTCCTCTCCCCTTGCTAGATCAAGAAGGAGGATACGTCCCCGGGCTGTACGTCAGGCGCCTTTGTTCGGCGCTTAGACCGGAATCGACCGCGATCTGAATCGTTGCATGTATGACTCCACCAACCGCGTTCTTGCAACGCTTCCGCTTAGCGATCTTCAAGGGTATGAAGATGCACTCCCTCTCTCTCATTGCTAGTATCTCATAGATTGATCTTGGTGACACGTAGGGAATTTTTGAATTATTGCTACGTTCCCCAACATGTATAGCCTAGGGAGCAGCCGACATAAATGCCCTTCAGTGATATGACCGTTAGGTGGGTAGATATTTTGGGACAGCTAGCGCAAAGCACAACAAAGGTTGGAATATTGAGTATCAAATTCCTCAGGGCTATCATGTTCCTCACTGTGTAGGCAATCCGCACTGGCGAATTCCTAACTCCTCAGTCAGAACAAATTCCTCCAAGACCAGAAGAACTTCGTCTGTGTCACTAAAGAAATTGATTGAGCTGTATGAGATTTCCAATGGCTTCACTCGAAGGGATTGGTAGGTGTAGGATTTGAGTTGAGCATCACTTGGAAATTTTTGCTTAGTATTTCCTCGACCCCCTTTAATAGTACGGTGTTTCCTATGACTCAAGAAAGATAAAATGAAACTTCGAAAACAAAAGTCTCTATGCTTCATGTTCCTTGAATGAATACCAAGTCTTCAGGATTACACCAATTTCTTCACTTTCAAAGTCTTCAGAAAGTCTTCAGAAATCCAAAGTCTTCAGTCGAAGAACTTCATTTTAGGGGTCGACTTTCTCTGTAAATATGAAACTCATCATAGACTTATAGACCTGTGTACACTCACAAACACATTAGTCCCTTAACCTATAAGTCTTCAATACACCAAAATCACTAAGGGGCACTAGATGCACTTACAATCTCCCCCTTTTTGGTGATTGATGACAATATAGGTTAAGTTTTCAATGGGGATAATCATATGAAGTGTAAATACTGAAATTGAGGATTTTGATTGCAAGATATAGAAGAACTCCCCCTGAAGATGTGCATAGTGAGGAATTTGCTTTTGAAGCAATGCACACTTGAAGAGTAGAATCATGGAGATCTCCCCCTATATCTTGTAATTCATACACGCATTTAACATATAATATGAAGAGTTTGAAATGCATGATGAAATATGGTGACTGATGTAATTCAGCATGTGTGCCTTAACATTAATGAGGAATAAGCATGCAGAAAAAAAACTCAGCAAAAGTATCAGACCACCATAGAGTTTAAGTTTACAACTCGATTGAATAAATTCTCAGAAGAATGAGAGTTGTAACTTAGAAAAAACGCCCATATAAGTAGACCCAGTTGAAGACTAACTCAAATTTCTCCCCCTTTGTCATCGAATGACCAAAAGGATCGATAATGAGGACTAACGCCCCTAAATAATATCAAGTTGATCGAGGAGCGCTAGTGTTGTTGGGGTCGTTTGTCATTGTAGGGCATGCCGCAGTGTTGTCGAAGTCTTCATACTCGTCGGTGTTGCGGGATGAAGAATAGGAGCTAGCCACCAAGGTAGGAACTTTGACCTTCTTGAATTTCTTCGAAGGAGGTGCAGACCAGTCAAAGTTCTCCTTAAGACCCATTTTCTTCAGATCTTCTTCACCATACGGATGTGATAATATAGCCCAGGTGCGACCGAAAACTTCATGGAGGTAGTAATGGTTTTTCTTCACTGCATTATGTGTAGCAGTCATGTTGTGAAGAATATAACCAAACTGACGCTTAACCCATTTATGGTTGCGATCCACCTTCTGGTGAAGACTAAGAAGCAGCTCACGGTCAGTCATCACTCTTGGAGCTGTGGCTTGAGGAGTAGACTTGGGTGCATTTGCAGCAGAGTCATGAGTGACAGAGTCATCATTGGTGGAATAAGATGCAGCTTTGCGAAATTGACCATCCAATGGACGAATGCCTTCATCAAAGACAACAGGTGCCTTGCCCTTTTCATCAGTTGAAGTAAAAGCCTGCTTGAGGACTTCAATCGGGGGCAGGTAGCTGAGGTGATTCTGAAAATCAGCCTTGTAGTTGAGTGAAGACCTTATTCTGAGGAATCTCATAATCGAAGGAGCATAAGGCTTCAACTCAAACGGAGAGAGAGCAACATTTGCTAGAGTCCTCATAAAGAAATCATAATAATTGATAGGAATGCTATGAACGATGTTGAATAGCAGATTCTTCATGATGCCAACAACTTCCTCATCAGATGAGTCGTGGCCTTTGATAGGACTCATTGTCCTCGTCAGAATGCGATAGACTGTTCTGGGCACATAGAGTAAGTCCTTTATGAGGAATTTGGTCCTTGGGGCTTGACCAGGCTTCAGAGGCTTCATCAACACTTGCATGTAATGAGCAGTGAGTTCAGGTTCTTGGTACAGGAAGCGAGCTCCTTCACTGGGTGGACTGATGGGCAGGGCGTGAAGCAATTCAGAGGCCGGTGCCTTATAATGAGTATTATCGGTCATCCAGTCCAAGACCTAGGTGTTGATATCTTCAGGATCACCTGTGATGTGCAGTGTCGCATAGAACTGAAGAATGAGCTCTTCATTCCAATCAACAATGTCAGAGCAAAAGTTGAGGAGGCCTGCATCATGAAGCACACTGAGCACAGGAGAGAAGCAAGGCAATGATTCCATGTCCACGTGAGGAATATGCTCATGGTAGAAGATTTTGTCCTTGTTGAAAAGTAGTGAAGAATAGAAATTTGCCTGGCTGGCAGTCCAGAAGCGCTTCTTCCTAAGACGGGCAAAGTCATAGGGATTGTAGTCAGTGAAGAATACATGCTCGCCAAAGAAGTCATCAGCCTTGAATTTTTGCTTCTTCGAGAAGGGATCCTTTGGCTTGAGGTGAGGAGTGTCAGTCAATTGCATCACCACCTCAGGGATCTCGATCTCAGTTTCCGCATGCTGAGGAATTTCAGGTTCTTCTTCAGTGGTAGCCTAGGACTTCAATTCTTCATTTACATTTTCATCAGCACTAGTGTCTGGAATTTCTTCATGAACAGATGGAGTTGCATGTGGTTCATCAGATCCCATTTGTACTTCAGTAGCTACAGGGGACTGAGGAATTTGTTGAAGAGGTGTGAACAGAGGAGAGTTGGGGTGCTGACTTTCCCAAAAGTCATCATTCATCACTGGAGTTGTGCTTCCAATGTCCACATCTTCATATTCTTCTTCAACACCGGCCTCTTTAGCAGTAAACTGAGGCATGGGCGAGGAGACAATTGGTGTTGAAGGGATTGCATCCACTTCAATTTCTTCATCTAGCTGTTCTGACAAAGCATCTGAGGGAATGTCATCTTCTGATTCACTTGGAATCACATATTTTTTATCAAAAGGAACAAGGTCCTTTGATGGCATGGTTGAGATAGGAACAACATCAATTGGATTGTCAAATGAGCTAGTCAATGGCTTCATCTTCTTCGGGGCTGAAGAATCTGATGAAGTTGATGTCTTTCTTTTCTTCACAGCTGCACGCTCTGCAACCTTAGTCTTCTTCACATCTGATGTAGATGGAAGGATCGGAGTTGGTGTAGGCGCAGGAGGAGCAGAGGAATTTGGTTGAATTTCTTCAGGCGCATCTGATGCAGTTGCCCTGACGTCTTCACTTTCTTCAGGCTCAACACTAGTGGTTGCCCTGGCAATTTCTTCAGCGGCTGGAATGCAGTCATCAGCCCTGGAATTAGCATTTTCTTCAACAGCCTGAGGGTCATTAGTGGTGCTGGCATTTTCTTCAGTAGGTTGAGCAGATGCAGCAGCCTGAGGAATTTCTTGTTGCGATTGAGCAGCAACAGTGGAGGTGAAGTTGTCAGCGAGTCTCACAAAACGAACCTTGGCTCCCATCCAATCAGCATGGTATGCGTCAAAGTCATCACTGAGCTTCTTGATCTCAAACTGCATATTGACGAGTTCTTTAGTTGTCATAAAGACAATGTTTTTATTCAGGAAGCGCTCCTTCTTGTACTGCGCTTTCTTGATCTGCCTGTCCTTTTCAGACTTCCACTTCTCTTCTTGAATGAAGTGAGTCAACATATGACTTTGGCCACGAGTCAACTTGAAATCAAGCATGGGAGTGTTGGGGTCCTTGTGCCAGAGATCAATGTAATCAAGGATAAACTTTGGATCCAAAAGCAGAGGCACACTTGTGCCCTTGGCTCTAGCAGCCTTGACCTGCCTATCTCTGATGATTTCTGCAAGTTCATCATCATCAGCTTTGTCTTCATCGGACGGCACTTGGAAGGCGACTTGCCTCTTGTGAGGACTCGGGCGAGAACCTCGTCCAGCAGTGGCCTTTTTCTTCAATGGAGAGGGGCCTGCTGAGGAATTTGGTGCAGCTGAGGAACTGGCAGAAGCTCCTGAGGCAATAGAGATGCATGTCATCCTTTGGCACGTGACAAGGTGCACAGGTGCAGAGGATTTCGTCAGAGCAGCTGAGGACTTTGGAGTGGGAGCAGCATGAGGAGTTGGCCGTGATGGCTTTGAAGAATCTGGCCGTGAGGGCATTGCTGAGGAACTTGGCCATGAGGGCATTTGGGTTGAAGCACTTGGCTTATGAGCAGGCTTCTTTGGCATTGCCTTCTTGGGCTTACTTGCAGAGGCCTCAACAGTGGCAGCAGCAGCAGCAGAGTCTTCATTGAATTTCCTCACTGCTTCTCTTACTTGTCTGGCCAACTTGGCCTGGCGCTTGGCCCATTCATCAGGATAATCCTCACCGCGCTTGAGGCTGGTGGGATCTTCTTCTTGGCCAGATGCCAATGGAGGTCTTGGGCATGGAGGATTGAGAGTGAATTTCTTCATGTACTTGGGAGTGACATATCTGTATTCCCTCCATTCCCGTGCACATCTCCTCTCTATTCTTTGGATGCGCATTTTGCGCTCATTCTTGGTTTCCTTTCCATGAGTGGCCTCATCAGGAGTGCAATAGTCCTTGTATATGTCATCAGGGATCTCAAAAGCAGTATTGACCTCAGGCCTCTTTCCTCCCTTCTGTGGCTTCTTTCCATCAGCCATTTTCTTCAGATGAGGAATTTGAACTATGGAATTCTCTAAAGATGTATGCAACTTTTCTTCGAGGAACGTTACAAATGAGTTAAGTTGATGAGAACCTAGTGATTCAGCAGCTGACATGAGTACCTGTGAACAGAGTATAGTTGCGAGGAATATGGAGAGGTCATATGTGTTCTCAGAGGTTTTTCAAAAAGAACAAGTTTGAGGAATTTGACCAGATGAGTCTTGAAGAATTTCACTAAGCGTTCTTTGTCTTAGGTTCCAGAGTTGTATAGATTGAAAATCCACACAATTGAGAAATCTTGAAGAAAAATATAGCTTAGAGAAATGAATCAAGAACAGATGACATGTGAGGTGTTCAGTGTGTGATGAATTTGAAGAATAAACACCTTTGAAGATTTTGTAGAAATTTGTTGAATCAAATAGGGTAGTAAAAGTAACTTTTAATTACCCTGGACGAAGAACACGACGAACTGAGAGGTGTAGTTGTGAAGTTCGTCAGTTCAGATCTTCCACGCCCTAACTTGGCAGAGGAAGACAGCTACGGCGGCGGCGGAGTGAAGAAATCTACAGCCGACGCGAGTACAACGGCGACGAAGTCGAGGCAGTGAAGCTCTTCCTCACCAGCGATGATGAAGTAGCGGCGTCGCTAGGGTTTGAGAAGCTCGAGCGGGAGTGAGAACGAGCAGAGTAAAAAGTGAAGTGAGGAAGGGAAGGGGTATTTATAGCCATGGTGAAAAACTATTCGCCCAAAGAAATTGGACGAACGTGCCCCTGACCCTTCTCATTCGCTTGACATGTGTCACCCACGTACTGAGAAGTGGAGATCGTGTGAGATTGTGGGTGAATAGATAAGTGTTTCATAGAATGCGAAACGATTTGAGCGGCAAAGCCGAAAATTTAGATAGGATAAGTTAAAAGTTCCGTTCGCAAATTCTTCAGCTGCCAAGGACACAGTGAAGATTTTGAACGAGTTTCAAATAGAACGCACATGAAGAATTTGTGAATAGATTGGGTTGAGTATAGCATAGAGGGGGGAAGGGTCCGATCACATTCACTTAGCAGAAAAGGCAATATGAAGAAATAGCTATAAGTGAATGCTTAAGAGGACATAAACTCGTATATATACATAGCCAATGAATAAAAACGACGGAAATGGTGAAGACAATGCAAAGTTGAAGAATTGGAACAACTGAGGAAAAACTCAAATTGAAGATTCTCAACATTTGGTGGTGGCGTGACCCACCGTATAAGAATGATGATTTCAGACACCTCGTACAATTGTCGTAGAGTTTTGAGAATCAAATTCTTCGTTAATTTCTTCACACTTAGAGTGTTATTCTTCATTGAGTGAAGAAAAACGTTTATTCATGTGTTGCACATCTAAGTCATCAATTTTGCATAAGTATTAGGATGAGTGTCCTTTTTCAAAGAACATTCAAAGATTCTAGGATATTTAGCTCACACCGCAACTTGCTAAATCTCTTCTCATCCAAGGGCTTAGTGAAGATATCGGCTAGCTGTTCTTTAGTCTTCACATGCTCAATAGATATGTCACGCTTCAACACATGATTGTGAAGAAAATGATGACGAATCTTAATGTGCTTTGTCTTCGAGTGCTGAACTAGGTTATGAGCAATCTTGATGGCACTCTCATTGTCACAGTAGAGTGGCACATTCTTCATGTTGACGCCGTAGTCCTTGAGAGTTTGCTTCATCCATAGTAGTTGAGCACAGCAAGAACCAACAGCAATGTACTCAGCTTCAGCAGTAGACAATGATACGCAGTTCTGTTTCTTTGAGGACCAACGGACCAAAGATCTTCCGAGGAAATGGCATGTGCCAGATGTTGACTTGCGGTCCACACGATCACCAGCATAGTCAGAGTCTGAAAATCCAATGAGATCAAAAGCCGAGCCCTTGGGGTACCACAATCCAAGTGTTGGTGTGTGAGCTAGATATCAAATAATATGCTTCACAGCCTTATGGTATGACTCCTTCGGTGTAGCTTGAAATCGGGCACACATGCAAACAGTAAGCATAATATCTGGCCTCTATGCACATAAGTACAATAAAGAACCAATCATGGAGGGGTATACCTTTTGATCGAAGTCAATACCATTTTCATCAGTGCATAGATGGCCATTTGTGGGCATAGGGATTTTGACTCCTTTGCAATCTTGCATGCCGAATTTCCTCAATACGTCCTTGAGGTATTTCTCCTGAAATATGAATATTCCATTACGCTGTTGATGAATCTAAAGACCTAAGAAGAATTTCAATTCTCTCATCATAGACATTTGATATTCTTCACTCATCATATAGGCAAATTCATCACTGTAACGTTGGTCAGTACAGCCGAAAATGATATCATCAACATATATTTGGCACACAAACAATTCACCATCATAAGATTTAGTGAAAAGAGTTGGGTCAAGTGAACCGGGTTTGAAGCCTTTCTTCATAAGGAATTCCTTAAAAGTATCATACCACGCCCGTGGGGCCTGCTTGAGGCCATAGAGGGCCTTATTCAGTCTGAAACTTTGTCAGGATGCTTTGGATCTTCAAAACATAGGGATTGAGCAACATATACTTCTTCCTCAAGCTTACCATTGAGGAATGCACTTTTCACATCCATTTGATATAAGATGATATCATGATGGTTAGCATAAGCAAGTAATATGCGAATAGCCTCAAGTCTAGCAACAGGTGCAAAAGTTTCATCGAAATCAATTCCTTCAACCTGTGTGTAGCCTTGAGCTACAAGTCGTGCCTTATTCCTCACCACAAGGCAATTTTCATCTTGCTTGTTGCGATAGATCCACTTTGTGCCGATGATATTGTGCTTGCGAGGATCTGGATGTTTGACCAGTTCCCAAATGTTGTTGAGCTCAAATTGATGTAATTCCTCTTGCATAGCTTGAATCCACTCAGGCTCCAGAAATGCTTCATCTACCTTAGTGGGATCTGTGATAGAGAAGAAAGCAAAGTGCCCACAAAAGTTAGACAGATGTGAAGCTCTTGAGCGTGTGAGAGGACCTGGAATGTTGATGTCGCTGATGATTTTCTCAATTTGCACTTCGTTTGCAACGCGAGGATGAGCGGGTTGACGTTGAGGAATTTGATCAGCATTTTCTTCAGCACCATTTTCCTCAGGTGCATCAGCATGACATTCTTCATGTTCTGGAATGACTTCTTCAGCATATTCTTCAGTAGGAATGACATCCTCAGTAGCCTTGAACTTAATAGATTCCTTAGGAGGTATTTCATATGTCACAGGAGGTAGGTGCTCTGTTTGCGAGCCATTACTCTCATCGAACCGCACATCTACAGTTTGAACAACCTTGCGATGACAGGTGTTGAATACTCTGTAGGTGTGCGAGTCCTTACCATAACCAAGCATAAAACCTTCATGTGCTTTCGGTGCAAATTTAGAACTGTGACGAGGATCTCTAATCAAACATTTAGCACCGAAGACTTTGAAATAACTCACATTGGGTTTCTTGTCAGTGAGGAGTTTATATGCAGTCTTCTTGAAGAATTTGTGAAGATATACCCTGTTGATGATGTGGCACGCAGTATCGATTGCCTCAGGCCAAAAGCGAGGAGGCATCTTTTACTCATCAAGCATAGTGCGGGCCATCTCAATAAGAGTCATGTTCTTGCGCTCCATGATGCCATTTTGCTGAGGAGTATAAGGAGCAGATAACTCATGAGTAATACTGAGTTCATCCAGATAGTCATCAAGGCCAGTGTTCTTGAACTCAGTTTCATTATCACTTCTGATGTGCTTGATCTTCACACCAAAGTTGGTTGAAGCCCTCGAGGAAAATCGTTTGAAGACTTCTTGCACTTTAGTTCTATAAGTGATGATATGCACCCATGTATATCGAGAATAATCATCAACAATAACAAAGCCATATAATGATGCAGCATTAGTAAATGTGGCATAGTGAGTAGGGCCAAAGAGATCCATGTGAAGTAATTCAAATGGACGAGAAGTGGTCATGATAGTCTTCGCTGGATGCTTGGCCTTGGTCATCTTTCCAGCTTCACAGGCTCCGCACAAGTGATCCTTGAGGAATTTGACATTTTCAATGCCAATGACATGCTTCTTCTTCACGAGCGTGTGCAAATTCCTCATGCCAGCATGACCAAGTCAACAATGCCATAGCCAGCCTTCTGAAGCTTTTACAAGTAGACATGTAGCAGTTTGTGGTCCTGTAGAGAAATCAACAATATACAAATCTCCTCTCCTAAAGCCTTCGAAGACTTTGGAATTGTTAGCTTCCATGATCACAACATAACGATACTTGACAAAGACAACAACCATATCAAGATCACAAAGCATTGAGACAGACATGAGGTTGAACCCTAAGGACTCGACAAGCATGACTTTGTCCATGCGTCGATCCTTTGAGATTGCAACCTTACCTAGACCCAATATCATGCTTTTGCCTTTGTCAGTGTAGGTGATATGCTTTAGATGTGATGGAGATAAAGCAGAGTCCATCAATAAGCTCCTATCACCAGTCATGTGATTTGTACATCCACTATCGAGGACCCACTCAGTGGCTTTGGGTTGATCACCCTTTGAGCCTTTTGCCATGAAGCAATAGGTGGGAGCGTAGTCCTCATCGCCGTCATCTGTAGTGTTAGGGAGGTCCTTTTCTTCAGAGTTGAAGATGGACTTTCTGACGAAAGCAGTAGCGAGGGCTAGGCTCGCCACACCAGAGTCTGACTCCTCAGATTCCTCCTCTTCCTCATTTTCCTCAGATTCAGCCACAGAGTCCATTTCCTTGCCAATGAACACCTGAGCCTTCTTGGAGCTGCTCTTCTTGTGAGATGAGGACCTTGAAGGTTTTGATGACAAGGACTTTGAAGATTTCTTCTTCTTCTTTGAATCATCAGAACTGTAATCCTTGTACTTCTTCTTCTTTGATCCCTTTTCCCATCGAGGACAATCTTGAATGTAGTGTCCAGGCTTCTTGCATTTGTGGCAGAGTCTCTTCTTGTAATCATGGGATGAGGAATCTGTTCTCAAGTCACCACTTCTTGAGGATTTACCAAAGCGACCACGTCTTGAGAACTTTTGGAACTTCCTAATGAGCATAGCTAGCTCTTGGCTCAGTTCTTCAGGGTCACCAAGGCTGATGTCAGAATCTTCACCATCAGATTCAGACACTACATTGGCCTTCAGAGCCCGTGATCTACCATAGCTTGGTCCATAGAGATCTCTCTTCTCAGCAAGCTAGAACTCATGAGTGTTTAGTCTCTCGAGGATATCGGCGGGATCAAGTGACTTGTAGTCTCCATGTTCTTGTATCATCAATGCCAAGGTATCAAATGAGGAATCAAGCGATCTCAGCAATTTCTTCACCACCTCATGGTCGATGATATCAGCGGCACCAAGTGCTTGAAACTCATTTGAGATGTCAGTGAGGCAATCGAAGGTCTGCTGAACATTTTCATTGTTGAGTCTTTTGAAGCGGTTGAAGAGATTTCGAAGAACGTCAACTCGAGAGTCACGCTGTGTTGAGACTCCCTCATTGACCTTGGACAGTCTGTCCCAGATAAGCTTAGCTGTCTCCAAAGCACTCACTCTGCCATACTGCCCTTTGCTCAGATGGCCACATATGACATTCTTCGCTTGAGAGTCGAGTTGCTTGAATCTCTTCACATCAGCAGTGTTGATGGTGGGGTGACAGAGGGAACACCATTCTCCACAACGTACCAGAGATCATTATCAATTGCCTCAAGATGCATGCGCATCTTATTCTTCCAGTAGGGGTAGTCTGTCCCATCGAAGGTAGGACGCCCAACAGAAACCTTGCTCATACCTGCGGTCGACATAACTAAAACTCCAGGCGGTTAAACCAAAATCACACAGAACAAGGGAGTACCTTTCTCTGATACCAATTGAAAGTGCATTATATCGACTAGAGGGGGGGTGAATAGGCGGCTTTTATGAATTCTTCACTGAGGAATTTGCGAGTGAGGAAATTCCTGAGTGAAGAACTACTTGCAGCGGAATAAGTACTCAGAAGTAACCATAACAGAACATGAGCATGGTCTTCATGATGAAATGAAAAACAAGCACACAATACTGAAAGCGTAAACACAGGATAACACAGGATGAAGACAAACAGACTGAAGAAATTGAACTGAGGAAGTTGAGAAACTCTTGAGTCAAAGTCTTCAAACAGATATGAACAAGCACACAACACAGAAATGAGGAAATGAAAGGGTTGAGGAAACGGAACTAGGTAGCTTGGTGAAGACAATGATTTGGTAGACCAGTTCCAACTGCTGTGACAGTTGTACGTCTGGTTAGGGCGGCTAGGTATTCAAACCTAAGGACACACAGTCCCGGGCACCCAGTTCTAAACACGCAGTCCAAAACACTCAGTCCTCACCGTATTCCCCTTGAGCTAAGGTCACACAGACCTCACCCAATTACTGGTGGTAAGTCTTCAGGTGACTTCCAAACCTTCACATACTAGGTCACTCAGCGATCCACAATTTCCTCTTGGATGCTCTAGACCATGACGCCTAACCGTCTGGAAGATGCACAGTCTTCAAAGGTAACAAGTGTCGGATCCATGCAGGATCAATCTCTTCAGTGATGCTCAATAACTTGGGGTTTGTAGGTGTTTGGGTTTGGGTTTTCCTCACTTGATGATTTTCACTGAAAGTCCTGGAAGGATGGGATGCTCTCAAATGACAAGTGTCAGTTACTCTCAGAGTAGCCAACCAGCTAGTGGTTGTAGGGGGCGGCTATTTATAGCCTAGCGAGCAGCCCGACATGATAAGACATAAATGCCCTTCAATGATATGACCTCTAGGTGGGTAGATATTTTGGGACAGCTGGCGCAAAGCACAACAATGGTCGGAATATTGAGTATCAAATTCCTCAGGGATAACATGTTCCTCACTGCGTAGGCAATCCGCACTGGTGAATTCCTAACTCCTCAATCAGAACAAATTCCTCAAAGACCAGAAGACGAACTTCATCTCTGTCAGTGAAGAAATTGACCGAGTTGTATGATATTTCCAATGGCTTCACTCGAAGGGATTGGTAGGTGTAGGATTTGAGTTGAGCATCACTTGGAAATTTTTCCTTAGTATTTCCTCGACCCCCTTTAACAGTACGGTGTTTCCTATGACTCAAGAAAGAGAAAATGAAACTTCGAAAACAAAAGTCTTCATGCTTCATGTTCCTCGAATGAATACCAAGTCTTCAGGATTACACCAATTTCTTCACTTTCAAAGTCTTCAGAAAGTCTTCAGAAATCCAAAGTCTTCAGTTGCAGAACTTTATTTTTAGGGGTCGATTTTCTCTGTAAATATCAAACTCCTCATAGACTTATAGACCTGTGTACACTTACAAACGCATTAGTCCCTTAACCTATAAGTCTTCAATACACCAAAATCACTAAGGGGTACTAGATGCACTTACATCTATCAATTCTAGCAGATTCATTGCAGAAGTAAATAACATGCCCATCAATATTATCGGCCAAGAGATCTTTAACCATAGCAACACTAGGTTAAACTTTAATTTGCTCAGGGAGTTTAGGTGTCTTAATATTACTTTTGTTAACCATAGTTGAAGCTTTAGCATGATCCTTTATTCTAACAGGGAAAGGTGGTTTCTCAATATAAGTAGTAGGAACAATGTCGGAGTAATGGGCCACAGGTAGCCTAACCCGAGTCCCCAAGCATTTCAAGACATCGGGGCCGGCTGCGCCCCTCAAAAATCTAGGATGAAGCACCGTCTTTTGGTGGCCGGCTGGATCAATCGGCCGGCTGCCAGAAGATGGCCACACACCTGAAGACGGCCCCAAGATGGGCCGACTCCTAGCAGGCGGCCTCTAGATAGGCTGGCTCCTAGCAGGCGGCCCATGACGCCCACAAAGTCTGCGCCCCCATTAAGAAAGACAAGACAGGATGTGGCCACAGTGTAGCCCATCATCCCCATATCCAGGGCGCAGCGCGGCCACAGTGCCCCGTACAGGCGGAGATCTCTGCATGGCGCGGCACTGTTGCCACTCCACCCTTGACGGCACCCCTATCAGGTGGAGCCCTGCTCCCACAACGGCCTGGAGGTACGGCCTACAGGCGGCGGGCCCTACCAGGCAGCCAGTGCTCGAAAGACGGCAGAGCCAGACCAGTCGGACCCGAGGGAGGCCGGCCTCTAGCAGACGGCCCACTCCTCCCTCGGAGTCCATGCACCATTAACCATATGAGACACGGAGTGGCTACAGTGATCTCCCATCAGACGGCGGGACTGTAGCCACGACCCCTCGACCACACGTGCATCATTAGCATCATGGCTATAGTAACAAGCAGCCGGCAGAACCCGTGAGCGGCAAGAGCGGCCTATTAGCCCCGTACCAGACCGGTTGTCGGGGCCCACCTAGCGGCGGCCCCAGCAGCCGGCAGAGAAGCCGGCGACCAGAGACACTGACAGCCGAGTCCTACACCCAGCTGGATTGCTATTGTACCCTTGGGGGTAGGCCTATATAAGCCCACCAGGGCACCCATGCAAAGGGTTCCCAACCTGTTAGACCTAGACACACACATAGAGAGAGGAGAGAGCTAGCCCTGCTTTCTCCTACCTTTAGCATACAACTAGAGGAGCACCATTGTACTCGCTAGTGCCTTAGTGATCATGCGGAGACCCCGCACAGCAGGACTAGGGGTATTATCTGCTAGGAGAGCCCCGAACCTGGGTAAAGTACGCTAGCGTTCGTGCCTACGCCTCATCCCGCTTCTGGGCACCGACGATGTTCTACTCGCTCCCACCATGATAAGCCATCCTTTGGCATATGTCGCACCCAACCCACGACATTTGGCGCCCACCGTGGGGCAAGGTGCACCGTTGTCCGGAGATCTGTTCTGGATGGGAACCCTCTTCCTCCCTGCCGAGCGCAGCCAGCCAAGCACGCCAGATGGCGTTTGCACCGACGCGTTGCTCGGCGCGGAGGTCGCCTGCGCGGCAAGCTGCCTCGCTGACCTTGTTGGCGAGATCCGCCTCTCCGACGAGCCTGCATCCAACGCAGGCGCTGACGGCCCCGAGAGCCGCATTGTCAGCTTCCTCGACCAGCTCCACGTCGCCGACGAGCCGGCCATCGACTTGGAGTTAGTTGGCTCCACCGACCGGATGCTCGTTGACTCCGACACGACGTCACTCGACGCGTTCCCTACCAATGTGGTGGTCATTGAGGATCCTCTCCCCCGCGCCGACAGTGGCGCCAGCACCGTCACGGAGGTGCTCGTCATTAGCCAAGACGGAGTTCCCGGTAACGGTGCCCGAGACTCACTCGAGGCAGCACTGCAAGACCTGTCTGCACCCATCGCAGAAGACGCCGACCCCGAGACACTGGAAGGCCGCCGCGTCCAGCTCGTCGAGAGCGCCAAGAAGCTAGCCAGCACGAGACGCCTTTCGGAGGCTTACCGGTGCGAAATGGACCGCGCCGTTGGTGGCACGCCGGCTCCTGGCGGACCCAGCCGCATCGGCATGGTCCGGCAGCGCGGCGCGGCCATTGCCAGCATGTTCGGGGCCGATCGCCCCGTCTACGCCACGCCCAGAGAGAACATACGAGTTGCCCAAGCGGCAGCAGACGAGCTGGACAATCTTGAGGGCGACGAGCGTCGCCACATGATGGAGCGCGTCTAGTAGCTCATTGATGCGGCCGCCGAGCAGCAAGAAGCCGGCTGCCGCGTCGAGGAACTCAATTGGCGGAACGACGACCCGCTCCCCGCCAAGAGCATGGGGAGACGTCCCGGACGCAAACTGGCGGCGACCGTGGACGACGAGACAAGGAGACGGCTTCTAGTCGCAGTCGGACGCACATCACCATCGAGCGTGACCAAGCCTGCCGCCCGCGAGCGGTGGAACGACTAGGCGACTACAGGCCACCCCCACGTAGAGAAAGACGCGTCTCCCCGCCGCGTGTTGATAATCCGAGTCTCGACGGTCGGCTAGGCCCCCGAGAAGCAATCAGATAGAATGATGCCCGCCACAGAATTGACCGGCTCAACCGATCCCTGGCGCTAGAAGAAGAAGATGCGCTGGGCCCGCCCTGTTTCAGCCCCCGCATCCGTGACGAACCCTTCCCAAAGGGTTCACGCTCCCAAGAGATACGCCCAAGTACACCGGCTCCGTGAAGCCGGAACACTAGCTGGTCGACTACTCCACCACAGTCAGCATTGCGAACGGCAACAAGCGCGTTGCCGTAAAGTATGTTCCACTCATGCTCCAGGGCACCGCCCGGACATGGTTGAACAGCCTGAAGCCCCGCAGCATCAACAACTGGGTAGATTTCACTGAAGCCTTCGTCCGCAACTTCACCAGCATGTAAAAGCGGCTGCCCAAGCCTCGCCATCTCTCCTTGTGCATCCAAGGTCCCAACAAGTTGAATCGCGACTACCTCACGCACTAGGCCGAGCTGCGCAACTCTTGCGAGGGCGTGCATGAGGTGCAGGCTATTGAGTACTTTACAGCCGGGTGCAGAGAAGGAACTCTGCTCAAGCATAGGCTCCTCCGCGACGAACCGGCATCCCTCGACGAGCTGCTGATCATAGCAGACAAGTACGCCACGACCGACTCCTCCATGAAGACGGAGATTCAAGTTGACGCATCCGGAAAGGTGGCTCCTCAGGCTCCTCGGACTCCGGCTGGTGATACCAGTCGGCGCCAACAGCAGAACGACAACAAGCGCAAAGTCCCGATGCCAGCTTCCACCAGCCGGCAAGTGGCCACAGTTGAAGATCAGCAACCAGAAGGGCAGCCCCAGCCCAAACGACAGAAAGGCGGCAAGTTGAATTGGTTGCCCGCCTTCTCCTATGAGCAGACCCTCGATGCTCCCTGCAAATTCCACAGCGGCACGAAGCCGTCCAACCACACCACCCGGAAGTGTCATTGGCTCACGCGAATCTCCAAAGGCGAAGGGCTGGTACCCTCGCTGCCTGCTGGCCAGCCTCCCCGCCTCCTCAACAGCCGGCGGCTCGCCCAGCAGTCGACACCATTCAAGACGAATTCCCTGAAGAACACGGAGCATATATTCTTTTCACCAGTGTGGTCGATGACCAGCGCAGCCGGCGCCAGCAGTCCCCAAAAGTGAATGTTGTAGGCATTGAAGCCCCGGAGTTCATGCACTGGTCGGAGAAGCCAATCAGTTGGAGCCAAGCTGACCACCCGGAAGTAATGCCTTCTCCGGGTTCTTATGCTTTGGTCTTGGAAGCAACCTTTGCTACGGAGAGGCGAGCTGCTTGTTTCTCCTAAATCTTGATAGATGGCGACAGCAGCATCAACATCCTGTACCGCGAAACCATGGAGAAATTGAAGATTAAAACCAAGAACCTTCTGCCCAGTCGGACTGTCTTCCATGGCATAGTTCCTGGCCTTTCTCACTCACCAATCGGCAAAATCAAGATAGACGTCCTCTTCGGAGACAAAGACCATTTCCGTCGAGAGCCCATCTGGTTTGAGGTAGTTGACTTGGAGAGCCCGTACCACGCACTGCTTGACCGACCTGCCTTCGCCAAGTTCATGGCAGTACCACACTATGCCTACCTCAAGATGAAGATGCCAAGCCCGAGTCCTATGTGATCGCTGCCGAGAAGAGGCTCCTTGATCGGGTTGTGGCCATGGCTAGAAAGTAGCCGGACATGTCCCACGATCCCAAGGAGTCGGAAACCGAAGGATCCTTCAAGCCGGCCAAGGAGACAAAGAAGATACCGTTGGACCCAGAGCACATGGAGAGGTACACTGTCATAGGTGCAAACCTTTACAACAAATAGAAAAGCGGGCTCATCGATTTCCTTCATGAGAATCGGGACATTTTTGCATGGTCTCCCAAAGACATGTCGGGTGTCCCGAAGGATTTCTCCGAGCACAAGCTACATGTCAGAAGAGATGCCAAGACGCTCAAGAAACCCATCCGCCGACTGTCGGAAGAGAAGAGAAGAATCATTGGAGAAGAGATCGCCCCTCTGTTGACAGCCAGCTTCATTATGGAAGTGTTCTTCCCAGAGTGGTTAGCCAACCCAGTCCTTGTACTGAAGAAGAATAAGCAGTGGCACATGTGTATTGATTACACCAGCCTCAACAAAGCTTGCCCCAAAGATCCATTTTCCTTGCCAAGAATTGACCAAGTGATAGACTCCACAGCCGGATGCGAGCTGTTGAGTTTTTTGGATGCCTACTCAGGATACCACCAGATCAAGTTGGACTCGACAGACCGCCTGAAGACCGCCTTCATCACACCATTCGGAGCCTTCTGCTACCTAACGATGACATTGGGCCTGAGAAATGCCGGTGCCACATTTCAACATTGCATGCAGAAGTGCCTCCTCAAGCAACTTGGCAGAAATGCTCACGTCTACATAGAAGACATTGTGGTGAAGATGGAGAAGCGTGGCATTCTCCTAGAAGACCTCAAGGAAACTTTTGAAAACTTGCGCCGCTTTCAAATCAAGCTCAACCCAGAGAAATGCGTCTTTGTAGTACCAGCCGGCCAGCTTCTTGGCTTTCTGGTCTCAGAGCGTGGCATAGAGTGCAACCCTGTGAAGATCAAGGCCATCGAGAGGATGGAGGTACCCACCCGACTGCTGGATGTGCAAAAATTCACCGGCTGCTTGGCATCCATCAGCCGTTTCATCAGTCGGCTAGGCGAGAAGGCTCTTCCCATGTACCAGCTCATGAAGAAGACCACTTTTTTCGAGTGGAATGACAAGGCAGACGAAGCTTTTCTCCAGCTCAAGAAGATGTTGACCACTCTGCCTGTCCTGGCGGTTCCGACTGCTAAGGAGCCCATGCTTCTCTACATCGCTGCCACCAGCCGGGTGGTCAGCACAGTCATAGTTGTGGAGCGCAAAGAAGTCCAGAGGCCGGTGTATTACCTAAGCGAAGTGTTGTCTGCCTCCAAGAAGAACTACCCCCACTATCAGAAGATGTGCTATGGCATGCACTTCACCGCCAAGAAGCTGAAGCCATACTTCCAAGAGCACCCAATCACTGTTGTCTGCACTGCTCCACTTGCCGAGATCATTGGAAACCGAGATGCTTTGGGTGGAGTGGACAAATGGGCCATAGATTTGGCCCCCTACACCATCTACTACCAGCCTCGCACCTCCACCAAGTCCCAAGCACTAGCCGACTTCCTCGTCGACTGGGCCGAGACCCAGTACCTGCCGCCAGCACCGGACTCCACCCATTGGCGGATGCATTTTGATGGTTCCAAGATGCACACCGGTTTGGGAGCCGGCATTGTCCTTACCTCTCCCAAAGGTGACAAGCTCAGATATGTGTTGCAAATTCATTTTGCTGCCTCCAACAACGTAGCTGAATATGAAGCACTCATACACGGGCTTCGGCTTGCCAAGTAACTCGGCATTCGCCGGATCCTGTGCTATGGTGACTCCAACTTGGTGGTCCAGCAGTCGTCAGGCGACTGGGACGCCAAGGATGCAAATATGGCAAGCTACCGCTTCCTCGTCCAGCAACTCAGCGGATACTTTGAACGGTGCGAGTTCCTCCATGTGCCCCGAAACGACAATGATCAATCCAATGCTTTGGCACGAATCGGCTCCACCCAGCAAGCAATGCCAGCCGGCGTCGCCCTGCAATGCCTTCTCAAGCCGTCCGTCAAGCCGTCACCAGAATCAGACTCCATCTTCGAGCCGGCTCCCCCTGAAGCAGTCGGATCCGACTTGGGGACCCCAGAAGCTGGCTCGGGGACTTCGGCAGGTGGCTCGGGGGCTGCAGCAGTCGCACCCAGCCCGGGAACTTCAGAACCCGACCCGGGGACTGCAGCAGTCGGCCCGGGGACTTCATCGATTCAGCAAATGGCAACCAACTCCAACCCGCCGCCTCCCGGCCCAACCACCCTCGTACAAGTAGCAGCCCTGGTAGTCAAAGAAATAGCAGCACCGTCATGGGCGCAGCCCATCCTCAACTTTCTGGTGAACAAGGAGCTGTCGGCTGATGAGATCTCGGCCCGACAAGTGCAACGTCGGGCAGCAGTGTACACCATTGTCAACAAAGAACTTGTGAGGCACAGCGTCACTGGTGTGTACCAACGCTGCATGGATTCGGAGAAAGGCCAAGCAATCCTCAAAGATATCCACCAGGGCGAGTGTGGTCACCACGCGGCTTCAAGATCACTTGTTGCCAAAGCTTTTCGCCATGGTTTTTTCTGGCCGACTGCTCTAGAAGATGCCAAAGACTTGGTCCAGAAATGTAAGGGGTGCTAGAAGTTCCGCTCCAAGCCACATTTGCCGGCTTCTGCACTCAAGATCATCCCCATTGCCTGGCCCTTTTCCGTCTGGGGGCTAGACATGGTGGGACCATTCAAGACAGCACGCGACGGCATGACTCATTTGCTTGTCACCGTGGACAAGTTCACCAAGTGGATAGAAGAAAAACCAATCAAGAAGTTGAATGGTCCGACTGCTGTGACTTTCATCGCTGACATCACCATTCGGTATGGCATACCACACAACATCATCACCGACAACGGCACAAACTTCGCCAAAGGCGCCTTGGCTCGTTTCTGCGCGATGCAGGGCATCCGACTGGACTTAGCATCCGTTGCCCATCCGTAGTCAAACGGCCAGGTGGAGCGAGCAAACGGCCTCATTTTGTCCGGCATCAAGCCCCGACTGGTCGAGCCTCTGGAACGTTTGGCCAGCTATTGGCTCGATGAGCTGCCGGCCGTCCTCTGGAGCCTGCGCACAACTCCAAACAAGTCAACCAGCTTCACGCCTTTCTTCCTCGTCTACGGTGCCGAAGCCGTCATCCAGATGGACAGAGAATTCGACTCCCCTTGAGTGACCATGTACACCAAGGAGGAGGCAAAAGAAGCATGAGAAGACGACATCGATCTGCTGGAAGAGGGCCGGCTGTTAGCACTCAGCCGGTCCACCATCTACCAGCAGAGTCTACGCCGATACAACAATTGGAAGGTCAAGCCAAGATCCTTCCAAGAGGGAGACCTTGTGCTCCGGCTGATCCAGCAGACAGCCGGCCAGCACAAGCTAGCTCTCGGCACCTTAGGAAGGCCCTTCATCATCAGTAAAGTTTTGGGCAATGACTCCTACTACCTGATCGATGCTCAGAAGCCCAGAGCACGTAAGAGAGACGATTCCGACAAGGAAACAGAGCAGCCATGGAATGCCAACGTCCTTCGAAGATTTCACAGTTGATGTAGTATCTACCACGCTACCTTTTGTATTAAGTATGAAGACTCCGGGTCCCCCGAGAAGAGCTCGGGGGCTACCCTCTTTTATCTATATGATAAGTATTATGCCTATGAATGTGTTATTTCATTATTCCGCCTGGCACCGGGTTCGACCAGTCGGCCCGGGGGCTCGCCGCCTTGTACTATGTGATGCTTCCTGCAGTCGGAAAAGTAGTGTGTTGGCACCTAAACCTTCTCCTGCCACAAGCCGCAGCTTGCAGAGCAACTGTCTGGTGGGCGAGAGTTAAAGACAGAAAAGGGTGTCCACATGAAAAATGGCTAAGGACCCAGAGCATGCACATATTTCAAGCCGGCTTCCCACTTCATCGACCGGCTGCTGAGAAGCCGGCCGACCGGCTTCTACTTAACTTGTTAAAAATCTAGTTGCCTAAGTACTTGCCCTCCTGAAAGTAGCTAAGTACTTGACCCAGCCACAGTCCGCAGAGCGGCTGTCTGGCTGGCAAGACGACAGCTAAGGGAGGGCGGCAAAGGAAAAAAGTCAAGGAGCAGAAAGCAAGAAAAGTCAGAACTCGGCAAAAACACAACTTGTGTGGAAGAATATTTACATGTCAAAAGGCCCTTGGCCAGCATTCAACAAAGTTTGAAATACACCCCGCAGGTGGAATTGTGCAAATTTAACAAAGTTTGTCGAGACTGATAAAGCAGGAAAAATAAAGATAAGTTGGCGGCCTAGGGAGCAGCAGAGGGGTCCGGCTGGTTGGCGGAGTCGGTAGTGCCGGTTGGTGGAGTGGACGGCTGGTCAGTCTTTGCTTGGTTGCCTCTAGCAGTAGTCGGCGCACTCGAGCGCGGCTCGTTATTTAACACACGGTCAAGCTGAGGCTGGCCGTCTGCTCCGACTTCTGGCACATCTTCTTTGCCTTCCTCATCCTCCTCATCTTCTCCCTCGTCGCTAGAGTCGATCATCTCGGCCGAGTCTTCGTCGTCATCCGGGTTCAGCCCGAACCACTCCGGTGGCGCCTCGGCACCATTCTCAGCCATCTCAAGAACAAAGATGCCGGTGTTGGTGTACTCAGCAATCACCGCTGCTCGTCTGACAAGATTGCGCTCCACCGCCACCAGATCCTCTTGGGCCTCCTGCCGAAACATGGTCAACTGGGCTAGATTTAGCCCAAGATACCACGCATTGACGAACTCCAAGGCCCGGCGCACTCCAGCTCGGGCCGAGGAACCCTTCCAAACCTCGAGTCGGCCAGCCGCCACTCCAGCCAGTCGGCAGTCCGACTAGGAGTGCGTGGAGCCGACATGTCTGGCCAAAGGGCGGAGATTGCTTGAGCCCCGACATGCTGAAGACGGCGCAACATCCGATGAGCCGGCTGAAGGCGGGCTTGGATGCTAAGAAGCTGTTTGCTAAGGGTCCGGGGGGCGTCGACGGCGATCTGCACGCCTTCCGCCTCTGTTCTTTGCGATAAGCCTCAATAGCCTAGTTGGCGGCGTCAGAGTGACCGGGAAAGAAGTCTGCTCAGGCAGAAAGCAAAGAAATCATAAGTCAGAAGTTAGAAGCTAAAAGTCGGCTCGATCGGCAGCCGGCAGCCCAAAGAAAGAAAAAGAAAGCTTACCATCAACCATGTCTTCAATCCTGCCGAAGCCAGACTTCAGCAACGCCTCCTTTTCGGACCAGGTGGAGTGTTCGGTCTCGAACTCAGCGAGAAGATTGGACTCTTTCACCTCTGCCTCCCTCTGGGCCTTCTAGAGAAGCTCCGCCTGCTCCGCCAGTTGCCGGGCCCGTCGGTCACTGATGTCTACTACACAACCTTCTTCTTGTAGACGTTGTTGGGCCTCCAAGTGCAGAGGTTTGTAGGATAGTAGCAAATTTCCCTCAAGTGGATGACCTAAGGTTTATCAATCCGTAGGAGGCGTAGGATGAAGATGGTCTCTCTCGAAGAACCCTGCAACCAAATAACAAAGAGTCTCTTGTGTCCCCAACACACCCAATACAATGGTAAATTGTATAGGTGCACTAGTTCAGCGAAGAGATGGTGATACAAGTGGTATATGGATAGTAGATAATAGTTTTTGCAATCTGAAATTATAAAAACAGCAAGGTAACTAATAATAAAAGTGAGCGTAAACGGTATTGCAATGCATTGAAACAAGGCCTAGGGTTCATACTTTCGCTAGTGCAAGTTCCCTCAACAATAGTAACATAATTGGATCACATAACTATCCCTCAACATGCAACAAAGAGTCACTCCAAAGTCACTAATAGCGGAGAACGAACGAAGAGATTATGGTAGGGTACGAAACCACCTCAAAGTTATTCTTTCCAATCAATCCGTTGGGCTATTCCTATAAGTGTCACAAACAGCCCTAGAGTTTGTACTAGAATAACACCTTAAGACACAAATCAACCAAAACCCTAATGTCACCTAGATACTACAATGTCACCTCAAGTATCCGTGGGTATGATTATACGATATGCATCACACAATCTCAGATTCATCTATTCAACCAACACATAGAACCTCAAAGAGTGCCCCAAAGTTTCTACCGGAGAATCACGACGAAAACATGTGCCAACCCCTATGCATAGGTTCATGGGCGGAACCCGCAAGTTGATCACCAAAACATACATCAAGTGAATCACGTGATATCCCATTGTCACCACAGATACGCATGACAAGACATACATCAAGTGTTCTCAAATATTTAAAGACTCAATCTGATAAGATAACTTCAAAGGGGAAACTCAATCCATTACAAGAGAGTAAAGGGGGAGGAGAAACCTAAGATCCAACTATAATAGCAAAGCTCGCGATACATCAAGATCGTGCCAAATCAAGAACATGAGAGAGAGAGAGAGAGATCAAACACATAGCTACTGGTACATACCCTCAGCCCCGAGGGAGAACTACTCCCTCCTCGTCATGGAGAGCATCGGGATGATGAAGATGACCACTGGAGAGGGATTGCCCCCTCCGGCAGGGTGCGGGAACGGGTCTATATTGGTTTTTGGTGGCTACGGAGGCTTCTGGCGGCGGAACTCCCGATCTACTGTGCTCCCGATTGTTTTAGGGTATATGGAGATATATAGGCGAAAGAAGTACGTTAGGGGAGCCACGAGGGGCCCATGAGGGTGGAGGGCGCGCCCAGCGGGGTGGGCGCGCCCCCCTACCTCGTGGCCTCCTCGAAGCTTCCTTGATGTGGACTCCAAGTCTCCGGGGTTGCTTTCCTTCCAAAAATAAGTTCGTGAAGTTTCAGGTCAATTGGACTCCGTTTGATTTTCCTTTTCTGCGATACTCTAAAACAAGGAAAAAACTGAAACTGACACTGGGCTCTGGGTCAATAGGTTAGTCCCAAAAATAATATAAAAGTGTATAATAAAGCCCATAAACATCCAAAACAGAAGATAATATAGCATGGAGCAATCAAAAATTATAGATACGTTGGAGACGTATCAGTCATGCTCCTGGGCCACCTCGTTGCACTCTGCCTCCTTAGTGGGCAGCGCGGTGTCGGCTTCACCCAGCTGCTGCTGCAGGGTAGCATTGGCCTCTTCAAGAATAAGAAAAAGACGTCAACGATCAACAAAGAAGAAGTGCAGTTGCCGGGGAGATCCGGCCCGACCGCTCAGCAGTCGGCCCGAATATCAGGGACTACAGCCCGCGGGTGTGCTATCGCGCCCCCGCAGAGAAAGAAAACGAAGAGTTACTCTGGCTTTCCGACAAGTCAGTGGTCTGTCGGTCCAGATCTCAGACGTTGGAGTTGAAGGTGATCGCGCGAAGGTTATGATAATTCTACAATGAAGATAGCAAAAAAAGTTAGCACTCGGAGCTTGCCAATTAAAGTTCTGAGCCGCCTGCTCAGCAGCCGGCCCGAAACTCGGGGGCTACACCCAGTGGGTGCACTGGCGCTCCCCCATAGAGAAATACAAGAATCAAAGATGAAGAAGTAAGAAATATACCCGAATGGCCACTCGCGAATCCAAGAACGCCCTGTTGCACTGCTGAAGAGCAGTGGACTCAGCTCAGAGTGTGTCCTAGACGTACAGGATCGCTTGGTTTAAAGCGCCCGTTCCGCCTCCACGCACCCACTCAGGGGGCGCAACGCTGGTTGCTTCGGCATCTGGGACAGATGAGCTCGCAGCGCCGGCTTCCAGCGGTTGTCGCGACGAAGTCGCCTTCGTGCCTCGGTGGCGCGATGGTGTGCGGGACTCAGTAGTCGGGCCCGTCACTATCTCGTTTCCGGCTGGCGGCGCCAGTGGGGCAGCCGGCTATTTGTCCAGCGCTCCTTCAGATGGCGGTGGCGGAGGCACGACTACCTCCGGCATGGCGACGTCGCCACCTCCCCTCTCCATGACCGGTTGTTCGACGCCGGCTCCCCTAGTCGGCGCCGTGAACTATGGTGGTGGCGGCGCGGAATTCAGGGGGACGACAAACAGTGGCGCCTGGCGGCGCGCGGCTTCCTCAGCCAGCTTCTTCGCTGCGGCATCGGCCTCAGCCTCCGCCAGCTTCTTCAACACGACGGCGTCCTCCTTGTCCGCCTCCGACCTCTCCTTACGGGTGGCTTCCCGCTCCTCACGTGCCTCCCGCGTGTTTCGTTCCTGCGCCTCACGGAGGTCGGATGGAGGGTCGATTCGCTGGGTGGTGGTGGAGGTATGCGCCGACCCAATGACGGAGGCGACGGCCGACTTCTCAAGAGAGAGCGGGGCCCAAGTCTAGAAAAATAAAGAAGAGAAGAAGCTCAGATAGAATCGACAAGAAAGGAAAGCACAAGAAAAAGATACTTACGCTGACACCATAGGAGTCACCTTCGGAATCTTCTGGACCTTGGCCGCCTTCGCGCCGGCCTCCTTCCGCTTGGTCGCGGTGGTCGGGTTCTTGGTCTTCTTCAGCGCACTAACAAGATGGCGCCTTGTTTGCGCTTGCGCGTGCCGCCTTGAGCAGCCGGCTCGGCGGAAGGGCCCACGTCCGCCTTGCCGCCGCCTCGCGCATGACGCGGCTCGCCTCATCCTAATCATCATCAGGCCAGGTCTCAAGGCCGCATACATCTTCGGGGCCGCCTGCTCCGTCGCCGCCGCCTATGGCGTCATCCTCCAGGGCGGCCGCCCCCAAGTCGGGGTCGTCCACATTGCTCACCTCCCGGTCCGGCAGGTAGTCTCCACCCGGCCCTACGATGGCGGCCGTCGCCGGAGACATGAAGATCTGCGTTCCAAAAGCCGACCATTCGAGACAACAAGACCAAGACCAAGACGAGGTACTAAAAGGAAAGGAGTTGAGAAACTTACAGGCGGTGGTGGGTTGGCGTGAGAGTATGGCCGCTTGCAAAATTGCCAAGACCCTTCCGACAGCTTGAGGGCGGAGATCTCGTTCACCACACGGGCAATCTCAGCAGTCGGCATGTCCCTAGTGCACATCCGGCTCGGGTCATGGTGCCCGCTCATCTGGCAGATCATATGAGGCCGGCCTTGGAGCGGGAGAACCCGGCGCACGATGAAGGCGACCAGCAGGTCGGGCGCCTTGGGGCCTTCTGCTTCCGTCAGCACCCGGAGCCGGTTGATGGCGGCGGTGCCGTCGGCCAACATGGGCTTCGGCTTGTAGCCCCAGTTGGCCCAAGGCTCAGCCGGAGGGACGGCTTCGTAGGGCGGCAGGTCGATGAAGTCAATGGTCGGGTCGACGTTCTCCATGTAAAAGTATGATTTCTGCCATGGTTTGACCGACTGTGACCGCTTGATGGAGGGGAAGGCATTCTTCGAAGACGGACGACGCACCGCAACGAAGGCGCCACACTGGGCCGCCTTCTCCTTGACAGAGGTGCCCAGTTTGCTGTAGAAGAACGCTCCCCACAACTCGATGGTGGGGTGGATGCCCAGGTAGCCCTCACACATCGTGACGCATCCGGACAGCAATGTCGCGGTGTTTGGCGTCAGATGATGAGGTTCAAGATGGTAGAAGTCGAGGACGGAACAGAGGAACCCACTCACTGGCAGACCGAAGCCGCAGAGGAAGTGCGAGCGGAAGATAACCCGCTCGCCTCCCTTCGGCGCCGGCGAGATCTCCTACTTCGGTGGCACGCGCACCTTGACGAAGCCTGCGACGGGCAGTCACCGTGTGGCGCGAAGGAAGGCGAGGTGGTCATCTATCATGACCGAGCCATCCCAATCCCCTCCCCGTCTGCACGCCACGGAGTTCGAACTGAACGGAGAGATGGCGCGGCGGCGGGGGCAAAGACCGCGGCGAAGCGAGAGGGTAGGGGCGGAGGCAATCGACGGCGACGAGCTGCGGCAGCGCTCTGGCGGAGCGTAGAAGTGCGGCGGTAGCAAGAGGAGGAGAAGGATGAAAATGGCAAGGGGAGAGGAGGGCGCGTGTGCTCTGCCGCTCCCCCTCCTCCCCCTACTTATAGCCTCTAGGTTGCGAAGCCGAGGGGGCGGGGCGTGGGATCGAGGGATTAGCTGCACCCACGATCCCACGGCCCCGCGATTATTGCACAAGTTACTGCGCGCAGTAACTCCACATGGAATCGCAACCGCCTGCCTCAGCCGCAGCGGATCCGCTCGCGTGCCGAGGCCCGGCAATGGAGGGCCCAGCTTGCCGTTGCGTCCCATCATGCGCGTGGGCTGGTAGGCTGGCCCGACTGGCCGACACTGCATGGTGTGCTTGCAGCAGATGACGGGCCTAGAGGCTTAGCAAGCACGCCACCTGGTTCCCACCTTGGCATTTCAAAATTATCAGGCGATCCCACCTGGCTACGGCCCACTCCCGGTAGACGGCATGTCAGGAGACAGATGGATCATTCAACAAGAACACTCAGAGAAGGAAACTGCTGTGGCACCTCGACTTATTAGCCGTGACACCTCACCAGCTTCGAGGACTATTGTCAGAGTAATGGGCCACGGGTAGCCTAACCCAAGTCCCCGAGCATTTGAAGACATCAGGGCCGGGTGCGCCCCTCAAACATCCAGGATGAAGCACCGTCTTCTGGTGGCAGGCTGGATCAAGCGGCCGGTTGCCAGAAGACGGCCACGCACCTGAAGACGGCCCCAAGATGGGCCGACTCCTAGCAGGCGGCCTCTAGAGAGGCCGGTGTCGGTGTCAAAACCGCCGGATCTCGGGTAGGGGGTCCCGAACTATGCGTCTAAGGCGGATGGTAATAGGAGGTAGGGGTCACAATGTTTACCCAGGTTCGGGCCCTCCCGATGGAGGTAATACCCTACTTCCTGCTTGATTGATCTTGATGATATGAGTATTACAAGAGTTGATCTACCACGAGATCGTAGAGGCTAAACCCTAGAAGCTAGCCTATGATTATGATTGTTGTTGTCCTACAGACTATGAGTATGTTGTCCTACAGACTAAACCCTCCGGTTTATATAGACACCGAAGGAGCTAGGGTTACACAGGTTGGTTACAAGGGAGGAGATCTACATATCCGAATCACCAAGCTTGCCTTCCATGCAAAGGAGAGTCCCACCCGGACACGGGACGAAGTCTTCAATCTTGTATCTTCATAGTCCAATAGTCCGGCCAAAGCATATAGTCCGGCTGTCCAAGGACCCCCTAATCTAGGACTCCCTCAGTAGCCCCTGAACCAGGCTTCAATGACGATGAGTCCGCGCGCAGATTGTCTTCGGCATTGCAAGGCGGGTTCTCCTCCAAATCCTAAGTACGAGTAGTGTCCGGCTTCCCATAAATGTTGCACTCCTCAGCTTCTGCGCTTTAATAATGGCTATCTTCCACGTGTCGAGCGAATGTGAGAAGTCAGGGCATTTTTACATTTGCCACCCTAACCCTGTGAGTAAATCGCCTATTTAAAGAGTCGAGCATCCTCAGATCAGATCACACCATCCTCCCACAGTGAGTATCCATCGGAGGGCGCCCGGAAAAGCCCATCCTATCATGGTCGGCCATCGCAGCTCCTCCTCTCGCTCCCGTAGCGCTAAGCCTGGCAATTGGGAGAAGTGTTCCGTCCCTCACAGCCAATTAGTAGAGTTACAGACCCAGGGGTTTCTCCCTCCTGCATATATGGTCCCCGTCTGAGCTGGACTAGCCACTTATAACGGCGGGGAGCAAGCGGAGAGCTTCCCCAACCCGTCAATGGGGGAACGGGCATGCCTTGTCCCTTACTTATTGAGGGGACTTGGATTTCCAATCCATCCGTTCCTCCGCGGGCTCCTGGAGTTCTACGGCCTCCAGCTGCATAACTTCACTCCCGCCTCCATATTACACATCACCGGCTACGTCGCATTTTGTGAGCTGTTTCTGGGCTGCGAAGCTCATTTCGAGCTATGGAAAAGGCTATTCTGCCTCGTACCCCATACATAGAAGGAGTCAATATATCAATTGGGTGGAGCCGAAATATGGCACATCGCCGGGACCGGATACATGTCCGGTACCCCGAAGAAGACATCCGAAGACTGGCATTCGAAGTGGTTTTATATGGAGGATGTCCCCCTTCCGGACCCTATTCGGATGGGCCTTCCTGAGTTCAATAATGCCCCTTTGAAGAAATGATGCAGCTGGCGTCCTTGGAGCCCCCAGGAGGAAGATAACAGTGTCGGCATTCTGGGAACGGGGGTCCCCAGACTCGCCTGCCTGCAGCCTGCGGCGTGGCTCAAAGGGGGGCCCAGCCCGGCCCATCTTCACCAACACAAACTCAAGACCCTCGCGAGGGGCCAAGCCCCGCGGGGCGGACGATGCGGAGCCTCCTCAGGCAAGGCCTCCTCAGGCCGGCTCACGAGGAGGCGGAGAGATCAAGGCGGGGTACCTCGCGAGGTGCCCGTGACGCAAGCCATGACGACCCAGGGCACCAGGCGGGTGCCAGCCCGCGCAGCGTCCTCCTTTCCTCTTTGGTGCAAAGAGGGCAAGCGCAGCCGCGGAGTACCAAGGCATCAGGCAAAGGTTGCCATTTTGGTGCAACGAGACCAAGACCAGGAGGACTACGAGACGGAGGTCACCGTGGAGCCCAAGACGGCGTCATCACCAGAGCATTGCGCAGGCGAAGACTACTTTTGTCAGGATAGTTGATACTTGTTGTCCCCCTTCAAATTAGCCTGCCATTGTTGGCTCCCTTCCCGCTCAATATTTGGGAAGAGGACCAGGGCCTCTATAAATAGGACCAGCCACCCACATGGCAAGGGGTCGGCCGGTTGGAAGCAGTGAGAGAGAGAGAGAGAAAGGTGGCTGAACTCCTCCCAGCAGTTCATCGCCCCAGCCAAGAGCAGACCCTCGCGAGGCTGTTCTTCCTTGTACAGTTCATCATCATCAGCCCAAGAGGCAATCCACCACACTACACACTGGAGTAGGGTATTACACCACAACGGTGGCCCGAACCAGTATAAACACTGTGTCTCTTGTGTTGTTCTTTCGATAGTTTTGATCCTAGCACGGCGGAGGGGTGCAGGTAGGTAGGAGGCGAAATCTCTGCGCGCACCCCAGTGTTCGAACCACAAGGGTCTGCCGGAACCCAAAATCCAACATTTGGCGTGCCAGGTAGGGGTGCGCCGGAATTCGTCCCCCACCACCCCGTTCTCCTCCGACCAGCGCGCCCATGTCTGGCGCTCGTCGGGCTCGCGCAGAACGCCGGGCCGCCTTTGCTTCCCGCGTTGCCCAGACGGCCCCTGTCGGCGGGCGTCCCCGCCGTTCCCCGTCACCTGCCGTCAACACCGCCACCGGCCCGGCGGGGGACGAGCAGCAAGCATCGTCCCGGCATCTGTACGTGCGGCAAGACAGCCGCACCGCAACTCCCTCGCTCACCCCAGCTGGTTCTTCGTCCCGCGTGCTCTGCTCGCCCATGGAGCCCCGCGACCTCTCCCCCGCCTATCGCGCTGCACCAACACCCCCAGTCGTCGCGGCCCTCTTGGGAGGCTCGCAGGCGCCGCCTACAAGTTACCACGTCAAGCCGTTCATCCGCCGGGTCAGCGCCGCTTCCACGCGGCAGGGGGCTCCCCTGGATCGGGCGGCGCCCGAGACCGGCCTGAGCTTCAGCCCGGAGGACTACCCCTCCAACTCGGCCTGCTCGGGCGCGCTCCCCATGCTATGCACCCCCACCATCTGCCAGGTGGCCGTCACCAGAACTCTAATCAATGGCGGGGCGGGCCTTAGCGTGCTCTCGGTCGAGGCCTTCAACCTCCTCTGCATACCCCTGGAACGGTTGCAGCCCAGCCGGCCCTTCTCAGGCGTTGGGGGCAGGTCGTCTAGCTCCTTGGGGCAGATCCGGCTCCTAGTGACCTTCGGCACCTACGACAACTTCCGCACGGAGCTGGTCGACTTCGACATCGCCCCCATCGGCCTCCCCTACAACGCCATCCTCGGCTACCCAGCGCTGGCCCAGTTCATGGCCGCCACGCACCCGGTGTACAACCTCATGAAGATGCCCGGGAGCAGCGGTGTCCTCACCGTGCACGGGGATACCGGTGACGCCCTGCGGGTGCTCAAGCTCATATTCAAGACAGCAGCGTCGGCACAGCCTGCCGACTTGGAGGCCCCCGAGCCAAAGGGGGCTGCGCCCACCAAGAAGAAGCAGATGTTCACCCAAGACAAGGCAGAAACCAAGCAGATACCCATCGATGAGGACGGGTCCACCAACGCCACTTTCACCATAGGCGCCCACCTCAAACCCGAGTAGGAGGAGGCCCTGGTCGGGTTCCTGCGTGCAAACAAGAAGGTATTCACTTGGGAGCCAGACCAGTTGGCAGGGATCCCCAGGAGTGTAATCGAGCATCACCTCAACGTGTGCCCCAACGTGCGCCCAGTGAAGCAGAAGGCCAGGCGGCAGTCCACAGAAAAGCAGGCCTTCATCGTCCAAGAGACCAGCAAATTAGAGGCCGATGGGGTCATTCGCGAGGTCCGATACCCAGATTGGTTGGCCAACCCTATCGTTGTGCCGAAGAAGGGAGGGAAGGAACGCATGTGTGTCGACTTCACCAACCTCAACAAAGCGTGCCCGCAAGATCCATTCTTGCTCCCCCGCATCGACCAGATCGTTGATTCCACTGCGGAGTGCGACCTGTTATGCTTCCTGGATGCCTTCTCTGGGTATCACCAGATCAAGATGGCGGTGGAAGACATCGAGAAGACGGCCTTCCTAACCCCGTGTGGGGTGTACTGCTACACCTGCATGCCATTCGGGCCGCGTAACGCAGGGGCGACCTTTCAGCGGCTGATGCATATCACCTTGGGCCCGCAGCTCGGGAAGAATGTTGAAGCTTACGTCGATGACATCGTGGTAAAATCTCGGGAGGCCAGGACCTTGATACAAGACCTGGAGGAAACCTTCGCGAGCCTCAACGCAGTGAACCTACGGCTCAACCCAGAGAAGTGTGTGTTCGGAGTCCCCTCGGGCAAGCTCTTGGGTTTCCTCATGTCCCACCGAGGCATCGAGGCTAACCCAGAGAAGGTCAAGGCGGTGGAAGACATGAGCCCGCCAAAGACCCTCAGAGAAATGCAGAAGCTCACTGGGCGCGTGACCGCGCTAGGGCGTTTCATCTCCAAGTTGGGGGAACGAGCCCTGCCCTTCTTCCAACTAATGAAGAAAAAGGGGCCCTTCGAGTGGACTGAGGAGGCCGACAAGGCGTTCCAGGATCTCAAGAGATACCTGACCAGCCCACCGGTCATGGTGGCCCCGCGCCCTCAGGAGCCCCTAGTGCTCTACCTCGCCGCCACTCCCTACTCCGCCAGCGCAGCCTTGGTAGCAGTCAGAGAGGAGCGCCGGATCAAAACCACGGCAGCAGCCCGGGACAAGGCAGAACAGGGACAAGGAAGGCCCACAGAAACTGCCATCACGGCTGAGGAGGATCAGCCGCCGCAGAGGGGCGCACCAGAGGCGGAAGAGGCCCCTCTTCCAGATGGCCAGTCTCAAGAGGCCTCATTGCCTCAAGAGGCGCCACGGTCTCTGAAGGGAGCCACCAGCATTGACGTGCTCCACCTCGTTGAGCACCCAGTGTACTTCGTCAGCACAGTGTTGCGGGATGCAAGAGCATGCTACCCCATGCCTCAAAAACTCCTCCTCGCGCTACTGGTGGCTTCGCGCAAACTGCGGCACTATTTTCAGGGTCACCCCATCAGGGTCGTCTCGTCATACCCCCTGGAGAGGGTGCTCAGGAGCCCCAATTCAGCTGGGAGGGTCGCTGAGTGGAACATAGAGCTGCAAGCGTTTCAGCTTGAATTCGGCATGACCAGAGTCATCAAGGGAGCAGCGTTGGCGGATTTTGTGGCAGAATGGATGGAGGCGCCAGGCCTCAAGGCCGATGAGGATCGGTCCCTGTCCCCGGGAAGCGAGGCGCCAGAGGGCTGGGTCATGTACTTCGATGGGGCATTCTCCAGACACGGCGCAGGGGCTAGGGCGGTGCTTATATCGCCCACCCAGGACAAGCTCTATTATGCCGTGCAGCTTTGTTTCCAGCAAGGCGAAAAGGTCTCCAACAACATACTGGAGTATGAAGGTTTAATAGCGGGCATGAAGGCCGCAGCTGCCCTGGGGGTGAAACGCCTCAGCATCAAGGGCGATTCGCAGCTCCTTGTCAATTTCTCCAACAAGGTGTACGAGCCGAAGGATAAGCACATGGAGGCCTACCTTGCAGAGGTCCGCAGGATGGAGAAGCAGTTCTGGGGGTTGGAGTTGCAGCATGTGCCCCATGGCACCAATCAGGAAGCCGATGACATCGCCAAACGAGCGTCCAGGCGGTTACCTCAGGAGCCTGGCGTTTTCGAGGAGCGGCTCTTCAAGCCTTCAGCCTTACCGTCATTATCAAACACGGCTCAGCCCAGGGAGGAGCTCCCTCAGCCACCTGCCTCAGGAGCTCCGGCTTGTGGCCCGGCCTCGGGAGCACGCCTGCTCCTAACGATGGAACCTCAGGAGGGATGTTGGATCACGGAGCTTCGGAGCTACCTAACGCAAGGGACCCTGCCGGAGAAGGAGGAGGAAGCAGAGCGAGTGGCGCGCCAGGCCATGGCATACTGCATCCAAGATGGGGAGCTCTACCGGAAGCGACCAAACGATGTATCCCTGCGCTGCATCTCCAGGGAGCAAGGGAAGGAACTACTGGAAGATATACACGGCGGAGACTGCGGACATCATTCGTCATCACGGACCCTCGTTGGCAAGGCGTTCCGCAGTGGGGTTTACTGGCCCACCGCGCTCAATGACGCCGTTGAACTAGTGAAAGCTTGTGAGGCCTGCCAGTTCCACGCCAAGCAGATCCATCAGCCGGCAGGGGGCTTGCAGACTATCCCCCTTTCGTGGCCATTCGCAGTCTGGGGGCTCGACATCTTGGGTCCGTTTCCTCGGGCACCAGGGGGCTACCGCTACCTTTACATTGTCGTGGACAAGTTCACCAAGTGGGCTGAAGTGGAGGCTGTCCGCACCATTCCTGCGGGTTCCGCAGTCAAGTTCATCAAGGGCATCGTGAGCCGGTTCAGGGTGCCGAATCGCATCATCATGGACGACGGTTCGCAGTGCACCAGTAACCTCTTCAAAACATACTGTGCTAACCTTGGAACGCAGATATGCTACGCTTCAGTGGCGCAGCCCCGAAGCAACGGCCAGGCCGAGCGAGCCAACGCGGAGGTCCTGAGGGGCCTCAAGACCAGGATGTTCAAGAAGAAGCTGGAGGCTTGCGGCAGAGGTTGGTACGACGAACTGCAGTCCATGCTGTGGTCCATCCGCACCACCGCGACCAAGCCGACTGGAGAGACCCTGTTCTTCCTGGTCTACGGAGCAGAAGCAGTCCTCCCTCACGAGGTCAGACGTCGCTCCGCACAGGTCCTGGCATTCGACGAGGCGCAGCAGGACGCCATGCGGGGGACGGACCTTGTGCTGGGGGGAGGAGCGTCGCCGGGAAGCCGCGCTGCAAGCGGCGAGGTACCAACAAGCACTGCGGCGATATCACTGCCGCAACATCCGCCCCAGGACTCTTGAGGTAGGAGACCTCGTGCTCAGGCGGGTTCTCTCCAGGGAGGGATTGCACAAGCTCTCTCCCATGTGGGAGGGCCCGTTCAAGGTTGTTCATGTTTCCAGGCCCGGCTCCGCACGCTTGGAGACTCGGGAGGGAGTGCCTGTCCAGAATGCATGGAACATCCAGCACCTCCGGAGGTTCTACCCCTGAAAAGGCCTAGAGCCTGTGAAGCAAGGCGAGTGCCTGTGAAGCTATCGCGTTTTGGAAAAGGCCCAGAGCCTGTGAAGCAAGGCGAGTGCCTGTGAAGCTATTGCGTTTTGGAAAAGGCCCAGAGCCTGTGAAGCAAGGCGAGTGCCTGTGAAGCTATCGCGTTTTGGAAAAGGCCCAGAGCCTGTGAAGCAAGGCGAGTGCCTGTGAAGCTATCGCGT
>NC_041392.1:225449353-225456266 GCF_002162155.2 Triticum dicoccoides | reverse complement strand
TATCGCGTTTTGGAAAAGGCCCGGAGCCTGTGAAGCAGGGCGGGTGCCTGTGAAGCTATCGCGTTTTGGAAAAGGCCCGGAGCCTGTGAAGCAGGGCGAGTGCCTGTGAAGCTATCGCGTTTTGGAAAAGGCCCAGAGCCTGTGAAGCAGGGCGAGTGCCTGTGAAGCTATCGCATTTTGGAAAAGGCCCAGAGCCTGTGAAGAAGGCCAATGCCTGTGAAGCTCGCCGCCCATGACACTCTCACGTAATAATGAGTTGGGGCTGTACACGCCCCGGAGTCTCAGGAGCGCCGGCCTCAGGCCCTGGGGCTCCCTCCCACGCCCAGTGGCAGCACTTAGCTCCGCGCTGGTGAGAAGACTTCGAAGACTAGACTAGGTGCCGGACGCGGCTTTTCATTTGCTTTCCGCAGTTGGCTTGTTCCTCTTCGTTTGAAGTTTTATTGAAGTTGTTGCCGTCTTTGGCTTGCGGTTCTTCGGCTTTTCACTCTCCTGCCTCGATTTCTCTTGTGCAAGGCCTCGCGAGGGGGAGAGCCAAGGGCCCTCGCGATTGTTCCTATCCTAGTCACTCAAAGAGTTCGCGACCTGGGCCCCTTACAGGAGCACCCCTCCAGTCCGTGCCCCACGGGCACCGCGACACAAACAAAGGGCCTGGGTCGGTCGCCCCCCATGGACGGGGCCGGGAACTATCCACGCTCGGGCACATAGCCGGAAGGTACGGTAACGAAAGCAAAATGATGATTAACAAGCAATAACCCAAACACGCCCCCGCGGGGCTCCGCACTATTGTCTTTGTTATGCAGGAAAAAGAGAAAAGGAAGAACACATCCGGCGCGGCTCGCCTCACACCGGCCCGCAGGGAAGGCCCGAGCTGCCTCCGAAGTTCAGGCGGACTCCCTCTCGTGCTTCACCAGGGCGCGACGGCGGGCGGACACGTTGCCGCCCCCCAAGCAGATACGACGGCATGGAGGCTGATCGCGGCCACCGCTAGAGGAGTCACCGCCTGAAGAAGAACCGGAGAAGCTTGGGGAACCCCGAATGCCGCCAGCCGTGCGGGCGCTGCTCTCTCCATCATCACCGGAGCTGGGTTCCCAGCCGCGGTCGTCACCCTCGGGGCAACACCCTGCGCGACGACCATCTCCCCCAAACACCCTCATCTAGAGGGTGGCGTCACCATCGAACTTGAAGTGTAGGGTGCACCGACGGCTCAGGACACGCGCGCAGGCAAACGTCTGCCAACCGCGGGCCAGGGACAGGCTCCCGGACGCGGAGACCTCCAGAGAGACCCATGAGGCCCGGCTGCAGCAGCCGTCGGCCTGGAGCCAGAGGCCGCCCGGGGCGCCGGCAGGGAGCTCGCCGAGGAGGAAGCGAGGAAGCGGAAGCCGGGTGCTAGCCGGCTCCTCCGACCACACGATGAACTCCGGCAGCACTTCAGCAGCACGAACGTGCGGCCTAGGGGGACGCAATCCGCCCGTCGCCATGCTGAAGATCGCCTCCACGGCCGCGGGGAGCCACCGTGGTGGCCACAGGATGCTTGCGAGGGCGCCCTCGGCCGCGCTTGGGTGGGGGAGAGGCGGGCTCAACCCCGCGGTCGTCACCCTCGGGGCAACACCCTGCGCGGCGACCATCTCCCCCAAACACCCTCACGTAGAGGGTGGCGTCGCCGTCGAACTTGAAGTGTAGGGTGCACCGACGGCTCAGGCCACGCGCGCAGGCAAACATCTGCCAACCGCGGGCCAGGGACAGGCTCCCGGACGCGGAGACCTCCAAAGAGACCCATGAGGCCCGGTTGCAGCAGCCGTCGGCTTGGAGCCAGAGGTCGCCCGGGGCGCCGGCCGGGAGCTCGCCGAGGAGGAAGCGAGGAAGCGGAAGCCGGGTGCTAGCCGGCTCCACCGACCACACGATGAACTTCGGCAGCACTTTAGCAGCACGAACGTGCGGCCTGGGGGGACGCGCAGCCGGAGCGGGCCCCCCGGCTGCAGCAATCCGCCCGTCGCCATGCTGAAGATCGCCTCCACGGCCGCGGGGAGCCACCGTGGTGGCCACAGGATGCTTGCGAGGGCGCCCTCGGCCGCGCTTGGGTGGGGGAGAGGCGTGCTCAACCCGGCAAGCCTTCCCCTTCTCGGCAGCTAAGAACCTCCTCGATGGGGGCATGAAGAGAAAGGAGAAGCAAGGGGGATGAACTGGAAGGGCGCGCGCCGGTCCATACTTATGGCTGGCGATGGCCAACCAACGGCCCCCACGATCGCAGGTAATTATGACCCGCTTTGCATGCAGGGACTTGTCCAATCCGTGCAGTTGCCGAGGCGCCATGGGGAAGTGGAGACACCCACGTCCAATCAACCGCCACGCGGCGCCCAAGGCCACAGGCTGTTAGGGCCCGCGGCGCTTCGCTCTTGCCCTTCCGCCTCCCTGCACGGCCAAGTCCGGGCGCGCCTTGGGCCCGGGGGCTACTGTCGGTGTTCTGGGAACGGGGGTCCCCAGACTCGCCTGCCTGCGGCCTGCGGCGTGGCTCAAAGGGGGGCCCAGCACGGCCCATCTTCACTAACACAAACTCAAGACCCTCGCGAGGGGCCAAGCCCCGCGGGGCGGACGACGCGGAGCCTCCTCAGGCAAGGCCTCATCAGGCAGGCTCACGAGGAGGCGGAGAGATCAAGGCGGGGTACCTCGCGAGGTGCCCGTGACACAAGCCATGACGACCCAGGGCGCCAGGCAGGTCGGCACATGGCAAGGGGTCGGCCAGTTGGAAGCAGTGAGAGAGAGAGAGAGAGAGAGAGAGAGAGAGAGAGAGAGAGAGAGAGAGAGAGAAAGGTGGCTGAACTCCTCCCAGCAGTTCATCGCCCCAACCAAGAGCAGACCCTCGCGAGGCTGTTCTTCCTTGTACAGTTCATCATCATCAGCCCAAGAGGCAATCCACCACACCACACACTGGAGTAGGGTATTACACCACAACGGTGGCCCGAAGCAGTATAAACCCTGTGTCTCTTGTGTTGTTCTTTCGATAGTTTTGATCCTAGCACGACGAAGGGGTGCAGGTAGGTAGGAGACAAAATCTCCGCGCGCACCCCAGTGTTCGAACCTCAAGGGTCTGCCAGAACCCGAAATCCGACAAACAGAGAGGTCCTTTACCTGATGGGCAGGATAGAAACGCTGGCCAAATCAGGACTGATAATAATCGAGGTTATGTCAATATGTATAATGCGGGGGTGCAGCCACTTCAGTATCGGGGGAAATCCATGTGGCACTTCAATGGAGAAGACGATGCCACCCGTTGCGATTGTAAAGGTCCGAACTCCGCCACCACTCTAGCAAAAGTACTATCTGATTTATACAAAGGAGAGGAAGAGGAGTTCATCTGTATTAAGCCACGGGATGGATTCTCCATGTACAACCCCCCAAATTGGGTGAGCTGCTACCTTTTACTCCAGATCTTCCCGCATTCTTCATTATAAGTATTTACCTTGCTATTTCATAGCAGGAATTGCGAAAAGCTGTGAGGGAGGTCCATAGCCCGTCTCCATAGCCAGAGGACCCTGACCGGGCCCTCGACCCCGATGTAACACCCTCGATGCGACTATAGCTCCCACGTGTCGAGGCACGACTTAGAGACATAATCGCATTGAAGGCATATGTCGCAAGTTAGGCAGTCTTCACAAACATCCCATGTAATGTAATAATAAAAGGGGAGAACATAGTTGGCTTACACTCGCCACGTCAATCAAGTACAAAAATAACATTACATCATCCAAAACACCATGGCCCGACTATGGCGCCAAAATAGAAGAAAACCCAACATGCGACAACGGTCCCAATCACCCCCAACTGGGCACCACTACTGATCATCGGGAAAGGAAACGTAGTAACGCTGAGAGTCCTCGTCGAACTCCCACTTGAGCTCGTACTCGTCACCTTGAGTGGAATCACCTGGACCTGCATCTGGAGTTATAGTATCTGCGAGCCACAGGGACTCAGCAATCTCGCACCCTCGCGATCAAGACTATTTAAGCTTATAGGAAGGATAAGGCAAATATATATGTGGAGCTGCAGCAAGCGACTAGCATGTATGGTGGCTAACTTATTCGCAAAAGAGAGCGAGAAGAGGAGGCAAAGCACGAGCGAGAAACTAGAGAGCAACCTGCGCAAACATTACTCCAACACCGTGTCCACTTCCCGGACTCCGCCGAGAAGAGGCCATCACGGCAACACAATCAGTTGATTCATTTTAATTAATTAAGGTTCAAGTTATCTACAACCGGACATTAACAAATTCCCATCTGCCCATAACCGCGGGCACGGCTTTCGAAAGTTCAATCCCTGCAGGGGAGTCCCAACTTAGCCCATGACAAGCTCTCACGGTCAACGAAGGAATAGACCTCCTCCCAAGACGTTCCGATCAGACTCGGTATCTCGGTAACTCAAGACACTTCGACAGGTTAAAACAAGACCAGCAACACCGCCCGAATGTGCCGACAAATCCCGATAGGAGCTGCAGATATCTCTTTCTCAGGGCACACTCAGATGAGACTAGCTACGAGTAAAACCAACCCTCAAGTTTCCCCGAGGTGGCCCCGCAGGCAGCTCAGTTCGGGCCAACACTCAGAGGGAGCACTGGCCCGGGGGGGTTAAAATAAGATGACCCTTGAGTCTGCAGAACCCAAGGGAAAGAAAAGGCTAGGTGGCGAATGGTAAAACCAATGTTGGGCATTGCTGGAAAAGCTTTAATCAAGGCGAAATATCAAGGGGTTCCCATTATAACCTAACCGCGTAAGGAACGCAAAATCCAGGAACATAACACCGATATGACGGAAACTAGGGCGGCAAGAGTGGAACAAAACACTAGGCGAGAGGCCGAGCCTTCCACCCTTTACCAAGTATATAGATGCATTAAGATAACATGGCAATATAATGATATCCCAACAAGTAAATAAATGATGTTCCAACAAGGAACGGCCTCCAATCTTCACCTCCAACTAGCAACGCTATAAGAGGGGCTGAGCAAAGCGGTAACATAGCCAATCAACAGTTTGCTAGGACAATGGTGGGTTAGAGGTTTTAACATGGCAATTGGGAGGCTGACAAGCAAATGGTAGGCATCGTAGCATTGGCATAGTAAAGAGCGAGCAAGCTAGCATAGCAAAGATAGTAGTGATTTCGAGGGTATGATCATCTTGCCTGCACAGTTGTCAGAGTTGACTGGATCCTCACAAGCAAACTCTACGGGCTCCTCGGTAGCGAACTCGTCTACCGGCTCTACCCAAACAAGACAAACAAGCAAAAAGGATACAATCAACCACGTGCAACACCAAGCAATAAGATGAAATGATGATATGCTATGCGGGATGCGATGCGGGATGCAAAATGCAAGATATGACAGGGAATGCATGAACCTGGCCTCAACTTTGAATTCCAAGGGTGCCACTGGAAAGAGGGGATGAAATCGCTTGAAAACAATATAAAGAACGCCGGAAACGGAGTTACGGTTTGGAAATGGCAAGCGTTTTAAGGTATGACACCGGTCTGCGATTTACAGCAAGTAGGCATCTAAATGCAATGAGATGAACATGCTACAGCCACCAAACATGACAACAAAATACATGGCAGGGATGCACACAAGATGCTTAACAAAAGACTAGCACTGAGCTACGGCCAATTCATTCAATATGAGGTTCAAACAAGCATGGCAAAAACGCAAATGCAAAACAGATTCCAGACTTAGTGAAATCAACACTTGTCTGAAATTTCAGATCACGAAGCCCTCTTCGGAGCAGCAAAACAACATGACACATGACCTAATTAAGACAAGTAAGAACATGGCATGGAGCTACTCAACAAGCTTAACAAAAGACCCAAAGTGACCTGGGGCCAAAAGGGTTCACAAAATATACTAACGGGCACACGAACATAGCAAAAGCACAATCAATTTTCAGACTTCGTGAAAACTGAGACATGCTGAAATATAACTCATGAAGGCATGTAAACGAGCTCGATGCACTCACTACGGTTCAAGTCATGGCAAGGCAAGCATACATCCATTAAGAAGGCACAAAATTCTAGCTAGAAATGGCAAGAACAATGGCATAGCAAGCACGGATCAACTACAATAGCATCGGCAAAATCGCAAACGAGTTGACGATCTGCCCAGATTCACCACGAAGCAAAAGTAGAGCTCGACTGACTCAAGCTAGGGTGCTCCATAATTGCAAACAAAGACATGTATGGATAGACCATAACATGATTAACAAAACGCCTTTACTGATCATCCTCAAAAGAGGCACGGATCACTAGGAAACAAGCTGAACATATGGCATCATGAACTAAAATATCCCAGACTTAGTGAAAACAACCAAGTCCCTGAAAACAGATTTACCGGGTGCCTTACTTTGCAAGCTTGCACAAGTCACCACACACATCCTGAAAATGCATGGGTTACACCTCTGGAAAGAAGACAAAATCCTTAACAAAACATATGAAGGACTCACAGGCATAGCATGCACACAATAATCATGGCAAAAATGACAAAACTCTAAGATGAACTAGCAGATCTGACAATTAACTCACGAAGCCTCCTTCTACTAGCATTTTGGGCATCAAGATGAGCTCAAATGAAAATGATGCAATGGAATGAAATGATGTACTCGGTGAGACGAACATTTTGATATATTATATGCCCAAATCGGAGCTACGGATGCGGAGATACGGCCGGTCAAACTAGGCATAAAAATACTGGGAGGAGAGGGAAAAGTCAACCCTAGGTATTTTAGATCTCAGATCTGCACTGTAGCATGCACGGTTCCCGAGGTCTCCGGCAAGGCCGCTCGTCGGCGGGGAGGAGAAGGGGGCCGGGGCCGGCCGGAGGAAGGCGTGGGGAGGCGGCTCCGGCGAGCTCCCGTGGCGGCGGCGGGGCTTGGCGTCGGCG
>NC_041392.1:225439252-225448778 GCF_002162155.2 Triticum dicoccoides | reverse complement strand
TGGCGGCGGGGTGCGGGCAAGGTCGGCCCGGGCGGGAGTGGCGGAGGGCCTGCCCTAGGCCTTCGGGCCCGGCGGCGGTGGAAGGCGGCGCGGCCACTTGGCGCGACCCGATTGGGCGAAGGCGGCGGCGGACACTGTTCGGCCGGGGGCGGACGTGTCCGTCGGTGGCGGGGATCTGTTTTTTTTAGGGTTGGACGGGGAGAGATCCGAGATCCGAAAACGGGAGGGGGGCTATTTATAGGCATAAGTGGAGCTAGGAGAGTCCAAATGAGGTGCGGTTTTCGGCCACGCGATCGTGATCAAACGCTCTAGATGATGGAGCTGAGTTTGGTGGGTTTTTGGGCCAAATTGAAGGGGTGTTGGGCTGCAACACACACGAGGCCTTTTCGGTCCCTCGGTTAACCGTTGGAGTATCAAACGAAGTCCAATTGATACGAAACTTGACAGGTGGTCTACCGGTAGTAAACCAAGGCCGCATGACAAGTCTCGGTCCAATCTAGAAATGTTTAATCCCCACACACGAAAAAAAGCTAGAAATGGCCACCGGAGGAGAACGAAGCGCCGGAATTGAAAACGGACAACGGGGAAAATGCTTGAATGCATGAGATGAACACGTATGCAAATGCAATGCACATGATGACATGATATGAGATGCATGAAAATGAAAACAACACACGGAGACAAAGACCCGAACCCGAGAAAATAAATATAACTTAACGCCGGAAACGGCAAGAGTTGGAGTACAAATAGGGAAGGTTACATCCGGGGTGTTACAACACTCCACCACTACGAAAAGATCTCGTCCCGAGATCTAGGACTGAAAGAACTCTGGGTACTCAGAATGGAGGTGATCCTCGCGTTCCCAGGTAGCTTCACGGTCGGAATGGTGTGACCACTTGACTTTGAGAAATTTGATTGACTTGTTGCGAGTCTTGCGTTCAGTTTCTTCAAGAATAGCAACTGGGTGCTCACGATAAGAGAGATCTTCTTGGAGCTCAATGTCCTCGAAGTTGACGGTGCGGTCAGGAGTCTTGAAACACTTTCGAAGCTGAGAGACATGGAACACATCATGAACATTTGCAAAGTTTGAAGGAAGCTCGAGTTGATAGGCGAGGTCGCCTCTCTTGCTGACAATCTTGAAAGGTCCCACGTATCTAGGGGCGAGCTTCCCTTTGATACCGAAGCGACGAGTACCTTTCATAGGAGAGACACGGAGGTAAACATGCCGATCTCGAAAGCCAAATCACGGTGCTTACAATCATAGTAGCTCTTCTGGCGGGATTGGGCTGCTTTGAGGTTATCACGAATGACTTTGCACATTTCTTCTGCCTCTGTGATTAAGTCATTACCCAAAAGCTGACGTTCACCAGTTTCAGACCAGTTGAGAGGGGTACGGCACTTCCTGCCATACAGAATTTCAGAAGGGGCCTTGCCCGAACTTGCTTGAAAACTATTGTTGTAGGAGAATTGAGCATAAGGAAGACAATCCTCCCACTTCATGCCGAAGGAGATCACACAAGCCCTGAGCATATCTTCACGAATCTGGTTGACACGCTCGACTTGACCGCTTGTTTGAGGATGGAAAGCAGTGCTGAAGCGGATGTTAGTGCCCATGGCCTTCTGGAAAGAATCCCAAAACTTGGAGGTAAAGATGATGCCACGGTCTGAAGATATCACTTGAGGAATACCGTGCAGAGAGACAATGCGAGAGGTATAGAGTTCCGCCAATTGAGCTGCAGTGATCGACTCTTTGATAGGCAGAAAATGAGCCACTTTGGTGAGTTTGTCGATGACAACAAATATAGCATCATTGCCACGCTTGGACTTCGGAAACCCAGTCACGAAGTCCATCTCAATGTGGTCAAACTTCCATTCTGGAATGGCAAGAGGTTGGAGGAGACCTGCTGGTCTTTGGTGTTCTGCCTTCACTCTTCTGCAGACATCACAGTCATTCACGAATTGAGCGATCTCGCGCTTCATTCGAGTCCACCAATAAGCTTGCTTGAGGTCCTGATACATCTTCGTGCTCCCAGGGTGGATGGAGAGGAGAGAATTGTGAGCCTCGTTCATGATCACTTTACGAAGTTCACCTTTGGGCACAACAATACGATCCTCGAAGAAGAGAGTGTCCTTGTCATGAAGGCGGTAGCACTTGTACTTGGACTGACTCTTGGCAATCCAAATCTTCACCTTTTTCACCGTAGCATCAAGAAGCTGGGCTTGGCGAATCTGGTCTTCTAAGGTAGGAGAGACTTGAAGGTTGGCGAGGAAACCTTGAGGAACAACTTGCAGATTAAGTTTGCGGAAAGCTTCACAAAGCTCGGGTTGATAAGGCTTGAGAATCAGACTGTTGCAGTAGGCCTTTCTGCTCAAAGCGTCAGCAATCACATTGGCCTTGCCTGGAGTGTACTCAATACTCGGATTATACTCTTGAATCATTTCGACCCATCGAGTTTGCCTAAGGTTGAGATTAGGCTGAGTGAAGATGTACTTGAGACTCTTGTGATCAGTGAAAATGTCCACTTTTCTTCCCAATAGAAGATGTCTCCAAGTAAAAAGAGCATGCACAACTGCCGCCAACTCGAGATCATGAGTGGGGTAGTTCTTCTCATTAGGCTTCAACTGGCGAGATGTATAAGCAACAACTTTCTTCTCTTGCATCAATACTGCGCCAAGACCTTGGAGAGAGGCATCACAAAAGACCTCGTACGGCTTGGATTCATCAGGCGGAGTCAAAACTGGAGCAGTGATCAACTTCTCTTTCAAAGTGTTGAAAGCAATATCACACTCCGGAGACCAAACGTACTTGACGTGCTTCTGGAGAAGATCAGAGAGAGGCTTCGCGATCTTGGAGAAGTTTTCAACGAATCTTCGGCAATAGCTTGCGAGACCGAGAAAACTGCGTAGTTGCTTCACGGTCTGAGGAGGTTCCCAATTCACAATTACAGACACCTTCTCAGGATTCACGGCAATGCCCTTGGCAGAGATGATATGACCAAGATAAAGAACCTCATCGAGCCAAAATTCACACTTGGAGAACTTGGCGTAGAACTGATGTTCCCTGAGCTTATCAAGAACCAAACACAAATGCTTGGCATGATCTTCCTTGTTCTTCGAGAAAACCAGAATGTCGTCGAGATAGACCAAAACGAAGTCATTGGTGTAGGCATTGAAGATGAAGTTCATCATGCAAGAGAACATCGGAGGAGCGTTGGCGAGGCCAAAAGACATGACAGTGTATTCATATGAACCAAAGCTTGTTCTGAATGTTGTCTTGGGAATATCTTCTTCACGAATGCGAATCTGGTGATAACCCATACGGAGATCAAGCTTGGAGAATACTTGGGCACCTTTGAGTTGTTCGAACAGCTCATTGATGTTGGGAAGTGGGTATTTGTTCTTGATGGTCTTCTTGTTCATCGGACGGTAATCAACACAAAGTCGGTCCGTTCCATCCTTCTTCTTCACAAAAAGAACACCACAACCCCACAGAGAAGAACTAGGCCGGATGAGACCCATTCTTTCTTGTTCATCGAGTTGCTTCTTCAGCTCCTTCAACTCTTCAGGTCCGAGCTTGTAAGAACGTTTGCACACAGGTTCCGTACCAGGCTCAAGTTCAATAACGAATTCAACTGGCCGGTGCAGAGGCATTCCTGGGAGCTCTTCTGGAAAGACGTCTTGATATTCGCAAACGACTGGAATTTGCGAAATAGCGTCCAATTCACCCTTCTCATTGAGAGAAAATAGACGGATGGAATTATCCCGAGCGGCAAAGACAATTACATCCTCAGACGAATGAGTCAATTGAATCTGCCTGGTTGCACAATCAAGCTGAGCCTTGTGCTTAGAAAGCCAATCCATCCCGAGAATAAGATCAATATCCGAGTTACCAAGAACCATTGGAGAAGCCAGAAACTTGAAATCACCCATCAAGATAGAAATATCCGGAACCATCAAACTAGAACTCAGACGCTTAGCTGGAGAGACGACTTGCATAGCTCTAGGTAAAGCCTTAGTACTAAAATTGTTCTCCGATGCAAATGGGAATGACATGAAGGAATGCGATGCACCAGAGTCAAAAAGTACTTTTGCGGGAATATCATTAACAGGAAGGTTACCCATGATTACATCTGACGAGTCCTCTGCCTGAGCTGCATTCAACAAATTGACCTTGGCATGCTTGGGGTTATGCTTGACCACAGCTGTACTTGCCGACCTGACAGGAGGAGGAGGAGGAAGACGCCTCTGGTTGAAACACTTGTTGGCATAGTGACCCTTCTGTTGGCACTTGTTGCATGTGACCTCTGAAAGCGGACGGTGATACGGAGCACTCGATCTTGGGGCTTGAGACGAAGTCTTGTACTGAAAGCCAGGGTTGGGTGGGTGTAAAGAACCACTGCCACCTTTGCTATTCTGCTGATACGGCTGACGAAACGGAGGAGGAGGAAGCCAAAACTTCTGCTGCTTGGCCACTTGAGTAGAGGAAGAAGGAGTAACATCTCTGACTCGCTTCCTGGAAGCATCAGACCTCAACTGAGCAGCCTCTTGCTTCAGTGCCATGTTGTAGAACTCGCCGTACCTCAAGGGCTCGAAGAGAACAAGAGCGAGCTGAATTTCTTCTCCGAGACCACCCCTGAACTGATATATCATGCTCTTCTCATCAGGCACGTCCTGCTTGGCAAAGCGGGCAAGCTTCTGGAACAACTTGTTGTAGTCATAGACAGACAAAGAGCCTTGCTTCAGATTGCAGAATTCCTCATGCTTGCTTTCAACCACGCTCTGCGGAATATGATGAGCTCGGAAATCTCGACGGAAATCATCCCAAGTGATAACATGCCCACCTCTGGAATCCTTGTACTGCTGGAACCATTCTGCAGCTTGATCTTTGAGTTGGAAGGAAGCGAACTTGACAAAGTCCTCAGACCTGACATTACTGCACTCGAAATGCTTACACAGATCCACAAGCCAATCGTCAGCATCGGTTGCCTCAACACAATTGCTGAAAGTCTTTGGCCCGTTAGCAAGGAACTGGTTGAGTGTAGCAAAGTGACTCTGATTGCTGCCTTGATTCCCTTGACTGCCTTGATTGCGCTCTTGGAGAATTTGCATGATCAGCTGAGTGTTTGCATTGGTTGCGGCCATCACAGCTTGCCATGCCTCTGGAGGAGGTGGAGGCGGTGGCGGATCAGGATTCGGAGTCGTGCGCGTTGGAGGAGCCATCCTGAAGAGGTTGACCACCATTAGCACATTGACAGATAAATATTGAAGCTGAATCCAATGGAATGAAAATTGCAACATATAGTCTTCACATCCGAACAAAATGAACGAATGCATTCCTCTTCAAATGGTCACATATCCATAAATTGAGAAGCCACGTAGAATTAAGGTAGAGAAATAAATCAACAAGGTACGGATCAAGAACGAATAATCGGTAAGAAATCCCAATCTCAAACCAATATCCGTGGAAGAAGAACTAGAGATACTAGAATTCCCACCTATGAAACTCCCGAACCTTTCCGGTTATGCAATCAGGTGTTGGGGATACAGGGGAAGCATAATATCTCACCCAAACTAGCAAATCCTACATCCAGCTGTATCCATCCTTCAACACATAACCAAGAAACCTTCGGAAACCATCTACCTCAACCTTCGAAAAGCATCCGTTATACAAGTTATGGCGATACTCCCGAACTCCCGCCCCAGTACTGGGTGGCGTCGAGGTTATCTCATCAACGAACTGCATAAAAGAGATTTTCGATGTCGGCGAACATATCTCAAGTATTCCAGAATTGCAACGATAAAATTATGATGACAACACCTCAAAGCTCAACTCCCCGGGACACTTCCACTAAACCCCTGACAGGAGGCACCAAGTCAATGTTCTCATCATAAGCCATCGGAACGATTCCAAGATACTCGCGTGATCCTAAAAAAAATTTAGTGAGATTTGAGAAGAGAAGAGTCAAAACTCTACGTCAGGATGCCTTACCAGAGCGATGAGGAGACTGGGAAGTAAAAATAATTCCTAAGCTCTCCGATATATAATTCCTAAAGACTCAAAACATTTTTCTAGACACAACTCGGCTGCTAAAACGATCAAGCAATGGGGCTCCTAAGGTCGGGGAAGGCTCTGATTACCAACTTGTAACACCCTCGATTCGACTATAGCTCCCACGTGTCGAGGCACGACTTAGAGACATAATCGCATTGAAGGCATATGTCGCAAGTTAGGCAATCTTCACAAACATCCCATGCAATATAATAATAAAAGGGGAGAACATAGTTGGCTTACACTCGCCACGTCAATCAAGTACAAAAATAACATTACATCATCCAAAACACTCATGGCCCGACTACGGCGCCAAAATAGAAGAAAACCCAACATGCGACAACGGTCCCAATCACCCCCAACTGGGCACCACTACTGATCATCGGGAAAGGAAACGTAGTAACGCTGAGAGTGCTCGTCGAACTCCCACTTGAGCTCGTACTCGTCACCTTGAGTGGAATCACCTGGACCTGCATCTGGAGTTATAGTATCTGTGAGCCACAGGGACTCAGCAATCTCGCACCCTCGTGATCAAGACTATTTAAGCTTATAGGAAGGATAAGGCAAATATATATGTGGAGCTGCAGCAAGCGACTAGCATGTATGGTGGCTAACTTATTCGCAAAAGAGAGCGAGAAGAGGAGGCAAAGCACGAGCGAGAAACTAGAGAGCAACCTGCGCAAACATTACTCCAACACCGTGTCCACTTCCCGGACTCCGCCGAGAAGAGGCCATCACGGCAACACAATCAGTTGATTCATTTTAATTAATTAAGGTTCAAGTTATCTACAACCGGACATTAACAAATTCCCATCTGCCCATAACCGCGGGCACGGCTTTCGAAAGTTCAATCCCTGCAGGGGAGTCCCAACTTAGCCCATGACAAGCTCTCACGGTCAACGAAGGAATAGACCTCCTCCCAAGACGTTCCGATCAGACTCGGTATCTCGGTAACTCAAGACACTTCGACAGGTTAAAACAAGACCAGCAACACCGCCCGAATGTGCCGACAAATCCCGATAGGAGCTGCACATATCTCTTTCTCAGGGCACACTCAGATGAGACTAGCTACGAGTAAAACCAACCCTCAAGTTTCCCCGAGGTGGCCCCGCAGGCAGCTCAGTTCGGGCCAACACTCAGAGGGAGCACTGGCCCGGGGGGGTTAAAATAAGATGACCCTTGAGTCTGCAGAACCCAAGGGAAAGAAAATGCTAGGTGGCGAATGGTAAAACCAATGTTGGGCATTGCTGGAAAAGCTTTAATCAAGGCGAAATATCAAGGGGTTCCCATTATAACCCAACCGCGTAAGGAACGCAAAATCCAGGAACATAACACCGATATGACGGAAACTAGGGCGGCAAGAGTGGAACAAAACACTAGGCGAGAGGCCGAGCCTTCCACCCTTTACCAAGTATATAGATGCATTAAGATAACATGGCAATATAATGATATCCCAACAAGTAAATAAATGATGTTCCAACAAGGAACGGCCTCCAATCTTCACCTGCAACTAGCAATGCTATAAGAGGGGCTGAGCAAAGCGGTAACATAGCCAATCAATGGTTTGCTAGGACAATGGTGGGTTAGAGGTTTCAACATGGCAATTGGGAGGCTGACAAGCAAATGGTAGGCATCGTAGCATTGGCATAGCAAAGAGCGAGCAAACTAGCATAGCAAAGATAGTACCGATTTCGAGGGTATGATCATCTTGCCTGCACAGTTGTCAGAGTTGACTGGATCCTCACAAGCAAACTCTACGGGCTCCTCGGTAGCGAACTCGTCTCCCGGCTCTACCCAAACAAGACAAACAAGCAACAAGGATACAATCAACCACGTGCAAGACCAAGCAATAAGATGAAATGATGATATGCTATGCGGGATGCGATGCGGGATGCAAAATGCAAGATATGACAGGGAATGCATGAACCTGGCCTCAACTTGGAATTCCAAGGGTGCCACTAGAAAGAGGGGATGAAATCGCTTGAAAACAATATAAAGAACGCCGGAAACGGAGTTACGGTTTGGAAATGGCAAGCGTTTTAAGGTATGACACCGGTCTGCGATTTACAGCAAGTAGGCATCTAAATGCAATGAGATGAACATGCTACAGCCACCAAACATGACAACAAAATACATGGCAGGGATGCACACAAGATGCTTAACAAAAGACTAGCACTGAGCTACGGCCAATTCATCCAATATGAGGTTCAAACAAGCATGGCAAAAACGCAAATGCAAAACAGATTCCAGACTTAGTGAAATTAACACTTGTCTGAAATTTCAGATCACGAAGCCCTCTTCGGAGCAGCAAAACAACATGACACATGACCTGATTAAGACAAGTAAGAACATGGCATGGAGCTACTCAACAAGCTTAACAAAAGGCCCAAAGTGACCTGGGGCCAAAAGGGTTCACAAAATATACTAACGGGCACACGAACATAGCAAAAGCACAATCAGTTTTCAGACTTAGTGAAAACTGAGACATGCTGAAATATAACTCAAGAAGGTATGTAAACGAGCTTGATGCACTCACTATGGTGCAAGTCATGGCAAGGCAAGCATACATCCATTAAGAAGGCACAAAATTCTAGCTAGAAATGGCAAGAACAATGGCATAGCAAGCACGGATCAACTACAATAGCATCGGCAAAATCGCAAACGAGTTGACGATCTGCCCAGATTCACCACGAAGCAAAAGTAGAGATCGATTGACTCAAGCTAGGGTGATCCATAATTGCAAAAAAATACATGGATGGATAGAGCATAACATGATTAACAAAACTCCTTTACTGATCATCCTCAAAATAGGCACGGATCACTAGGAAACAAGCTGAACATATGGCATCATGAACTAAAATATCCCAGACTTAGTGAAAACAACTAAGTCCCTGAAAACAGACTTACCGGGTGCCTTACTTTGCAAGCTTGCACAAGTCACCACACACATCCTAAAAATGCATGGGTTGCACCTCTGGAAAGAAGACAAAATACTTAACAAAACATATGAAGGACTCACAGGCATAGCATGCACACAATAATCGTGGCAAAAATGACAAAACTCTAAGATGAACTAGCAGATCTGACAATTAACTCACGAAGACTCGTTCTACTAGAATTTTTGGCATCAAGATGAGCTCAAATGAAAATGATGCAATGGAATGAAATGATGTACTCGGTGAGGCGAACATTTTGATATATTATATGCCCAAATCGGAGCTACGGATGCGGAGATACGGCCGGTCAAACTAGGCATAAAAATACTGGGAGGAGAGGGAAAAGTCAACCCTAGGTATTTTAGATCTCAGATCTGCACTGTAGCACACACGGTTCCCGAGGTCTCCGGCAAGGCCGCTCGTCGGCGGGGAGGAGAAGGGGGCCGGGGCCGGCCGGAGGAAGGCGTGGGGAGGCGGCTCCGACGAGCTCCCGTGGCGGCGGCGAGGCTTGGGGTCGGCGGCGGCGGTCGGCGAAGCGGGC
>NC_041392.1:225416840-225438650 GCF_002162155.2 Triticum dicoccoides | reverse complement strand
GGCGGCGGGGTGCGGGCAAGGTCGGCCCGGGCGGGAGCGGCGGAGGGCCTGCCCTAGGCCTTCGGGCCCGGCGGTGGTGGAAGGCGGCGCGACCACTTGGCGCGACCCGATTGGACGAAGGCGGCGGCGGACACTGTCCGGCCGGGGGCGGACGTGTCCGTCGGTGGCGGGGATCTGTTTTTTTTAGGGTTGGACGGGGAGAGATCCAAGATCCGAAAACGGGGGGGGGGCTATTTATAGGCATAAGTGGAGCTAGGAGAGTCCAAATGAGGTGCGGTTTTCGGCCACGCGATCGTGATCGAATGCTCTAGATGATGGAGCTGAGTTTGGTGGGTTTTTGGGCCAAATTGAAGGGGTGTTGGGCTGCAACACACACGAGGCCTTTTCGGTCCCTCGGTTAACCGTTGGAGTATCAAACGAAGTCCAATTGATACGAAACTTGACAGGTGGTCTACCGGTAGTAAACCAAGGCCGCATGACAAGTCTCGGTCCAATCTAGAAATGTTTAATCCCCACACACGAAAGAAAGCTAGAAATGGCCACCGGAGGAGAACGAAGCGCCGGAATGCAAAACGGACAACGGGGAAAATGCTCAAATGCATGAGATGAACACATATGCAAATGCAATGCACATGATGACATGATATGAGATGCATGAAAACGAAAACAACACACGAAGACAAAGACCCGAACCCGAGAAAATAAATATAACTTAACGCCGGAAACGGCAAGAGTTGGAGTACAAATAGGGAAGGTTACATCCGGGGTGTTACACCCGGACTCGAAGAAGATCCAGACATATTCGTGGAACTCATTGATAGGATGTTCTATTAGTTGAGCCACAACGGTGCCTTGGTGGCTATCATAGCCGATTATCTGGGCCTGCTCCCTGCATCGCATGTAAGTAAAACGGGAGTCCCAACTTCCGAGAAGGATCCCTTTTTTGCACTTCACCCATCACACACATATGGTGTCCTACAGGGAAGGCCCTCGGGACGCCACGCCAAACCCGCAGTGCCTCACCAGCAAGGGGAACCGAAACCGGATAGGCTTAAAAGGAAGGCAGTCAGGACTGAGACACCGTCGCAGAGGTGTGAAAAAACCCTGCTCCGTGGTTTGTCGTCTTTAAAATATAATAATGTCCATGGTTCCTGGCAGAAAAAACGCTCGCTGGACCGTGCCCGGAGAGCCTTCCGGCCATGCCTCCACTAGCCGGACTCCAGAGCCGGACTTAGGGGCAGATGCTAATGTGGGGACAACACTGGATGTTCCTCCTATAGAGGATGCGGATACGCTGTCCGCTATGAATTCCGAAGTGGAGAGTGCCATGAATCACAGGCGCCGCCGGGCCGTATTCCGCGACCCTGGTTTCTCCGAAGAGGCGTTCAAGGCCTTCAACTCAGGAGACGCGTACATCCGAGCTACTCAAAATGGTCTTGCCAGAGCCACGGACTAGTATGTAAAGGATATACGGGTAAGAAAATCTAATAATTATATATATATCAGTAGCCCCTGAGACTTGAAATAGTTGACACAACTGATTTAAGGATCATTGTTTGTGTAGGCTCTTACGGAGAAGAATACCCAGTTGTCTCAAGAGCTGGAGGAGTGCAAAGCCCAGCTGCGGGCCGCAGTTGCCGCAATGAAGGAGTCCACGAAGGCCCCATCTGGTAACACTTGCTTCTATCGAAAAGAAGGATATGTACCAGTTAGTATTTGGCATGTATGCAAATCTAACAATAGATTCTGCAGATGACCCCGGAGTGAATCCGGAGGTCGTGCGAGGGGATGAGCAACATGCTCAACGATAGCTAGAGGCTGGCGAGCGCGTGCTGACGCTGGTTAGGTAGGAGAAAAATGATCTCCAAGATGCCAATACCCAGCTGGGCGTTGAAATGAAAGACGTTTGGGCCCTGCTAGCTGACTCCGTAAAGGAGAATAAGAGGCTTCAACGCAGCATTTTTGGTAAGTGCTTAAATGAACTTTTTATAGAGTTCGGTGAAGAAATCGACTAACAGAGTTATATCTGTAGGTATGCTGACGGGTCATCCTGAAGAGGAGATGCCTGGATCTGCGGGCGATCTTTTGCCAGAGCTCTCACAACTGCACGAACAAGTTCGGCAGGTGATGCAAGGCATTGTCCAGGCCTTGTGGCCATCCGCCTCCCTTCCAGGAGGCATGGGGGGCTTGTAGAGATGCTCAAGGGAGCACGGCAGCGCTTCCGATTATGGAAGATATCTGCCTGCCGACAAGGTGCAAGGGAAGCATGGGCCATGGTGAAGGCACGATATACCAAGGCTGACCCGAACCACATGGCCGAGGTTGGACCTGTAGGGTCTGATAGGAAAGAGATCCCCGTTAGTATGGTATATGACCAGGTAAAATTAGCCGCAAAGTATTCTCAACAGGATTGTAGGCTAGACAGCCTGTTGGATGGTATAGAAGAAGAATTTAGTCAGTCTAAGTGACTGTGTACTTCAAGTGACATATTTTATCCCTAGACGGATTGTAAATCATTTGTCATGGTGGACCTTTTCGCTTCGACCTCCGGACCCGACAGTCCGGAGTGTATCCGAATACCCGCTCAGTTATGTAAAAACCGGGGTACACATGGAAACCAGGCGTAGGGGTCATTAGTGCTTGAACAGACAAGTACCCAACTAGCTGTGTTATATTACATGGATAGTAAGAAACATCTTCCAGGGAGAATAGTTCCATTAAGGGTTCCTTTCCCTTGGTACGCATGCATTAATGTGCATGTACGAACTGCGAGAAGAGACGCAGGATATAAACACCTGGGGGCATGTATTGCAATAATTTAAAGTCATCTTTTGTTCACCGATCGAATATTCCCTTAAGAACGCTAGCTTTTGGCTTCACCCAGTCTGAGGTACACATCCGGCTGACCCGGAAGTAACAATCGCAGAGGTGCTCCCCTTATGCCCTAGCCGAATTAACGGGAAGGTAGGGCATAAACACAAGAGCCAGGCAACCCAGCTTGGCCAAAACTTAAGTCATATCGATGCATATAATGGCGAAGAAAAGGTACATGTGGAAAAGTAACACATGTGCGGGGGGGCATAGATCCCGGAACATAGTTATATTAAGCTTCTGTATAAGAAGCCCCCAGGTATAATGAGCACGCCTAGCGTGTCAAGATTGTGTAGTCAAGACATATTTTAACCTTTTAAGGCCATGGAGAAAAAGGTAAGAAAGAAAGAAAGAAAAGACAGATAACAGATATATGAAAAATTGATGGAGGTAAGGAGACGAACATAGATTCCGGCACTAGGCATAGAACCTTCGGAGTCTGGTTGCGTTCCATGGGTTTGGCTTGAGTCGATTATCCGATGCATCCCGCATACGGTACGTTCCACTGGTCAGAACTTTGTCAATAACGAAGGGACCTTCCCATTTGGGCTTGAGCTTGTCCTTTTTCTTCTTCGGTAGGCGCAGAACGAGTTCGCCAATGTTATAAGTTTTGGCCCGTACTTCTCTGCTTTGATACCGCCGAGCCTATTGCTGATATAATGCGGAGCGGGATTTTGCCACGTCACGCTCCTCCTCCAGGGCATCCAAACTATCCTACCGATCAAGCTCGGCTTCTTTCTCTTCGTACATGCGCACTCGAGGTGAATCATGAATGATGTCGCCGGGCAGTACCGCCTCTGCGTCGTACACCATAAAGAACGGTGTGTATCCGGTAGTGCGATTCGGCGTGGTCCGCAGCCCCCATAGTACGGAGTCAATCTCCTTCACCCAGTGCGTATCTGATTCCTTCAAGGATCGCACTAATCTGGGTTTAATGCCGCTCATGATAAGACCATTTGCTCGCTCGACTTGACCGTTAGTTTGCGGGTGATAGACACAGGCATAATCGAGCTTAATGCCCATGTTGCTGCACCAAGTTTTTACATCGTCAGCTGTAAAGTTCGAGCCGTTATCGGTGATGATGTTGTGGGGGACGCCATAACGGTGTACAACCCCGGATATGAAGTCTATCACTGGTCCGGACTCGGCCGTTTTAACTGGTTTGGCTTCTATCCATTTGGTGAATTTATCCACCATGACCAATAGGTATTTTTTTCTTATGGCTTCCCCTTTAAGGGGTCCTACCATATCAAGCCCCCAGACCACAACGGGCCAAGTAATGGGGATTGTTTGGAGAGCAGTAGGTGGCATATGGCTTTGGTTTGCAAAAAGCTGGCAACTGACGCATCGTTGAACGAGATCTTGTGCGTCTGCTCGGGCCATCGGCCAGAAAAAACATGTACGGAAGGCCTTGCTTACAAGGGACCGAGCTGCGGCATGGTGGCCGCAGAGTCCAGCATGAATTTCTGCCAAAAGTTGTCGTCCTTCCTCTTCAGAGATGCACCTTTGAAGTACTCCGGTAACGCTTTTCTTATAAAGCTCTCCCTCGTGGACCTTGTAGGTTTTAGACCGCCGCACAATGCAACGTGCCTCTTTTGGGTCATCAGGGAGTTCTTGCCTAGTTAGGTAAGCCAAGAAGGGTTCTGTCCACGGGGCGATGATAGCCATAATCACGTGGTCCGAAGGCGTTATTTCGGTGGCAGAGCCTCCGATTACGTTAGAGTGTTCGGTATCCGGCGTTGTGGTCGAGTCCGGACTGTTGTTGCCGATCTCTCCTTCCCATACCACAGATGGCTTAAACAGTCTTTCCAAGAAGATGTTAGGTGGGACAGGGTCGCGCTTAGCGCCGATGCAGGCGAGGATATCCGCCGCTTGATTGTTTTCCCGGACCACATGGTGGAATTCAAGCCCCTCGAACCGAGCTCACATTTTGAGGATGGTGTTGCGGCAAGCCGCCATTTTTGGGTCCTTGGCGTCAATGTCTCCATTTATTTGAGATATTGCGAGGTTCGAATCCTCACGCACCTCTAGGCGTTGAATGCCCATGGAGACTGCCATCCGAAGACCATGCAACAGGGCCTCATATTCTGCTGCATTGTTGGAGTTTGTGTATAATATTTGGAGTACGTATTGGACTGTATCTCTGGTGGGGGATGTCAGGATGACGCCTGCCCCCAGACTAGCCAGCATCTTAGAGCCGTCAAAGTGCATGATCCAATTGGAGTACGCGTCGTACTCTTTAGGAGTTCGGCTTTCGTCTATTCGATGACGAAATCAGCCAGTACTTGCGACTTAATGGCTTGCCGTGGTTTATATGTTATGTCGAACGGGAGGAGCTAGATAGCCCAATTGGCAATCCGGCCCGTGGCATCACGGTTATTTATTATGTCGTTGAGTAGTTTCCGGGATGCCATGAAGACCGTGTATGCTATCTTTTGATAATGTGGGTACCGTGATTTGCATGGAGTGAGGACGGTGGATACGTAGTATACCGGCTTTTGAAGCGGGAACTTATGTCCGTCCGTCTGTCGTTCGATGATGAGCACTGCGCTTACAACTTGGTGTGTTGCCGCTATATATAACAGCATTGGTTCGCCGACATTTGGCGCGGCCAAGATTGGGTTGGTGGCCAATACGGATTTTATTTCTTCCAATTCGGTCGTGGCTGCATCGGTCCACTCGAAGTGTTCGGTGCGTCGAAGAAGGCGATAAAGAGGTAGTGCCTTTTCTCCTAATCGGGAGATAAAGCGGCTTAAGGCAGCCACGCATCCAGTTAATTTCTGGATTTACTTGAGGTCTGTTGGGATAGCCAACTGTGACAAAGCTCGGATTTTAGCCGGATTTGCTTCAATTCCTCTGTTGGAGACGATGAAGCCCAAGAGTTTTCCGGCGGGCACGCCGAAAATGCATTTTTCCGGATTGAGCATGATGTCATATGTTCAGAGATTGTCGAACGTGAGCCTCAAGTCATCAATTAAAGATTCGAAGTGTCTAGTTTTAGTGACCACGTCGTCTACGTATGCCTCCACTGTTTTGCCGATTTGTGTTTCCAGGCATGTCTGAATCATGCATTGATAGGTTGCACCAGCGTTTTTGAGCCCGAAAGGCATGGTGTTAAAATAGAAGGGTCCGTATGGAGTGATAAATGTTGTTGCGGCTTGATCGGACTCCGCCATCTTAATTTGATGGTATCCGGAGTATGCATCGAGGAAACACAATGAGTCATGTCCTGCGGTAGCGTCGATAATTTGATCGATGCGGGGGAGGGGGAAGGGATCCTTGGGGCAAGCCTTGTTAAGGTCCTTGAAATCGACACATAGGCGCCAGGATTTGTCCTTCTTTGGTACCATCACCAGGTTTGCTAGCCAGTCTGGATGTTTTATTTCTTGAATGAATCCGGCCTCGAGTAACTTGGCTAGCTCTTCTCCCAAGGCTTGTTGCTTAGGCTCAGAGAAACACCGAAGAGTCTGCTTGACCGGCTTGAACCCCTTTAGAATGTTAAGGCTATGCTCGGCCAGCCTGCATGGGATTCCTGGCATGTCTGAAGGATGCCAGGCGAAGATGTCCCAATTCTCGTGCAAGAATCCTGCAGTGCGGCGTCTGTTGTGGGGTTTAGCTGTGCCCCGATGGATGCTGTTTTTGTAGGGTCATTTGGGTGGACCTGGAATTTGACTATTTCGTCTGCTGGTTAAAAAGAGGTGGACTTGGGTCTTTTGTCGAGTATCACGTCATCCATGTCCACTGTGGAGCGCAGCGCAGTTAGTTCTTCGGCCGCAAGGGCTTCGGATAACGCCTCGAGGACTAGCGTGGCGGTTTTATTTTCGGCGCGAAGTGCTATGTACGGATCACTAGCCAGAGTGATTATTCCATTGGGCCCGGGCATTTTGAGCTTCATGTACCCGTAATGGGGTATAGCTTGGAAGATCCCGAATGCCACCCGCCCTAAAAGGGCGTGGTATCTACTACTGAACGGGGCCACTTGGAATGTGATTTCTTCGGACCTATAATTCTCCGGCATGCCGAAAACCACATCTAGTGTGATTTTTCCCGCACATCGTGCCTCCCAACTAGGGATGATTCCTCTGAAGGTCGTGCTGCTTTGCTCAATGCGGCTCTTGTCTATTTCCATCTTGCTAAGAGTTTCCTCATAGATGAGGTTTAATCCGCTGCCACCGTCCATGAGCACTTTAGTAAGCCGGAAGCCGTCCACAATTGGACTAAGGACCAAAGCGGCTGGTGCTCGGGCTGTTTAGAATTGAGGTTCGTCACTGGCATTGAAGGTTATGGCCGTGTCATTCCATGGATTTATTGCTGCAACGTGGCAGACTTCGGCAAGACTGCGGAGTGTTCACTTGCGCCTACTATTTGACGCGAAGGTCTCGAAGACTGTCAATACTGTATTGTTATTTTCCACAGGATGGTGCTCTGTTGTATTGTTGGTGAGGATATCCTCGCCGCTCTTGGCCACCTGCCAAAGTATCCAACATGCTCTAAGGCTGCGTGTTGGCATGGTATCCGTTGTACTATGAATTTTGCATGGCCCATTGAGCCATCCCACCAATACAGTTCCACGCCCTGTAGTGGGCTTTGGTTTCTTTGTAATTGGATCGAGTGACTTATGAGAGTACACCCTTTTAGTTCGGACGGGGGGTTTAGTGAGAGTCGGAGGGTCCCAGAATTTTGTTTGGGTTTTCCAGGCGCTTTCCATCGCATAGTACTTCCGTACTATAGCCGCCAAGTCAGCAAAGTGTGCTATGTCACGGCGACTTTGGCATTGAGGATTCCCTTGTCCGTGCAATTTTTGCAAAAGAATGAAATTGCGTCTTCCTCGCGATAGTCCTTGACCTTGCTCATTACAAGGAGGAATCTGGCCCAATAGTGATGTACTGTCTCTTGGGGCTCTTGTCTAATGTGGGAAAGATCACTTGAGTCTGGGTGGGTGGGCGGATGAAGGTCCGAACCCTGACCCGATCTGAGGCCCAGGGGCAGAGGAGTTTCCGAGCTTAACAGTTCGGGCTCCGAGATGTTTCCCAATAGTCCTGGCCCGCTGTCTAATTCTAGGTTCGAAGCTTGGGCCATGTCCTCCCGTGGACGGGTATCCGGCTCGGAGAGCTCGGACATAGTTTGTCCTCAGAATAGAGGAAGAATCGCTACATTGCTCCTCCACCACCGCTATCTGATGGGTGACCAGCGGAGAGTTAATCTCCCTTTGGTCGGGTTTGAGCCTGATCCGATCATAGTCCATACCAACTCCCAGGGCGGCGATGCGATCCAAGGGCTCGTTCAAGGAAGAGAGCTCTATTGGATCCATCTGCTCGGCGAATACCGAGCCAACGTGGAGGCTGTTTTTGATGACCCGAGAAGTCATCGTCGGCGCGACGGCCGAACGGGCGGTCATGACAAAGCCGCCTAGTCGGAGGTTTTGGCCTACAGCCAGGGCTCCCCCCGAGGTGATGTTGTCCTTGACAACAAGATGAGCCATCCATCCTTATCGTGACAGCGCAGTGGAACTCTCAACGAAAGCACCGATGTCGGTGCCAAAACCGGCGGATCTCGGGTAGGGGGTCTCGAACTGTGCGTCTAAGGCGGATGGTAACAGGAGGCAGGGAACACAATGTTTACCCGGGTTCGGGCCCTCTCGATGGAGGTAATACCCTACTTCCTGGTTGATTGATCTTGATGATATGAGTATTACAAGAGTTGATCTACCACGAGATCGTAGAGGCTAAACCCTAGAAGCTAACCTATGATTATGATTGTTGTTGTCCTACGGACTAAACCCTCCGGTTTATATAGACACCGGAGGGGGCTAGGGTTACACAGAGTCAGTTACAAGGGAGGAGAACTACATATCCGAATCGCCAAGCTTGCCTTCCACGCAAAGGAGAGTCCCACCCGGACACGGGACGAAGTATTCAATCTTGTATCTTCATAGTCCAATAGTCCGGCCAAAGCATATAGTCCGGCTGTCCGAGGACCCCCTAATCCAGGACTCCCTCGGCCGGCTCCTAGCAGGCGGCCCACGATGCCCACAAAATTTGCGCCCCATTAAGAAAGACAAGGCAGGATGTGGCCACAGTGTAGCCCATCATCCCAATATCCAGGGCGTGGCACGGCCACAGTGCCCCGTACAGGAGGAGATCTCCGGACGACGCGGCACTGTTGCCACTCCACCCATGACGTCACCCCTGTCAGGCGGAGCCCTGCTCCCACGACGGCCTGTAGGTACGGCCTGCGGGCAGCAGGCCCTACCAGGCAGCCAGAGCCCGGAAGACGGCGGAGCCAGACCAGTCGAACCTGAGGGAGGCCGGCCTCTAGCAGACGGCCCACTCCTCCCTCGGAGTCCATGCACCATTAACCAGATGAGACATGGAGTGGCTCTAGTGATCTCCCACCAAACGGCGGGACTGTAGCCACGACTCCCCGACCAAACATGCATCATTAGCATTACGGCTATAGTAACAAGCAGCCGGAAAAAACCCATGAGCGGCGGGACCGGCCTGTCGGCCTCGTACCAGACCGGTCAGCGAGGCCCACCAGGCGGCGGGCCCCAGCAGCCGGCAGAGAAGCCGGCGACCAGAGACACTGACAGCCGAGTCCTACACCCGGCTGGATTACTATTGTACCCCTGGGGTAGGCCTATATAAGTCCCCCAGGGCACCCATGCAAAGGGCTCCCAACCTGTTAGACCTAGACACGCACATAGAGAGAGGAGAGAGCTAGCCCTGCTTTCTCCTACCTTTAGCATACAGCTCGAGGAGCACCATTGTACTCGCTAGTGCCTTAGTGATCATGCGGAGACCCGCGGAGTAGGACTAGGGGTATTATCTCCTAGGAAGCCCCCGAACCTGGGTAAAGTACGTCGGCGTTCGTGTCTACGCCTCATCCCGCTTCCGGGCACCGGCGACGTTCTACTCGCTCCCACCATGATAAGCCATCCTTTGGCATATGTCGCACCCAACCCCCAACAAACAACAGGATCATTATAAGTGACAGTCTTTTCTTCAACTTTAATAGGTGCAACTACTTTTACTTCAATGGGAGGATTATATTTAAACCATTTCTCCTTAGGGAGATCAACATGAGTAGCGAAGGATTCACAGAAAGAAGCTACTATCTCAGAGTCAAGTCCATATTTAGTGCTAAATTCACAGAAAGCATCAGTATCCATAAAATATTTAACAAAAACAAACTTAGGTGTTATACCTGACTCCTTACCTTCGTCGAGCTCCCAATCTTCAGAGTTGCGTTTAATTCTTTCCAATAAATCCCATTTGAATTCAATAGTCTTCATCATAAAATATCCAGTACAAGAAGTATCGAGCATGGAGCGATTACTGAGGGAAAGATGAGCATAAAATTTTTGAATAATCATTTCTATTGAGAGCTCATGATTGGGGCATGAATATAACATTGACTTAAGCCTCCCCCAAGCTTGAAAGATGCTTTCTCCTTTGCGAGGCCAAAAATTATATATATAATTACGATCATGATGAACCAGATGAATAGGATAAAACTTTTGATGAAATTCCAATTTCAATCGTTGGTAGTTCCACGATCCAATATCATCACATAGCCTAAACCATGTCAATGCCTCTCCCTTCAAAGATAAAGGGAAGACTTTCTTTTTGATAACAACCTCGGGCATACCTGCAAGCTTAAATAATCCACAAACTTCATCCACGTAGATTAGGTGCAAATCGGAATGTAATGTTCCATCACCTGTGAAAGGATTAGCTAGCGGTTTCTCTATCATATCCGAAGAAATTTCAAAGTAAACATTTTCAGTAGGTTCAGTAGGTTGAGGAGCAACTCTTTGCTCTACTGGTTAGGGTGAAGATACCCCGAACAAGCCCCTCAAAGGATTATGTTCCATAGTAACAAGTGACGGTAAATTTCAGCACACTATATAAATTGTTCCTTACCAAATTCCACCTGCCAAAGGCGCTTCACTCCCCGGCAACAGCGCCAAAAAAGAGTCTTGATGACCCACAAGTGTAGGGGATCTATAGTAGTCTTTTAGATAAGTAAGAGTGTCGAACCCAACGAGGAGCAGAAGGAAATGATAAGCGGTTTTCAGCAAGGTATTTTCTGCAAGCACTGAAAATATCGGTAATAGATAGTTTTGTCATAAAGTAATTGGTAACGGGTAACAAATAGTAAAAGTAAACAAGGTGCAGAAATATGGCCCAATCCTTTTTGTAGCAAAGGACAAGCCTGGACAAACTCTTATATAAAGTAAAGCGCTCCCGAGGACACATGGGAATTATCGTCAAGCTAGTTTTCATCACGTTCATATGATTCGCGTTCGGTACTTTGATAATTTGATATGTGGGTGGACCGGTGCTTGGGTATTGCCCTTACATGGACAAGCATCCCACTTATGATTAACCCCTATTGCAAGCATCCGCAACTACAACAGAAGTATTAAGGTAAACCTAACCATAGCATGAAACATATGGATCCAAATCAGCCCCTTACGAAGCAACGCATAAACTAGGGTTTAAGCTTCTGTCACTCTAGCAAACCATCATCTACTTATTACTTCCCAATGCCTCCCTCTAGGCCCAAACAATGGTGAAGTGTCATGTAGTCGACGTTCACATGACACCACTAGAGGGATGACAACATACATCTCATCAAAATATCTAACGAATACCAAATTCACATGACTACTTATAGCAAGACTTCTCCCATGTCCTCAGGAACAAATGTAACTACTCACAAAGCATATTAATGTTCATAATCAGAAGGGCATTAATATGCATAATGGATCTGAACATATGATCTTCCACCAAGTAAACTGTGGGGGATATAACTACTGAGTGTAAATCGCCCAGGAGGGGTCGGGTTTTACCCATAAGGAGTTATCCATATTGAAGCCCATGAAGACAAGGAGCATGGCTCTTTACTATAAGAGATATAAAGGCCCAAGGCCCAAAGGCGGATTAGGGCCCGTAGACATAAACTGCCATAAGGTGTGTAACTTGTGTTGTAAGATAGGAAAGGATAGAAACTGAGCCGGACACGTTTATGAGCCCGCCGGGATTCTGTAAACCGCCAGGCGTCAACCTGTGTATATAAAGGGACGACCCGGCGGCGGTTTAGGGACAAGAAACAACAACTCGAGAGCCAGGCAAAGCGTATTCGCTCCCTGGTCATCGAAAACATAGCAATCCCATCATAACTGGAGTAGGCTTTACCTTCATCGTAAGGGGCCGAACCAGTATAATTCCTTGCGTCCTTTGTCTGCTTTAACCCCTTTAAGTTAACTATGTTGTGATGGCTCCACGACTAAGTCCTCACACTAGGACATCTGTCGTGACAATCCCATGACAGTTGGCATCCACCGTGGGGCTATCGCACGATGGTTTCAAGTTCTTAGAGGGCAGCTTCGAAGGGCTCAAGGGATACGTTGTGGGCCGGATGACCAAGAGTCATCGCGGCAAGCTCTACCTCGACGACGCAGGCTGGGGACCCGAGGACGGTTCAATTGAGTATGGATATCGGGTCCCCTTTGGCGGTATTCACGTCTTCATTGGCAAGATCGGCAAACTAGGCCCTGAGCCAGACATCTGCACCGACATCATCGAAATGGCTCAGCATGCGAGATCCGCCCGGGTTCAGCCTGTCATGAAGCGTGCCTTCGTGGGAGTCATCCACAGAGTGGAATCTTAGGATAGATCGGTATCTGGTGGTGAAACCGTCGTTTACTCTGAAGATGAGTCATCTACCGGAGAGACCGAGTCATTGTACCAACTGCAAGATGGCCGGTTTGGGGGCTATTCCGATGGCGACAGTATTCCAGACCCCCTCAATCCGCCGAGCCGAGTTGTGATCTTCATGGCCGGTACACAGTCAGCGCAGCATTCTTTAACCGCAGCGGCAATGATCTCCGGTTCAGTAGCAGCGACAGCAGCTGGGGCAGGAGGCCCTGCGCCACCGCCGGCTCAGGTTTTGTCCGATTTGTTTGATGCTTTGGCAACACTGCTGGCGGCTGAAGTTAACCCAGCGAATCAGGATCAGTGTAACGCAGAAGTCGTGAAGGTGAAGGATCAGATAGCTCAAGCCAAGGCAGACCTGGCAGCCGAGAACACCAGAATGGCCACGGAGCGGGCCGAGTTGGATGCATAGGCTTATCGGCTTATATTGGATCAGAACGCATCAAATGATGTACTGAGGAGAAGGTACCGGTCCCACCTACCTCCGGTTTATGAGCCAAGGAATCTCTTTAACACGCCAGGAGCAGGAACCAGCAACCAACCAGTGGTAAACCAGGTAGAAGCACCTGGAACGGGGGCGCCGATTCAGCCGCGCACAGTGGATCCGCCTCGTCAGAATATCCCGTCACCGCACGTGTCAACGCCTCCGGGTCATTACTCCAACCCCCTGGATAACATAGTCGCCGCCGCTTCACGATTGGCAGCCCTCCCAGTCGAAGGGGAGTCCCCCATAGCGGTTGAGACGCGACGGGCTAGGGAGCTCCTTCAGACAGCTTTGACTCAACAACAGGTGTATTCATACAGCCGCGAGAGGATTCATTCTACCCCCCACCCGAGTCGGAGTTCCAGCAGGCACTTCGATGAACCGGCCGTATCAAGCAGTGCGCGGGACCGTAACCCACCTCGAGGGCATAATCCGGCAGGTGGTGGTACTAATGCTTAGGATTTGGTGGATCAAGGCATAGTGCATCGAGAAGCCGAGTTAGCAGCGCAGTACGCGGCCCGTTAGCTTACTCCGGTTCGTCCAACAACTTCGGTGGAGCCAGGAGTTACCTCCAGCTCTTTGGGGGTGCCGTGTCTCGTCCCGGCTCTACGTAATGTACGGCTGCCCAAGGATTTCAAAGGACCCCGCAAGGTGCCCAATTATACTGCTGATTTACCCCCTGGGTCATGGATTGAAAGCTATGAGATGGCAATAGAGATGCTGGATGTGGATGATGCGTCCTGTGCTAAATACTTCACCATGATGTTGGAAGGAATAGCCCGCACTTGGCTGAAAAGTTTGCCAGCTAACCCCATTGGGTCGTGGGCTGCGTTAAAGGCCTAGTTTATCCAAAATTTCAAGGACACGTGCAAGCAGCCCATGTCAATTGTGGACTTAGCCGCCTGTGTCCAAGAAGAAGGTGAATCGACAACCCATTGGGTGCGTCGGGTTTCGGAAATCTTGCATTCATCGAACCGAATTAATGCCGATACAGCAGCCTTAACGTTGGAGGGCAATTGCTGGTTCACGCCGTTGAAGTTGAAATTGGGACGGCTCAAGCGTCATTGTAATGACATGGGAACGCTTATGGCAGCTATGGTTAAGTATGTTGACTCTGATAGTACCAAAGGCCCCGAGTCTGATGATGAAAAACCAGGGAAGGGAAAGAAGAGCGGCAGTAACAAGGGGCAGCAGCATAACCCGGCGGGTCATGGAAACAACAATAAGCACAAAGCAGATAACAGTTTGGATTTTGTGGCTAACACCAACACGCAGAATAATAATCAGCATCGTAAGGGTAAACCGCCCCCGCAGAGTAGAGGATCAAGTGTCAATATTGAGCGCCTGTTAAACCAGCCTTGTCCAAGGCACGGGACGAGAGAGAGACTAGCCACGCACCTTTGGAAGGACTGCTTTATCATGTGGGAGTTCAAAAACTCGGATCTTTTTCAATATGATCATGGGTCGCATGGCGGCTCAGGAGGCGGTTCTCATGGGCTGGGTTATGGTGGAGGTAGTTCTGGTTCAGGATTTCAAGGCAACCCAAGCGGACATGGCAATCGGGGCAGTTAGGGCAACCAGGGTGGTTATAATCACCAGGGGAGTCAGCAACCGCAACAATCGAGTTACCAGAGTAATCTGAAGCAGTTGAATAGTGGGCAGTATCATGTCTTCACCACTAGCTTATGCAAGCATGATCAGAAGCTTCATATAAGGGCAGTAAACTCCGTTGAACCGGCATTACCCCGTTATCTGCACTGGTCTGAACATCCCATTTTGTGGAGTCGAGAGGATCATCCACCCCGGGTTGATAACCCGGGTCATTTGGCATTGGTGGTGGCACCTCGGGTTGGGGGGTATAAGTTCACCAAGGTGCTCATGGATGGAGGGAGCAGCATCAATATCCTTTATTATGAAACCTTCTGTCGCATGGGGTTGACAGATAAAAATCTTAAACCGTCGAATATTGTTTTCCATGGTGTGGTACCTGGTAAATCGGCCTACCCGGTTGGTAAGATAGCTCTGGAGGTTGCTTTCGGAGATGATCATGATTCAAGATCAGAGAAATTGACTCTTGAAGTGGTGAAAATCAAGAGCCCTTATCATGTCCTGTTTGGACGGCCGTCTTATGCTAAGTTCATGGCAAGGACCTGTATGTATATCTGCAGCTCAAGATGCCGGGTCATAAGGGGGCCATCATGGTGCATGGGAGCCGTAAGATCGCTTCGGAATGTGAAGAAGGTGATGCGGCTTATGCTGAGTCGGTTTGTGCAACAGAGGAATTGAAATTTTATAAGGACAATGTTGATCCGGCGGATATGACTTCTTTGAAAAAACCAACTACAGAGCATGATCCGGCATTGAAGTTTAAATCGGCTGAGGAAACCAAGTTAGTTGATTTTGTTCCTGGCAATTCATCCAAGCAGTTTAGCATCAGTGCTAATCTGGATCTGAAATAGGAAAGCGCGCTCATCGGGTTCATCCGTGAGAACCGGGACATCTTTGCATGGAAACCTTCTGACATGCCAGGTGTACTGAGGGGACTCGCTGAGCACACTCTTAATATTGATCCTAAGTTTAAACCGGTCAGGTAGTTTCTCCGCCGCTTCAATGAAGAAAGGCGTAAGGCTACTAGTGAGGAGGTAGCCCGGCTCTTGGTAGCAGGGTTTATTGTGGAGGTTTTTCACCCTGAGTGGTTAGCTAACCCGGTGCTAGTTGTCAGTGTCAAAACCAGAGGATCTCGGGTAGGGGGTCCTGGACTGTACGTCTAGGATCGATGGTAACAGGAGACAGGGGACACGATGTTTACCTAGGTTTGGGCCCTCTCTATGGAGGTAATACCCTACTTCCTGCTTGATTGATCTTGATGAATATGAGTGTTACAAGAGTTGATCTACCATGAGATCGTAATGGCTAAACCCTAGAAGTCTATCCTATGAATATGGTAATGAGTATATGTGTTGTCCTTTCTGGACTATCCCCTTCGGTTTATATAGACACCAAGGGGATCTAGGGTTTACATGGAGTCGGTTACATAAGAAGGAATCTTCGGTCGCCATGCTTGCCTTCCACGCCAAGTAGAGTCCAATCCGGACACAGTGCAGTCTTCGGTCTTCATGTCTTCCCAGCCCATAAGTCCGGCCCATGGATAACAGGCCAGATGTCCGAGGACCCCTTAGTCCAGGACTCCCTCAGTAGCCCCTGAACCTGGCTTCAATGACGAGGAGTCTGGCGTGCGGATTTGTCTTCGGCACTGCAAGGCGGGTTCCCTCCTTCCGAACTCCAGAATAGTCTTCGGACGAAATAAGTGCATCCAGACCTGTTACGCACGCCATACACAACCGTAGAGAGAATATAATATTTGCACGAATCCAATCTATTGACAGCTTTTCTCCAACACGGCATCGTGTCTTTTCGGTTATAATTTCGAACCGTTTTTCTTCTGCTATCCCACATTTCGAGACGCGGTTGCTATTGGCACGTCTTGTCGAAACAGAGATTATGTCCCCTTATCGCGGGATTCTCATCAATGCGGGCATGGGTAACTCAACCGTGTCGTTCATACAACCCCAGGGAACAGGCGAATCCTAAGGCGAGTGAGGAGGCGTTTAATATCTGCTGCCTTTATAAGGGGATAAGGATTCCTCCTTCCTCTCCTCACGCCTTCTCTATCTTCGCCCTTCCGATCTCAAGCTCCAGCACCCAAGTTCCCATCTCCTTTCCACTCAAGCAACCATGTCCGGATCTAGTGGTCAGTGCAAGTGGATGGTCTCCTCCGTCAAGGAGGAGGACATTACTGAGCTCCGGGCGGCCGGATATTTGGCAAAGGAGATCGCCCACCGTCTGCCAGCCGAGGGACAAGTCGTCCCCACGCCGGAGCCCACAGGGAGAGTAGTCTTCATCCCCCATTTCCTCCGTGGGCTAGGGTTTCCACTCCACCCTTTCGTCCGCGGGCTGATGTACTATTAGGGGATAGATTTCCATGATCTGTCCCCGAATTCCTTCCTCAACATCTTGGTGTTTATCGTCGTGTGCGAGGCCTTCCTCCGCATCCATCCCCACTTCGGGTTGTGGCTCAAAGTCTTCAACGTGAAGCCAAAGGTGGTGGATGGTCAGCACGCGGAGTGCGGAGGGGGCATTGTGAGCAATATATCCAATGTATCCTCGCCCAAAGGAACCTTTATAGAGACACTAAAGGAATGGCAAAAGCAGTGGTTTTACATCACAGAACCTCGCGGCGCCACCTGGGCAGCAGCTGCCGAATTCCGCTCTAGTGCTCCCACGCGGCTCACCTCCTGGGTCGAGAAGAGTCCGGACTGGTGTTCACCTGACGAGCTGATAGCGCTGCAGACGCGCTTTCAAAGCACGGTGACCAAGGACGTTAAGCTCGTCGACGCTATCCAGGTGATGCTGGTCTACCGGATTCTTCTATGTCAGCGCTGAAGCCACCCTTTATGGGAGTTCAATCCGAAGAAGCACCAGACCCTGAGAAGGCTCTTTGACACTTCTCATGAAGGGGCCTGGAAGTTGCTCTTTAAGGGCAACGAGAAGCCACCGGCCAAGGACTCAGACCATGGTCACAATTGTAAACGCCCCACCAACGAGGTATGTTTCTTTTGACATATTCCCAACTTGAATGTTTTGAGGATGATCTCTGAGATTTAGTATTGCTCCTTCAGGACTGGGTGGAGAAGGCGCAGCGGATCCAGTGTCCGGCGCCGCTGCCTGAGGAACCGGTCATCCCGCGCCTGGCGAAGATGCTGGTGTCGGCGCCATATACGGCGCCAGAGAAGAAGGCCAAGAAGAAGGCCGAGGGGGCCAAGAGTGGCCCCCGTCGCAAGGGCGCTTCGGACATGACGTCCGAAGATGACGAGGCCCATTCCTCCGTCCCTGAGGACAATGACAAGGAAGAAGAGGAGGAGGAGGAAAACAACCCTCCTCCTGAGGAAAAGAAGAAGAAGAGGGTGGCCCCAACACATCCGGAGGCGAAAGCGCCCAAAAAGGGGAAGGGCACCCAAGCAGTTTACACCGCGTGGGACGTTGATAGTTGTCCGGAATGACGCCCCCGCACTAGGCCTCAGGCCGCATCATAAGCGACATGGCTCATTTACGCGCATATCCAGACCTTTCTTTTTATTATGCTAACATGGTTAATCCACACTTTTGCAGTCCGGCCCATGACCTTATCCAGCGTACCTCATCTGGAGGTTCGCTGGCTCCATCAGAGATGGCGAGCATATCGCCACCGCCTGCTTGCTCCCCCGGGGCCATGGACGACACCGAAGTGTTATCCCGGAGGGCCGGTCCAAAGGGAGGAGCTCACGACATTGTCCGGGGGCGCCACAAGGTGGGTCCTCCGCTGCCGGACAGATGGGGAGCAAATCCCCAAGGAGACTGACGAAGAGGGCCGTATTCCGTTCGGCCCTCAGCCGAATATGATTCCGGAGATCCATATGGCTCCGGAATCAGGCGAGCACCCTCCTTCGAAGGAGGGGGGTGTCGATTCCATCGGTGGCCCTTGTCCACCCAGGGGCGCCGGATGACCTATGGAGGCGCTACGAGGTGCCTCCGTTGTGGACGAGCACCGTGTCCTTATGGGTGAAGTGATCGAGAAGGTTCAGTCCGCCAAGAGCGGACTAGACGAATCCTGCAGCAATCTATTGACGGGTTTCGAGGTAAGTGACATAGAAAGAGGAAAACCCCAAGTATTCAGTAGCCCCTGAGATACTTTCCGGAGTTCGGCAAGAAGAATTGGATAGAGGATCAACCTCTTATTGTAGGAGACTAACAGAATATGTATGAATAAGCAGGCGTCGCTGTTGGCCGCGACCTCGCATACTGTCGAGGTCTCCGAGCTAAAGCGGAAGCTGGAGTGGACCGAGAACGAGCTCGGCGAGATTAAGGTTCGGCTCCAAGAGAAGCAAGGTGAGGAACGACTTGCTATATGTTCGGGAAAGGATAAGCGATGTGTAGTGATAGCGGTATCATTATATGTGCAGAGGCCGCGACCGAGGTCGATGCCCTGAAGAAGGCCCTGGGCGAGGCCAAGGAGAAGGCCGTCCAGCAGCAAGCCGCCCGTAAGAAGCTCAAGGCCCCGGTCAAAGAAGTCCAGCAGGAGCTCCAGGATGCGGTGAAAAAATGCGAGACCTTGGAGCATGATGCGTCGATTCAAGGGACCGAACTCGCCAAGGCTCGTCAAAGCGCGGAGACTGCCCGGAATGAGGCCCAGGCCGCCCTCCAGAAGATCCAGGAGGCCAAGAAGATCACGGTGGGTAAGGCATTTAAGATGCAAAGCAAGTATGCGAAGAAGCAGTACCTTTTACTAACTCGAGTTCGGAGTTCCCCAGGGGCCTTTGCGGATTTGTCACGCAGTGTATCTGATGCCACGGAGTTCTATCGAGCCGAAGGAGGGGATTCCATGGAGTTCTATGGTCGCAGTATGCGGCGCCGGAGCATTCCATGTCCTTCACCGATCAGCTGAAACAGCTGGTGGAGCTGCATAGGGTGGCCGAACTAGCCATTAAGGATTTGATAATCCGGCTATGGCCTGCCGAAGCTATGCCAAGAAGCTACTTCGGACTCGTGAGGCGGGTGGTGAACGCCTGCCCTCGGCTGGACATCATGAAGCGCTCGGCCTGTATTGAAGGTGCGCGCATGGCCTTCTCCCGTTGCAAGATGTGGTGGGCGAAGATGGACATTGTCGAGGAGACCAAGGGGCCACCGGAGGGCAAGGAGCACCGTACACCGAAACGGTATTTTGTGGATGTCCTGGAGGGTTCTCGCCTTGCGGCAGCACAATGTTCACAGGACATTGTGTTTGAATGAATGTATTCATGTTGCCTTTGCCTTGTATTATGAGAAACAAAGCCTGTTTTGTTAATACAATTTTGTTATGCTTTGAGTGTTTCCTCCTGTGCGGCTGTGTTATATGTAATCTGAGGGTTGGCCAGTCGTCGGCTTCTGCCCTCACGTAGATAGTACGGAGGTGTTCGGGATGGAATCTAAACAATCTTGATCCAATTATATGGTCCTTGAAGGAGTTGTTTAGTGCAACGAACAAGGCAATCGGACTGTACGGCTTAAACGCCCTCACTTAGCCATAGAAGTTTTATAATAAAGCATGGCTACAGCCCCTAGTTCGAGCTAGAGTGCTATCATCATCTGATCGGGAAGTGTCGACCGTTCGCATAATGCGGATAAAATCTCCAACGATTTGTAACCCTTGAGTAGCTAACCGGCTCTCGACGTATCATGACAGTCATTTTTCGGCTTTCTCTACTGAGGTGCTCGTCCGGTCCAAGCCAGGGCACAATCACAGTAGTTCTCACTTTACTACCCTAGCCGATGGGGCGGAATGTACAGTAGCAAGCACAGGAGCCGGGCACCCAACTATTGACCAAAGACATGATTCGGAGACAATGCATATAATGCTAAATTCGGGGTGCCGAACTTATATACAAGAAGTGTTCGGACTGTGCTGCCGTATTGTGGGGCGATAGGTAGCCCCTGGCGAATATGAAACATAAAAGAGTGTCGATGCAACAGATAGGCAGATCGAAATAAAATGAAGTAAGAAGCGAAAAACACAGAGACTGGGCCACGAACCATTTTTATTATAACTGGATGGATACATCAAGGCGTATCTTGTACAGATGGTGCTAGAAGTATCCGGTCATTTAACATGCCGGAATCAGTATGGCGCAGCGTGCGGGTCCTGAGAAAGAAGTGTGAATACCGTCAAGAAGAACGTATAAAGGTTACCCTACACAACTGTGTTGCTTGCCTCTGTTGTGTTCCAGTCCTTCTAGAGGACTTGATATCAGGCCTACGAAAAAAGGTGCCTGTAATGAGAAAAATAAGTAAAAGTATGTGTGTTCGGGATCGGTTTTGCCGAATTGTAGCCCCCGGGTTATCTCGTGCCTCCGTCGATGTCCATGGAATTTTGAGTGTGTAATTGTGTACGCGTGGTACGAATGCCACTACCTCATTGGGGATGGGATGGAGGCCAAATTGCTAGCCGAGCTCTTGATGAGCTGCGTTGTCCTATTGCAGAGTAGTCTGGACCCTCTTGATGGTGTCTGGGGGCTCGGCAGCTGGATTACAATGCTGCTTGAGAAGGCCTCTATGTAGTTCTGCTGCCAGGGCGGCGGTTTGCTCCTCTGTTCGGAGGGAGCATTCCGTATTGCCATTGACTGTTATGACGCCGTGTGGACCGGGCATCTTGAGCTTGAGATAAGCATAGTGTGGAACTGCGTTAAATCTAGCAAACGCGGTTCGCCCGAGCAGTGCGTGGTAGCCGTTGCGGAAGGGGACGATATCGAAGATTAACTCTTTGCTTCGAAAGTTGTCCGGAGAGCCGAAGACCACCTCCAGTGCGATTGAGCCCATAAAGCTGGCCTCTGCGCCTGGTATGACTCCTTTAAAGGTAGTCTTTGTTGGCTTGATTCGTGAGGGATTAATGCCCATCTTCCGTACTGTATCCTGGTACAGCAGATTGAGGCTGCTTCCACCATCCATCAGGACTCGTGTGAGGTGGAATCCGTCGATGATTGGGTCAAGGACCAGTGCGGCCGAACCGCCATGGTGGATACTAGTCGGATGATCTTGTCGATCAAAGGTGATCAGAAATGACGACCATGGATTGAACTTGGGGGCGACTGGCTCTACCGCGTAGACGCCCCTGAGTGCTCGTTTGTGCTCCTTTCTAGGGAAGTGCGTGGCGTATATCATGTT
>NC_041392.1:225392806-225416599 GCF_002162155.2 Triticum dicoccoides | reverse complement strand
TCTGTCCCCCGGTGTTTGGCTGTCGGGGCTCTTCATCATCGTCCTCACTTTGTGATCCCTTTTCTTTGTTTTCGGCATTTAACTTGCCAGTCTGCTTGAATACCAAACAATCCCTGTTGGTATGATTGGCTTGCTTATCCGGGGTGCCGTGAATTTGGCACGGACGGTCGAGTATCCGGTCCAGGCTGGAAGGTCCTTTGTTATTTCTTTTGTAGGGCTTCTTCCGTTTGCCGGACTTGGAGCCACTGAATCCGGTGTTGACTGTGGTGTCCTCGTTGTTGTCGCCATTGCTTCGGCGTTTGTGTGTATTGCGCCGGAGCTTGCCGGTGCTGTTCTTGGCCTCGGTGGGGCCTGCCTCGTTGGCTGTGTTTTTGCTACAAGCCAGCCAGCTGTCCTCGCCTGCGCAAAAGCGGGTCATGAGTGCCGTAAGGGCTGCCATTAACTTCGGTTTTTCTTGTCCGAGGTGGCGTGCTAGCCATTCATCACGGATGCTGTGTTTGAAGGCTGCTAGGGCCTCGGCATCCGGACCGTCAACGATCTGGTTCTTCTTGGTTAGGAATCTAGTCCAGAATTTTCTGGCTGATTCTCCAGGTTGTTGAACTATGTGGCTTAGGTCATCGGCGTCTGGTGGCCGGACATAAGTTCCTTTGAAGTTGTCGAGGAAAGCCTCTTCCAAGTCTTCCCAGCTGCCGATGGAGTTCTTAGGCAGGCTATTTAACCAGTGCCAAGCTGGTCCTTTGAGCTTTAATGGGAGGTATTTGATGGCGTGGAGGTCATTTCCTCGGGCCATGTGGATGTGGAGGATGAAATCCTCAATCCTTAGTTGTGCCATCGTATGATTCGATGTTGACGGGCTTGAAACCCTCGGGGAATTCATGATCCAATACTTCATCTGTGAAGCAGAGGGGGTGTGCGGCGCCTCTGTATCAGGCCGCATCATGGCGGACCTCCAAGGGAGTCCGTCTGCGGTATTCGGCCCGAGCGTGGTTAGGTTTGTCACGTTCGAATAGGTGGTCGTCGTCCTGCCTCGAAGCACGTCTTCGTGATCCATAGATCGATCTTGTGTGTCCTGCTCTACTATCCAGTGTCTGTCGGAGGTCGTACATATGACTCCGGACTTTTCCGTCTTTATTATGGCGGGGTGGTGGGGCGGTCTGCTGTTCGGCCTGAGTTACCGCTTTATCCTGACCGCGGGGTGGCCGTTCGGCCGCCCTGTCCCGACCACGTGCTGGTCGGTCCGCGTTTACGCGAGGGAGATATGTGCTCCGGCGCCTCCTCATCGAATTGAGATAGCAGTCTGCGTTTCGGGTAGCTCTTAGCTGGGCGGTTCAGGCCGTATTCCTAGGCTGTCAGGACTTTAGTCCATCTATTGACGAGCAGGTCCTGTTCGGCTTGAAGTTGTTGTTGTTTCTTTTTCAGGCTCCTTGCAGTGGCTATGAGCTGAAGCTTAAAGCGCTCCTGCTCAAGGGATCCTCAGGCACGATGAAGTCTTTGTTGCCAAGGCTTGTCTCCTCCTCGGAGGGTGGACGGTAACTATCATCCTCCGAGTCATCTTCTATGGCATGTTCATCAGGGTTGTCTTGCCTGCTGTCGTGTTCCTGTTCGGGTGTAGCCCCGACAGGGTCTTCGTTGTTTTCAGCGTCGCCCGGGGTACTATTTTCTCCGGTGCCGGTGTTGCCATCCTTTGAGCGGCGGGCTTGGGGCGGCGTTTGGGCCGCCGGCGCTTGGACTGTGTCTCGGAGGCTTTATTCACATCTGGCTCTTCTTTGTCGTCACCAGATCCTTTAGGTGTATCAACCATGTACACGTCGTATGAAGAGGTAGCTGTCCAACATCCAGTAAATGGCGGGTCTTGGCCCTGCTCCTTGTCAGCATCGTCGTCCATACCGTCGATGTCTTCGGAGCCATAGTCAAGCATGTCAGTTAAATCACCGACGGTGGCTATGAGGTGGGTGGCGGGTGGGAAGCAAAATTCCTCATCATCCATCTCTAGCTCGAACCGGACATAGTTCGGTTGTGAGTCCTTCTCCAAGGACAAATTCTTAAAAGATTTTAGCATGTCGCCCAAAGGCGAGTGCTGGAAGACGTCAGCGGCGCTAAACTCGAAGATCGATAACCGATCTAGCTTGGTGTCCGCGGGCGTACACAGTCTGGAACTTATAGCTGGAGACGAGTCCGAAGTTCCGTTGAATCGGATGTTGCAGGGGGTCGAGTCCATGTGCAGCTCCAACTCCGCGGACTCTGAGGCCTCGGATGGCTCGATCTGCTTTGGCTCTAAGGTCGTTGCAGCCGTAGGAACCATCTCCTGGGTGTGATCCGATGACAAATTTAAGTCACGTTCATCGGGATGAGGGGGAGCGATGGCTGCAGGCTCAAATCCCTTAAAGATCGAGCCTCCACGGATATCCGAGACGTAGTTCAAGCTTTCGAATCCGACCTGATGGTCGGGGGCATAGCTATCGATCTGCTCTAGATGGCCAAGCGAGTTGGCCCGCAGTACGAAGCCGCCGAATACGAAGATCTATCTGGGGAGGAAGGTTCCTCTTTGGACAGCGTCATTATTGACGATTGAAGTGGCCATCGAGCCTCTTGTCGAAGGCACAGTGGAACTCTCAATGAAAGCACCAATGTCGGTGTCAAAACCGGCGGATCACGGATAGGGGGTCCCAAACTGTGTGTCTAGGATCGATGGTAATAGGAGACAGGGGACACGATGTTTACCCAGGTTTAGGCCCTCTCTATGGAGGTAATACCCTACTTCCTGCTTGATTGATCTTGATGAATATGAGTGTTACAAGAGTTGATCTACCACGAGATCGTAATGGCTAAACCCTAGAAGTCTAGCCTATGAATATGGTAATGAGTATATGTGTTGTCCTTTCCGGACTATCCCCTTCCGTTTATATAGACACCGAGGGGGTCTAGGGTTTACATGGAGTCAGTTACATAAGAAGGAATCTTCGGTCGCCAGGCTTGCCTTCCACGCCAAGTAGAGTCCAATCCGGGCATGGTGCAGTCTTTGGTCTTCATGTCTTCACAGCCCATCAGTCCGGCCCATGGATAACAGACCGGACGTCCGAGGACCCCTTAGTCCAGGACTCCCTCACAAGTGCTTAAGAAGAATGGCACTTGGAGGATGTGTGTGGATTACACAGATTTGAACAAGGCTTGTCCGATTGATCCCTTTGCTCTCCCTCGTATTGATCAAATCATTGATGCTACGGCGGGTTGTGAGCGTTTTAGCTTTCTGGATGCTTATTCTGGTTATCATCAAATCAAAATGGCAATTAAGGACTAGGAGAAGACAGCTTTTATAACTCCCTTTGGAGCCTTCTGCTATGTATCTATGCCTTTTGGGCTCAAGAGCGCCCAGGCGACTTACCAGCGCTGCGTGCAGAATTGTCTGCATAATCAGATTGGGCGCAATGTTCATGCTTATGTGGATGATATTGTGGTGAAGTCCAGAAAGGAGCAGACGTTGATAGCTAACTTGAAGGAAACTTTTGATAATCTCAGGGTCTATAAGATGATGCTTAATCCGGCCAAGTGTGTTTTTGGTGTTCCGGTGGGCAAGCTCTTGGGTTTTCTAGTGTCTAACAGGGGCATTGAAGCTAATCCAGAAAAGATCAAAGCTATTATGTCTCTGGCTAAACCGGAGTGTATTAACGATGTTCAGCGTCTGGCGGGTCGTATTGCAGCATTGTGCCGGTTTATCAGCCGATTAGGAGAGAAGGCTATCTGTCGGTGTCAAAACCGACGGATCTCGGGTAGGGGGTCCCGAACTGTGCGTCTAGGCCGGATGGTAACAGGAGGCAAGGGACACGAAGTTTTACCCAGGTTCGGGCCCTCTTGATGGAGATAAAACCCTACACCCTGCTTGATTAATATTGATGATATGGGTAGTACAAGAGTAGATCTACCACGAGATCGGAGAGGCTAAACCCTAGAAGCTAGCCTATGGTATGATTGTTGTTCTGTATGTTGTCCTACGGACTAAAACCCTCCGGTTTATATAGACACCGGAGAGGGTTGGGGTTACACAAAGTCGGTTACAATGGTAGGAGATCTACATATCCGTATCGCCAAGCTTGCCTTCCACGCCAAGGAAAGTCCCTTCCGGACACAGGACGAAGTCTTCAATCTTGTATCTTCATAGTCCAGGAGTCCGGCTGAAGGTATAGTCCGTCCATCCGGACACCCCCTAATCCAGGACTCCCTCAGTAGCCCCCGAACCAAGCTTCAATGACGATGAGTCCGGCGCGCAGATTGTCTTCGGCATTGCAAGGCGGGTTCTCCTCCAAATTCTGTGTACCTGTTGAATAAAGTCTGGCTTCTTGTAAATGTTGCGCTCCTTGGCTTCTACACCCAATAATGGCCGTCTCCCACGTGTCAAACAAATATGAAAAGTCTGAGTGTTTTCACATCCACACCCCTAGCCGCGTAAATGAGCCGCCCATTTAAGGGGATGAGGATTTAGATCCAAACCACACCTTCTCCCCCTCGCGAGTGTTCATCAGAGCGCATCCGACAAAGGTCCATACCACCATGGCCAGCCGTCGCAACTCCTCCTTTCGCCCTTCCAGCCCTCAGCCTGGATATTGGGAGAGATGCTCCATCCCGCATAGCGAGCTAGTGACGCTCCAGACCAAGGGATTTCTTCCCCCGGCCTATATGGTCCCGGTTTGAGCCGGTCTTGCCATCTATAATGGCGGAGAGCAAGCGGAGAGTGCCCCTAATCCCTCCAAAGGAGAGCGGGTATGCCTCGTCCCTTATTTAACAAGAGTGCTCGGATTTCCAATCCATCCGTTTCTTCGGGGGCTCCTGGAGTTCTATGGCCTCCAGCTACACAATCTTACGCCTACCTCCGTATTGCATATCGCGGGCTTCGTAGCCCTCTGCGAGCTATTTTTGGGTGTTGAGGCTCATTTCGGGTTGTGGAAAGAGCTATTCTGCCTTGTGCCCTGTTCTCAGAAGGGGTCAATATATCAAGTGGGCGGAGCCAAAGTGTGGCGCATCGCTGGGACCGGATATCTATCCGGAACCCCAAAGAAGGCGTCCGAGGACTGGCCTTTGGAATGGTTTTACATAGAGGACGTCCCGTTGTCGGGTCCTGTCCGGATCGGCCTCCTTGAGTTCGACAGTGCTCCACTAAAGAAGTGCCTAAGTTGGCGTCCATGGAGCCCTCAGAGGGAAAGTGACAAGGACATCCTTTACCTGATGGGTCGGATAAGATTGTTAGCTCATTCCGGACTGACCATGATCGGGGTCATGGCCGCATGCATCATGCGAGGGGTGCAGCCGCTACAGTATAGAGGCCACCCCATGTGGGATTTCAACAAGGAGGACGACGCCACCTGCTACGGCCGTAAGGGACCGGATTCGGATGCGTCCCTAACAAAGACCTTGTCCGCTTTGTACAAGGGAGAAGAGGAGGAATTTCTCCGCGTCAACCCACAGGGTGGATTTTCTATGTACAATCCCCCAAGCTGGGTAAGTGGTCACATTTACTTGCCCATCCGTTTTATATTCCCATTGTTAAATATTCATTCTAACGACTTCAACGCAGGAACTGCGCCAGGCTGTTAAAGAAATAAACATCCCTCCTCCACAACCCGAGGACCCAGGACGGTCCCTCGACCCGGCCTCTCAAGAGGATCCTGACTTATCTGTGGAGCTGATAGATGGAGTGTTCCATCAATTGAGCAAGGACAACGCCTTGGTGGCCATTACGGCCAATTACCCAGGGCTAATCCCGGCCTCCCAGGTAACTGAGGTCGAAGTCCCAGTACCCCGAATAGGGGCCCGCCCTCTCGTGTTTTCAGATTCCTGATTACAACTGAGCTTTGCAGGGGAGGTTTTTGAGACAAGAGGCCGAACCTGCGGCGACAAGCCAACGAGGGCCGCAGGGCCTCGTGGGCAGAAAAGAGGTGCAGTCCGGACTGAGGCGTCAGTGCAAAGGTATGGCGCGCCCCTTATCCTAGGTGTTATACCTTCAAGGCATATTAACACTCGTGCTCTCTTCAGGACAAAGAGACCTTTCCGGACTATATCCGGAGAGGCTGCCAATCGCGCCTCCACCAGCCAGGCTCCAAAGCCTGGTCCAGAGGCGGAGGCGAACACAAGGCGCGCACCGGACGCTCCTCCGACGAAGGATGTGGACAGGTTGTCTGCCACCAACTCTGAGGTGGAGAGTGCCATGAACCACATGCGTCGCCGGATAATTCTTCGCGACGCTTGTTTCTCCCGAGAGGCATTAGATGCCTTCAATTCGGGAGATGCGTACCTCCGTGTCGCTCAAAATGGTCTAGCCAGAGCCACGGAGCAATATGTAAAAGACATACGGGTAAGAAAATTTTGGTAATTATATATATATATATACCAGTAGCCCCCGAGACTTGAAACAGTTAGAATAACTGATTTAAGGATCATTTGTTATGCAGGTTCTTACAGAAAAGAATTCCCTACTGTCCCAGGAGCTGGGAGAGTGCAAAGTCCAACTTGAGGCCGCACTAGCCGCGGCAGGGGAGCCCAAGGATACCCCCTCTGGTAATATACACTTCGAAAGATAAGTATTTTGCGAAGCACGGCATGGGTGCGAATCTGACAAATGAAATTGCAGATGGCGCCGGATTGAGTCCAGAAAGGCAACAACTCCTACGCCAGCTGAAGGCTGGTGAGAAGGTGCTGACAAAGGTGAGGCGGGAGAAGAACGATCTCCAAGATGCCAACACCAAGCTGGGCGTCGACCTGAAAGATGTTCGTGCCCAGCTGTCAGACTCCGTTAAGGAGAATCAGCGGCTTCGGCGCTGCATATTTAGTAAGTGCTTGAACAAACCTTTGAAAAAAAGTTCGGCGGGGAAGTCGACTAACAGAGTAATGTCTGTAGGTGTGCTAACAGGTCGTCCTGCAGAGGAAATGCCCGATTCTACGGGTGACCTTCTTCCCGAGCTCTCGCAACTGCTCAAGCGAGTTCGGCAGGCGATGCAAGGCGTCGCCTAGGCCTTGTGGCCATCCATCTCCATGCCCGAAGGTCGTGGAGAGCTTGCAGAGAAGCTAAAGGGACCACGGCGGCGCTTCCGATTGTGGAAGATATTGGCCTGCCATCAAGGCGCTAGGGAGGCCTAGGCCATGGTGAAGACGCGGTACACAAAGGCTGACCCCAACCACATGGCCGAGGTCGGTCCTGTGGGGCCCGATGGGAAGGAGATCCCTGTAAGCTTAGTATACGGCCAAGTAGAATTGGCCGCAAAGTATTCCCAGCAGGACTGTAAATTAGATAGCCTGTTAGGTGGTATTGAAGAGGAATACAATCAGTCAGAATGACTATGTAATTTAATTGACATTTATAATGCCTTCTAGCTGGATTGTAGATCGTTTGTCATGGCCGACCTTTTCGCTTCAGCCTCGGGACCTGACGGTCCGGAGTGTGTCCGAATTCCCATGCGGTTATATAAGAACCGGGGAATGCATGGAGACCAGGCGTAGGGGTCATTAGTGCGTGAACAGACAAGTGGCAGACTAGTTATGTTATATTACATGGTTAGTAAAAAACATCTTCCAGGGAGAATAGCTCCGTTAGGGGTTCCTTTCCCTGGGAGGCATGCCCTAAAGTGCATGCCCATTCTGCGAAAAAGACGCGGGAAAAAGCATTTGGGGGCGCATAAATAAATAAGTGAAAAGATCATCTTTTAGGTCACCGATCGAATATTCCCTTAAGAACGCTAGCTTTCGGCTTCACCCAGTCTGAGGTACACATCCGGCTGATCCAGCAGTAACAATCGCAAAGGTGCTCCCTTTACCGCCTAGCCGAATAATCGGGAACGTAGGGGTAAGCACAGGAGCCAGGCAACCCAGCTTGGCCAAAACTTAAGTCATATCGATGCATATAATGGTGAAATAAAAGGTACTTGCGGAAGTGTAACACATGTGTTGGGCATGAAGCCCGTATAGATAAGCTTTTGTTAAAAGAAGCCCCCAGGTTTAATGAGTGCGAATAGCACGTCATTTGATGAGCCTTTAAAGGCTATAAGAGAAAGGAAGGGGAGAAGGAGAGAAATGTAAGACAGACAGTATATAAAAAATGGACAGAGGAAGGAGACGAACACAGAGTCCGGCGCTAGGCATAGAATCTTCGGAGACGGGCTGTGTTCCATAGGTTCGGCTCGAGTCGGTTATCCGATGCATCTCGCAGGCGGTACGCTCCACCAGTCAGGACTTGGTCAATTATGAAGGGACCTTCCCACTTGGGCTTGAGTTTGTCCTTTTTCTTGTCTGGTAGACATAGAACTAATTCGCCAACATTGTAATTTTTGGCCCGTACTTCTCTGCTTTCGTATCTTCGAGCCTGCTGTCGATAGAATGCGGAACGGGCTTTTGCCACGTCACGCTCCTCCTCCAATGCGTCCAAACTGTCCTGCCGATCAAGCTCGGCTTCTCTTTCTTCGTACATGCGCACTCGAGGTGAGTCATGAATTATGTCGCAAGGCAAAACTGCCTCTACGCCTTACACCATAAAGAATGGTGTGTATCCGGTGGTCCGCAGCCCCTAGAGTACGAAGTCAAGCTCCTCTACCCAGTGCGTGTTAGATTCCTTGAGGGACCGCACTAATCTGGGTCTGATGCCACTCATGATAAGACCATTTGCACGTTCGACCTGGCCGTTAGTTTGTGGGTGATAGACGAAAGCATAATCGAGCTTGATGCCCATGTTTTTGCACCAGAGTTTTACCTCGTCGGCCGTAAAGTTCGTGTCGTTATCAGTGATGATGCTGTGGGGGACGCCATAACAGTGTACAACCCCGGATATAAAGTCTATCACCGGTCCGGATTCGGCCGTCTTAATAGGCTTGGCTTCTATCCATTTGGTGAACTTATCCACCATGACAAGTAAGTATTTTTGCTTGTGGGTTCCGCCTTTAAGGGGTCCAACCATGTCAAGCCCCCAGACCGCAAAGGGCCAAGTGATGGGGATAGTTTGGAGGGCGGTGGGTGGCATATGGCTTTGGTTTGCAAAGAGCTGGCAACCGACGCATCGTTGGACTAAGTCCTAGGCGTCTGCCCGGGCCGTCGGCCAATAAAAGCCTGTACGGAGGGCCTTTCTTACAAGGGACCGAGCTGCAGCGTGATGACCGCCAAGTCCGGCATGAATTTCAGCCAGGAGGTTCCGCCCTTCCTCTTTGGAGATGCACCTTTGAAGGACTCCGGTAGTGCTTTTCTTATAAAGCTCTCCCTCGTGGACTTTGTAGGCTTTGGATCGCCGCACTATGCAGCATGCCTCATTTTGGTCCTCGGGGAGTTCCTGCCTAGTAAGGTAGGCGAGGAATGGTTCTGTCCACGGGGCGATGACGGCCATTATTACGTGGGCTGAAGGTGTTATTTAATTGGCAAAGCCTCCGATTGTGTTAGAATGTTCGGTGTCGGGCAGTGCGGTTGGGTCCGGGCTGTTATTGTTCGGCTCCCCTTCCCATACTACGGATGGCTTGAACAGCCTTTCCAAGAAGATGTTGGGGGGACTACATCGTGTTTTGCGCCGATGCGTGCCAGGACATCTGCCGCCTGATTATTTTCCCGGGCTATATGGTGAAATTCAAGCCCTTCGAATCGAGCTGACATTTTTAGAACGGCGTTGCGGTAAGCTGCCATTTTTGGATCCTTGGCATCAAAGTCTCCATTTATTTGGGATATTGCGAGGTTCGAGTCCCCGCGCACCTCTAGGCGTTGAATGCCCATGGATACTGCCATCCGGAGACCATGTAAAAGGGCCTCATATTCGGCTGCATTGTTGGAGTCTGTGTACATAATCTGGAGTACGTATTGAACTGTGTCTCCTGTGGGGGGACGTCAAAACGATGCCAGCCCCTAGTCCGGCCAACATCTTGGAGCCGTCGAAATGCATGATCCAATTTGAAAATGTGCCGTACTCTTTAGGGAGTTCGGCCTCCGTCCATTCTGCGACGAAGTCGGCCAAAACTTGTGACTTGATGGCTCGCCATGGCTTATAAGTTATGTCGAACGGGAGGAGCTCAATGGCCCATTTTGCAATCCGGCCCGTTGCGTCACGGTTGTTTATAATATCGTTAAGTGGTACTTCCGAGGCTACTGTTATTGAACACTCTTGAAAGTAGTGCCGTAGCTTCCGGGATGCCATGAATACCGCGTAAGCAATCTTTTGATAATGCGGGTACCGTGATTTGCACGGAGTGAGGACAGTGGACACATAATAGACCGGCTTTTGAAGGGGGGATTTGTGTTCATCCGTTTCTCGTTCGACGACGAGCACTGCGCTTACAACCTGATGTGTTGCTGCAATGTACAATAGCATTGGTTCGCCAATGTTTGGCGCGGCCAGGACTGGGTTTGTTGCCAATATGGCTTTTATTTCATCGATTTCGGCCGTGGTTGCATCCGTCCATTCGAAGTGTTCGGTGCGCCGAAGGAGGCGGTAAAGGGGTAGGGCCTTTTCTCCCAAGAGGGAAATAAAGAGGCTTAGAGCCGCCACGCATCCGGTTAACTTTTGTATTTGTTTGAGGTCCTTTGGGATATCCAATTGTGACAGAGCTCAGATCTTGGCTGGATTTGCTTCAATTCCTCTACCGGGTACAATGAAGCCCAAGAGCTTTCTGGCTGGGACGCCGAAAATGCATTTTTCCGGATTGAGCTTGATGTCGTATGTTCGGAGGTTATCAAATGTGAGCCTCAAGTCGTCTACTAGAGATTCGACATGTCTCGTTTTAACGACCACATCATCTACATATGCCTCCACTGTTTTGCCGATCTGGTTTGCCAGACATGTCTGAATCATGCGCTGATATGTTGCGCCGGCGTTTTTTAGCCCGAAGGGCATTGTGTTGAAGCAGAATGGGCCATATGGTGTGATAAATGTCGTTGCGGCTTGGTCTGATTCTGCCATCTTGATTTGATGGTAGCCAGAATATGCGTCGAGGAAACACAACGAATCGTATCCTGCGGTAGCGTCGATAATTTGGAGGGGGAAGGGATCCTTTGGGCAAGCCTTGTTAAGGTCTTTAAAATCAACGCACAGGCGCCAGGATTTGTCCTTCTTTAGTACCATCACCAGGTTTGCTAGCCAGTCCGGATGTTTTATATCTCTGATGAATCCGGCCTCCAATAGCTTTGCTAGCTCCTCTCACATGGCCTGTCTCTTAGGTTCAGAAAAATGCCGAAGAGCTTGTTTGACAGGTTTGAATCCTTTTAGGATATTTAAGCTGTGCTCGGCCAGCCTGCGTGGGATTCCTGGCATGTCTGAAGGGTGACAGGAGAAAATGTCCCAGTTCTCTCGTAGGAACTCTCGCAGTGCGGCGTCTACATCACGGTTTAACTGTGCCCCGATGGAAGCTGTTTTATTGGGGTCCGTTGGATGGACCTGGAATTTGACTATTTCGTCCGCTGGTTTAAAGGAGGTGGAATTGGATCTTTTGTCGAGTACCACAATGTCCCTATTCACCGTGGAGCGCAGCGCAGTCAGTTCCTCAGCCGCTAGGGCTTCGGATAGTGCCTCGAGGGCCAGTGCGGCTGTCTTGTTTTTGGCGCGGAGTGCTATGTCCGGATCACTAGCGAGAGTGATGATCCCGTTAGGCCCGGGCATCTTGAGCTTCATGTACCCGTAATGTGGTATTGCTTGGAAGAGGCTCAGAGGCCGAGGAATTTCCGAACTCGAAAATTTGGATTCCTGGATGTTGTCCAATGAATCCAGCCCGTCGCCTGACTCGAAGTTCAGGTCTTGAGTGATATCCTCCCCTCTGCGGGTATCCGGCTTGGAGGGATCGGGAATCCGGACGTAGCTAGTCCTTAAGATAGATGAAGGGTTACCGCACTGTCCCTCTACCACGGCAACGTGATGGGTGACTTGGGGAGAGTTAATCTCTCTCAGATCGGGTTTAGGCCCAATCTGGTCGTGATCCGTAGAGACTCCTAGGGCGGCAATGCGATCCAAGAGCTTGTTTATGGAGGAGAGCTCCATTGGATCTAACTGCTCGGCGAGTTCCGAGCTGACATGAAGATTGTTTTCGATGGCTCGAGAGGTCATCATCGGCGCAGAAGCCGAACAGGCGGTCATAAGAAAACCACCTAGCCGGAGGGTTTGGCCGACAGCCAAAGCTCCCTTAGCAACAGTGCCGTCTTTAAAGACGGGGCGAGGCATCCTTCCTGATGGCGACAACACAGAGGAACTCTCAATGAAAGCACCAATGTCGGTGTCAAAACTGGCGGATCTCGGGTAGGGGGTCCCGAACTGTGCGTCTAGGCCGGATGGTAACAGGAGGCAAGGGACACAAAGTTTTACCCAGGTACGGGCCCTCTTGATGGAGGTAAAACCCTACGTCCTTCTTGATTAATATTGATGATATGGGTAGTACAAGAGTAGATCTACCACGAGATCGGAGAGGCTAAACCCTAGAAGCTAGCCTATGGTATGATTGTTGTTCTGTATGTTGTCCTACGGACTAAGACCCTCCGGTTTATATAGACACCGGAGAGGGTTAGGGTTACACAAAGTCGGTTACAATGGTAGGAGATCTACATATCTGTATCGCCAAGCTTGCCTTCCACGCCAAGGAAAGTCCCTTCCGGACACGGGACGAAGTCTTCAATCTTGTATCTTCATAGTCCAGGAGTCCGGCTGAGGGTATAGTCCGGCCATCCGGACACCCCCTAATCCAGTACTCCCTCACTATCCCTCTATATCAGATGATGAAAAAGACAGATAATTTCGTCTGGAGTGATGCTGCCAATGCAGCGTTTGAGGACTTGAAAAAGCAGTTAGCTGAGCCACCTATCCTTGTTGCTCCGGTCGATAAAGAGCCGTTGTTGTTATATGTGGCTGCTAATGCCCGGGCTGTTAGTGTGGCCATTGTGGTGGAGCGCGGGGAAGCTGGGAAGGAGTATCTGGTTCAATGGCTGGTTTATTATATCAGTGAGGTACTTATTGAGTCTAAGCAGAGGTACCTGCATTGGTAGAAGCTAGTGTATGGAGTTTTTATGGCAAGCCGGAAGCTCAAGCAGTATTTTCAAGGTCATCCCATCACGGTGGTCAGTTCTGCCCCTTTGGGAGATATAATCCAGAACAGGGAGGCAAGTGGCCAAGTTGCCAAGTGGGCTATTGAGCTTGGACCTCACGGGTTAAAATATGTGCCTCATATGGCAATCAAGTCCCAAGCGCTTGTGGATTTTATCAATGACTTGACAGAGTTACAGGCACCGGAAGAAAAGTCGGATCATACTTATTGGACTATTCATTTTGATGGGTCCAGGCAATTGGAGGGGTCAGGGGCTGGAGTCGTGTTAACTTCCCCACGAGGTGATAAGTTTTGTTATGTTCTCCATTTAATGTTCCCTTGCACTAACAATGCAGCTGAATATGAGGCTTGACTCCATGGTCTTCGAATGGCTAAGGAGATGAATCTAAGCCGGGTTAGGTGCTTTGGTGACTCAGACCTGGTGGCTCAGCAAGTATCTGGTACTTGGGATTCCAAGGACCCACTCATGGCAGCGTATCGTCGAGAAGTAGATATTGTTGCAGGTCACTTCAAGGGTTATCAGGTTGACCATGTGGACCGACGAAAGAATGAAGCAGCGGACGCTTTAAGCCATTTGGGTTCCCAACGTAAACCGGTTCCACCCAATGTTTTTCTAGATGTTTTGCATAACCCATCGGTCAAGCTACCTACAGAGGAGGACTTGGCTGTTCCCGACCCGGAGGCTCAGTTAGTGGCAGCTCTTCATGTTATCCCGGATCGGACGGTCCCATATTTGGTGTATATGAACCATGGCGAGTTACCGGAGGATGAAACTTTGGCCAGGCAGATAATCCGGTGATCCAAGTCAATGACCATTATCAATGGGGAATTGCATCATTGCAGTGTAACAGGGGCGTTTCAGCCTTGTGTGTCTCCTAAAGAAGGCTGTGAGATTTTGCGTGACATCCACGAAGGAGATTGTGGTCACCACGTTGGTTCAAAATCCTTGGTAGCTAAGGCTTTTTGTCACGGCTTCTATTGATTGACGGCTCATGCTGATGCTAAGGACTTGGTAAAGAGGTGCGATGGTTGTCAGAAGTTTGCACGCCGCGCTCATGTTCTAGCCCAGGAATTGAGGATGATTTCAATCACTTGGTCGTTTGCAACTTGGGGGCTGGATATGGTTGGGCCCTTTAAGAGGTCCAAGGATAAGAAGACCCACCTTTTGGTGGCGGTTGATAAGTTCACTAAGTGGGTGGAGGAAGAGCTAGTTAGTAAGTGTGATGCAGCCACGGCGGTTATGTTCATTAAAAAGGTGATTTTTCTGGTTTGGTGTTCCACACAGCATTATAACTGATAATGGCACTAATCTGTCCAAGGGTGCCATGAAAGAATTTTGTCAACGTGAGCACATCCGGCTTGACGTGTCATCAGTGGCTCACCCCCAATCTAATGGTCAGGCGGAGAGAGCCAATCAAGAGATCCTAAGAGGCATCAAGCCCCGGCTTATGGTTCCTTTAAAGCGGACGCTGGGTTGTTGGGTGGAGGAGTTACCTTCTGTGTTACGGAGCATCAATACCACGCCCAACAGATCATGGTTTACGGAGCATAGGCGGTCCTCCCTGGTGACATCCATCATGACTCACCCCGTGTGGCGGCTTATGTTAAAGCTGACAATGAGAAGGCACGTCAGGAAGCACTTGACCTGTTAGATGAGGAGCGTGATATTGCAGCGGCGCGTTAGGCGATTTATCAGCAAGATCTGCGTCATTATCACAGTCGTCGTGTTAAAACCAGAACATTTCAAGAAGGGGATTTGGTGCTCTGCCTCATCTAGGATCAGACTGATATGCACAAGTTATCCCCACCTTGGGAAGGACACTTCGTGGTCAGCAAGAATCTGCACAATGGGTCATACTACCTTATTGATGTTCGAGAGCACAAAGACTCACCTAAATCGGAGGAGGAGACCCACCGGCCGTGGAATATAGCTCATCTTCGGCCTTACTACACCTGAGCCATAGGATCCTCTTATGTACATATTATTGACAATGTATATTGTTGGATCACGGGTTCCGGCAAACCCTCGAGGTTCGAACACTGGGGTGCGCGTGAAGGTTTTCTCCCTATCGATCCGCGCCCTAGCTCTCTAAGATCTCGTGGACGAACTTGGCGAACTCACAACACAGAAAGACACAAGATTTATACTGGTCCGGGCCACTGTTGTGGTGTAATACCCTACTCCAGTGTGGTGGTGGTGGATTGCCTCTTGGGCAGATGATGAACAGTACAAGGGGAAGAACAGCCTCCTGAGGTTGAGGTGTTCTTGTGCTTGGTGCACTTGTGTGGTTGGGGGTGGTCTTGATGATCCTCTCTCTCTCTCTCTCTCTCTCTCTCTGAATCTGTCCTATGAATCCCCTCCCTACCATGGTGGCTAGTTCTATTTGTATAGGCCCTGGTCCTCTCCCCAAATATTGAGCGGGAAGGGAGCCAACAACGGCCAATTTGAAAGGGGACAGCTAGTACAAGCTATCCTGACAAAAGGTGGTCTTCGCCTGCCAAAGGTTCTGGTGGTGACGCCGTCCTGGGCTCCATGGTGACCTCCGTCTTGCCGTCCTTCTAGTCTTGGTCTCGTTGCACCGATATGGAAACCTTTCCTTAATGCCTTGGTACTCCGCGCCTGCGCTTGCCTCCTTGGCACCAAAGAGGAAGCAAGGACACTGCGCAGCGCAGGCGCCCTCCTGGTGCCTGCCTGGCCTCGATCATCATGGCTCACTTCACGAGGACCTCGCGAGGTTTGCCTTGCCTTGATTTCTCCGCCCCTCGTGAGCCTGCCTAGCGAGGCCGCTCCCGAGGAGGTCTTGCATCGTCCGGCTCGTGAGGCTTGGCCCCTCGCGAGGGTCTTGAATGCATTGTCGATGAAGATGGGCCATACGGGCCTGCTAGCTCAGACACACCGTGGGCCACAGGCAGGCAAGTCTGGGGACCCCCGTTCCCAGAATGCCGACAGTAGCCCCCGGGCCCAAGGCGCGCTCGGGCTTGGTTTCGAGGCGAAGCCAAAGGTCAAGCGTGGAGCGCCGCGGGCCCCAAAAGCTTGCGGCCTCAGTTGACGCGCGGCGGTTGATTGGACGTGGGCGTCTCCGCTTCCCCATGCTGCCTCGGCAACTGCCCGTCTTGACAAGTCCCTACGACATGCAAGGAAAACCATCATTACATGTGATCATGGGGGCGTTGGTTGGCCTTCTCCTACTATAAATGAGGAAGGGGGCGGAGCCCCCGTCCCCCACTTCTTCCCATTCCGCCTACTTCTTCCTCCTCTGCTCCACTGCTAGCAGCAACTTCAATGGCGCCGATCTGTAGGTTTTTAGCCGAGGAGAAGGGAAAGGTTCCCCTCGACCTGGCAGCGCTGCTCCTGCCGAAGAAGAGGTCGGTCCACCGTCGTGATGCTGCGGCGATGCAGGTGGTGACGAGGCCATGGTGTGAGCGGCCTCCTCCTGGGTATCCACTGCCCTTGCACTCCTAAGCCGGGGGGCTCGGGAGGAAGGAGCAGCGAGCGTCGGCGCGCGCACCACGTCCAAGGTCGACGCGATGCGGCGACGAGTGCCGTCGCTCCTGGAGTCCATGTCGCGGACTCCTCACATGAGCTCGTGTTGTGGGCGGTGATGCCCCCAAGCTCCTGGATCTGCTTCCCGTGCTTCTTCTCTGATGTGATGCCTCTGAGGGGGCCTCTCGTGCTCTGGTTGTAGCACGCCGACTGCGATGCTCCGGCGACCGGAGCTGAGGTTGAAGCAGTCTCCACCGGCAAGATCTTCATGACCCGCGGTTGGGGCGAGGTCGCGCGGGTTTGCCGCGCGGAGGGCGCCCTTGTGATCCACTTCGAGTACGACGGCGCCTCCATGCTGTTCTTCAAGGTCTTCGATGCGGAGGGTCGCCGCTTGGAGTGTTGCCCCGATGGGGAGCACCAGGGTGAGGCGCGCACCGTTCGCGGCTTCTCCAACAGCAACGGCTCTTGGGAGTCCAGCGGCTCTCTTGAGCTCTATGAGACTTCGGAGACGAGTGACGACAGCTACGTTCCCCCGAGCTCTCGCCGCACTCGGAGCAGGGCCGCAACGTCCGGCCGCTGCCGTCGCTGATCTGGATGGGGTTGGCGTCGGCCTCCTGCGGCCCACTGTTGATGATAGCGTCGGCCGTGGGGGTGTGTAGATAGGATTCTCCTAGGTTCTCGTATTTTGTTCCCTGCGAGGAATCAAGGAGTACCCCGTGGGGGCGTGTAAAGAGTCTACAATGTCTTTTGTTGATATTATCCCAATTATGGAAGCCTTGTGAGTGCAAGTCATGTTTAGGCTTGGTCTTCCCTTTCCAATCCCGCGACAGCTTGTTGCTCTACGCTAACAGGTCTCGGTCCGCAGGCAAGCTTCAGCCGTCGCTGGTATGCCAGGTCGCGTGCCATGGTCAAGGCCAGGAGGTGAGCGCCCCGAGGTCCAGTAAGAGCACCTGAGGCGTGATGCTCAGGGGGTCCCCTTTAACGCTCAAGCAGTCGTGGTAAGATAAGAAAGGGAGGCGACGTTTCCGCAACAGGGCTGCAGCGAGCGTGTCCTATTAGGTTCGAACGATTAGTTGATCTGAGCTCGTGACTTATCTTGGCGGTCCGGGATTGATTCTTTGTGGTGCGCCAGACTCGTGCATGAACATCCGCGACGTAGCTAGGTCGGGTCCATACGAGCCTTGCCCCTTCCTATGCTCTCCTTGATGCTCTACGTCCTCAGGTCCCGGCCCTCGAGAGAGCTCAGCCGCCACTGGTATGCCAGGTCGCCTGCCGTGGTCAAGGCCAGGGGGTGAGGGCTGGAGAGCCAGTAAGAGCTCCTGAGTCGCGATGCTCAGGAGCCCCCCTTTTAATGTGCAAGCGAATCACTTGGAAGAGGTGGGAGATCGCGATGCCGCCTAGTGTTATCCTCGTGAGTTTCCTGCGAGCCAGCACAAGGAAGAACACGATCTGCCGTTATGGTTGCCAGCCTGCCGTTGGTTGCTCTGCGAGGGGGTGAAGGCACTGAGGGCCTGGTGAGGTGACGTGCACGAGGCGTGCTGCGAGCCAGAGCTCGACTGCTCAGGTTTTTCGACGTGGCAGGGACGGACCCGTGCACCAGCACCGTGCCGGCGTGAGGAGGCTAATACGTCCATTTCGCATCATGCTTTTATATCGATATTTATTGCATTATGGACTATTATTTCACTTTATGTCACAATTCTTATGGCTATTCTCTCTTATTTTACAAGGTTTACATAAGGAGGGAGAATGCCGGCAGCTGGAATTTTGGGCTGGAAAAGGAACAAATATTAGAGACCTATTCTGCGCAACTCCAAAAGTCCTGAAACTCCACGGAACATCTTAAAATAAATAAAGAAAAATCCTCGCCAAAGATGAAGGCCAGGGGGCCCACACCCTTCTCACGAGGGTGGGTGTGCCCCCCCCCTAGGGCGTGCCCCCTACCTCGTGGGCCCCCTGGTGGGTCTCCGACGTCCATCTTCTGCTATATGAAATCTTTCGATGAGAAAAAAATCAGAGGGAACCTTTTGGGATGAGACTCCGCTGCCACGAGGCGGAACCTTGGCGGAGCGAATCTAGAGCTCTAGCAGAGCTGTTCTGCCAGGGATACTTCCCTCCGGGAGGGGGAAATCATCACCATCGTCATCACCAACGCTCCTCTCATCGGGAGAGGGCAATCTCCATCAACATCTTCACCAACACCAACTCATCTCCAAACCCTAGTTCATCTCTTGTATCCAATTCTTGTCTCAAAGTTCGGGATTGGTGCTAGTAGGTTGCTAGTAGTGTTGATTACTCCTTGTAGTTGATGCTAGTTGGTTTATTTGGTGGAAGATCATATGTTCAGATCCTATGTGCATATTATTACCCCTCTGATTATGAACATGAGTATGCTTTGTGAGTAATTATGTTTTTCCTGAGGACAAGGGAGAAGTCTTGCTATTAGTAGTCATGTGAATTTGGTATTCGTTTGATATTTTGATAAGATGTATGTTGTCTAGCCTCTAGTGGTGTTATGTGAACGTCGACTACATAACACTTCACCATTATTTGGGCCTAGAGGAAGGCATTGGGAAGTAGTAAGTAGATGATGGGTTGCTAGAGTGACAGCAGCTTAAACCTTAGTTTATGCGTTGCTTCGTAAGGGGCTGATTTGGATCCATATGTTTCATGCTATGGTTAGGTTTACCTTAATACTTTTGTTGTAGTTGCGGATGCTTGCAATATAGGTTAATCATAAGTGGGATGCTTGTTCAAGTAAGAACAGCACCCAAGCACCGGTCCACCCACATATCAAATTATCAAAGTACCGAACACGAATCATATGAACGTGATGAAAACTAGCTTGACGATATTCCCATGTGTCCTCGGGAGCGCTTTTCCTATTATAAGAGTTTGTTCCGGCTTGTCCTTTGCTACAAAAGGATTGGGCCACCTTTCTGCACTTTATTTACTTTTGTTACTTGTTGCTCGTTACAATTTATCTTGTCACAAAACTATCTATTACCACTTATTTCAGTACATGCAGAGAATACCTTGCTGAAAACCGCTTATCATTTCCTTCTGCTCCTCGTTGGGTTCGACACTCTTACTTATCGAAAGGACTACGATAGATCCCCTATACTTGTGGGTCATCAGAGGCCCCGTGGAAGGCGACGATTGAGCAGGTAGTAATCGTAGGTAGATCAGACATGAGAGTAGCAGGCTTAAATAAGTGCATGGGAGATACGTGCCACTAGGTCAGGCCCGAGCGGCTTGGGGATGATGCAGCCCGAGGGGCGCTCCCAACAAGGTAAGCTAAAGACATAAAAAGGGATACATGCCATAGGGACGGACCCACGCGGCCTGGGAATGATGCAGCCCGAGGGGCGCTCCCAGCTAAATGAACTTGGAAAATGTCACCTGGCCATGTTGACGAAGGAGAGTTGGGCAGCTGAAGGTGCACGGCGAAGGGGTTGCTCCTCACGAGCCACCGGGGCCCTGAGCCTCGGGAGGCTCTGGGGGCTCAGGCGGTTCCTTGAGGACCGTCTCCGTCTCTATTAGGACGGCGTGGTGCCTGGCCTACTGAGCCGCTAGGATGCGCCGCAAGCTGCACTAGAAGGCAGACGATACGCTCGGCAGGCCAAAGGGCATGCGAACGTAGCTGTGCGGTGGGCCCTCGCAGCATCCCACGCGCGAAGGCCAGAAAAGCTCCTGAGGAGCGGCCCTGTTGAGCCCTGGAATGTCGATGCAGACGCGCAGCCCGACATCCTAGCCTGGATGGGAAGATGCGCCTCGTGAGTGGCGGTCGCCACGCATGGCCCTTGCGTCTTGCAATTCCTGGGTGGTCTTGGTGATGAACTCCTGAACAGCGGGCAATCCTTGCCCTGTGCCCTCCTGAGGGAAACGTGCCGCGAAGCACGCCTCCAAGTGGTGCCCGAGCACCTCCCTCGTGATGTGGGAAAGGTCTGAGGCCTTCTAGAAGAAAGCCCCCGAGCCCTGCCCGAGAAGGGCGCTGGGCGCGCCTTCCTGTGCGATGGAGGGAGGCGCCCCTGGAGCGGGCGTTGATCCTGACGAGGCTACAGCTGTGACGCCACCCTCCTAAGGTCCTGCACATCGCAGCTGCTTCTTCTTCTTGGGGATGGCCTCAGGAGGGCCCTCGCCCTTGCTGTCGGGGTCGTCAATTGCTGCAGCTTGGAAGGCACGCTCGAGGGAGCACACCGCATCTCTTTCTTCACATGGGACCGTGATGATCCCGCCGCTTCCCGGCATCTTGAGGACATTGTAGCTGTGATGGTCACCGATGATACGTCCATTTTGATCATGCTTTTATATCGATATTTATTGCATTATGGGTTGTTATTACACATTTTGTCACAATACTTATGCCTATTCTTTCTTATTTTACAAGGTTTACATAAAGAGGGAGAATGCGGCAGCTGGAATTCTGGGCTGGAAAAGGAGCAAATATTAGAGACCTATTCTGCACAGCTCCAAAAGTCCTGAAACTTCACGGGAGTTATTTCCAGAATATATAAAAAATACTGAGCGCAAGAAGTACCAGAGGAGGGCCACCCACCATCCACGAGGGTGGGGGCGCGCCCTCCTGCCTCGTGGGCCCCCTGGTGGCCCTTCGATGTCCATCTTCTCCTATATGGAGTCTTTCGTCGAGGAAAAAATCATAAGCAAGCTTACGGGACGAAACTCCACCGCCACGAGGCGGAACCTTGGCGGAACCAATCTAGGGCTCCGGCGGAGCTGTTCTGCCGGGGAAACTTCCCTCCGGGAGGGGGAAATCATCACCATCGTCATCACCAATGATCCTCTCATTGGGAGGGGGTCAATCTCCATCAACATCTTCACCAGCACCATCTCATCTCAAACCCTAGTTCATCTCTTGTATCCAATCTTTGTATCCAAACCTCAGATTGGTACCTGTGGGTTGCTAGTAGTGTTGATTACTCCTTGTAGTTGATGCTAGTTGGTTTACTTGGTGGAAGATTATATGTTTAGATCCATTATGCATATTAATACCCCTCTGATTACGAACATGAATATGCTTTGTGAGTAGTTACGTTTGTTCCTGAGGACATGGGAGAAGTCTTGCTATTAGTAGTCATGTGAATTTGCTATTCGTTCGATATTTTGATGAGATGTATGTTGTCATCCCACTAGTGGTGTCATGTGAACGTCAACTACATGACACTTCACCATTGTTTGGGCCTAGAGGGAGGCATTGGGAAGTAATAAGTAGATGATGGGTTGCTAGAGTGATAGAAGCTTAAACCCTAGTTTATGCGTTGCTTCGTAAGGGGCTGATTTGGATCCATATGTTTCATGCTATGGTTAGGTTTACCTTAATACTTCTGTTGTAGTTGCAGATGCTTGCGATGGGGGTTATTCATAAGTGGGATGCTTGTCCAAGTAAGGACAGCACTCAAGCACTAGTCCACCCACATATCAAATTATCAAAGTACCAAACACGAATCATATGATCGTGATGAAAACTAGCTTGACGATAATTCCCATGTGTCCTCGGGAGCGCTTTCCTTCATATAAGAGTTTGTCCAGGCTTTTCCTTTGCTACAAAAAGGATTGGTCCATCTTGCTGCACCTTATTTACTTTTACTACTTGCTACTCGTTACCAATTACCTTATCACAAAACTATCTATTACCGATAATTTCAGTGCTTGCAGAGAATACCTTGTTGAAAACCGCTTATCATTTCCTTCTACTCCTCGTTGGGTTCGACACTCTTACTTATCGAAAGGAATATGATAGATCCCCTATACTTGTGGTTTATCAAGACTCTTTTCTGGCGCCATTGCCGGGGAGTGAAGCGCCTTTGGTAGGTGGAATTTGGTAAGGAAAAATTTATATAGTGTGCTGAAATTTACTGTCACTTGTTACTATGGAAAGTAATCCTTTGAGGGGTTTGTTCGGGGTATCTTCACCTCGTCCGGAACCACAATTAGTTACCCCTCAACCTACTGAACCTACTGATAATGTTTACTTTGAAATTCCTTCGGGTATGATAGAGAAACTGCTAGCTAATCCTTTTGCAGGAGATGGAACATTACATCCCGACTTACACTTAATCTATGTGGATGAAGTTTGTGGATTATTTAAGCTTGCAGGTATGCCCGATGATGTTATCAAGAAGAAGGTCTTCCCTTTATCTTTTAAGGGAGATGCATTGACATGGTATAGGCTATGTGATGATATGGGATTATGGGACTACAAACGGTTGAAAGTGGAATTCCATCAGAAGTTTTATCCTATGCATCTTGTTCATCGTGATCGTAATTATATATATAATTGTTGGCCTCGTGAAGGATAAAGAATCACTCAAGCTTGGGGAGGCTTAAGTCAATGTTATATTCATTCCCCAATCATGAGCTCTCAAGAGAAATGATTATTCAAAATTTTTATGCTCGGCTTTCTGACAACAATCGCTCCATGCTCGATACTTCTTGTATTGGTTCCTTTATGATGAAGACTATTGAATTCAAATGGAATTTATTGGAGAGAATTAAACGCAACTCTGAAGATTGGTATCTCGACGAAGGTAAGGAGTCGGGTATAACACCTAAGTTTGATCGTGCTAAATCTTTTATGGATACCGATGTTTTCCGTAAATTTAGCACTAAATATGGACTTGACTCTGAGATAGTAGCTTCTTTCTGTGAATCCTTTGCTACTCATGTTGATCTGCCTAAGGAGAAGTGGTTTAAATATAGTCCTCCCATTGAATTAAAAGTAGTTGCACCTATTAAAGTTGAAGAAAAAACTATCACTTATAATGATCCTATAGTTCCTACTGCTTATATTGAGAAACCACCTTTCCCTGTTAGAATAAAGCATCATGCTAGAGCTTCAACTGTGGTTCGTAAAAGTAATAATAGAACTTATACACCTCCTGAAGAAGTCAAAGTTGAACCTAATATTTCTATTGTTAAAGATCTCTTGGCTGATAATATTGATGGGCATGTTATTTACTTATGTGATGAAGCTGCTAGAATTGCTAGCCCTGATACTGATACGTCTACGACGTATCTATAATTTTTGATTGCTCCATGCTATATTATCTATTGTTTTGGACATTATTGGGCTTTATTATCCACTTTTATATTATTTTTGGGACTAACCTATTAACCGGAGGCCCAGCCAAGAATTGCTGTTTTTTTGCCTATTTTAGGGTTTCGAAGAAAAGGAATATCGAACGGAGTCCAAACGGAATGAAACCTTCGGGAACGTGATTTTCTCACCGAACATGATCCAGAGACTTGGACCCT
>NC_041392.1:225387218-225392364 GCF_002162155.2 Triticum dicoccoides | reverse complement strand
GCGCACCCTCTACCCTCGTGGGGCCCCTATTGCTCCACTGACGTACTCCTTCCTCCTATATATACCTACGTACCCCCAAACGATCAGATACAGAGCCAAAACCCTAATTCCACCGCCGCAACTTTCTGTATCCACGAGATCCCATCTTGGGGCCTGTTCCGGAGCTCCGCCAGAGGGGGTATCCATCACGGAGGTCTTCTACATCAACACCATAGCCCCTCCGATGAAGTGTGAGTAGTTTACCTCAGACCTACGGGTCCATAGTTATTATCTAGATGGCTTCTTCTCTCTTTTTGCATCTCAATACAATGTTCTCCCCCTCTCTTATTGAGATCTATTCGATGTAATCTTCTTTTTGTTGTGTGTTTGTTGAGACCGATGAATTGTGGGTTTATGATCAAGTCTATCTATGAATAATATTTGAATCTTCTCTGAATTCCTTTATGTATGATTGGTTATCTTTGCAAGTCTCTTCGAATTATCAGTTTGGTTTGGCCTACTAGATTGATCTTTCTTGCAATGGGGGAAGTGCTTAGCTTTGGGTTCAATCTTGCGGTGTCCTTTCCCAGTGACAGTAGGGGCATCAAGGCACGTATTGTATTGTTGCCATTGAGGATAACAAGATGGGGTTTTCATCATATTGCATGAGTTTATCCCTCTACTTCATGTCATCTTGCTTAAGGCGTTACTCTGTTTTCATTAACTTAATACTCTAGATGCATGCTGGATAGCGGTCGATGAGTGGAGTAGTAGTAGTAGATGCAGGCAGGAGTCGGTCTACTTGTCTCGGACGTGATGCCTATATACATGATCATACCTAGATATTCTCATAACTATGCTCAATTCTGTCAATTGCTCAACAGTAATTTGTTCACCCACCGTAGAATACTTATGCTCTTGAGAGAAGCCACTAGTGAAACCTATGGCCCCCGGGTCTATCTTCATCATATTAATCTTCCAATACTTAGTTATCTTCATTGCCTTTTATTTTATTTTGCATCTTTATCATAAAAATACCAAAAATATTATCTTATCATATCTATCAGATCTCACTCTCGTAAGTGGCCGTGTAGGGATTGACAACCCCTTATCGCGTTGGTTGCGAGGATTTATTTGTTTTGTGCAGGTATGAGGGACTCGCACGTAGCCTCCTACTGGATTGATACCTTGGTTCTCAAAAACTGAGGGAAATACTTACGCTACTTTGCTGCATCATCCCTTCCTCTTTGAGGAAAACCAACGCAGTGCTCAAGAGGTAGCCAGAAGGATTTCTGGCGCCGTTGCCGGGGAGTCTACCCAAAAGTCAATATACCAAGTACCCATCACAATCCCTATCTCCCGCATTACATTATTTGACATTTGCCTCTAGTTTTCCTCTCCCCCACTTCACCCTTGCTGTTTTATTCGCCCTCTCTCTCTCTATCCTCCCTCTCTTTCTCTATTTACCTCTTTTTGCCCGCTTGCTTTTTGTTTGCTTGTGTGTTAGTTTGTTTGCTTGTCGTTATGGCTAGTCCCTTACCCAGTCCATTGTCCCCTAAGTTTGAATTCTTTCACTTCAAACAAAGCCAAGGAGAAAACTTACAAGATGCCTGGTCGAGAATAATGGAGTCTTATCATAATCGTACCTTTGAAGTGAACTTGAGAATTTTGCTTCATAATTTCTATGTTCGATTAAATATGTCTCATAGACAACTCTTGGATTGCGTTGCCAAAGGCAATTTTATTGAAATTGATCCCCATATTGCACTTGAAATTATAAAAGGTATAGTGGGAACACTACCTCAATAAAAGGGGCCTCATCCTACCCAGGAAGACCCACAAGTTTTTGAAAACAATTGTGAAGTCACTAAGATTTTACAGAAGTCTCTTGAACCTCTTAAGAACATTAGCGGAAATCTCAACCGTATGAATATGTTGATTACTCTTTAAAATAAGCGGTTGGATTCTTTAGATCTAAAAATTTCAGAATATGAAGGGAAACGTAAAGAACCTCCCGGATTCGAGCTTGATTCCGCTAAAAAGTTGAAAACCAAAGATGGCAATACCTAGATCTATCCTCGCCTTTTATGCCTAGCTAGGGGCGTTAAACGATAGCGCTTGTTGGGAGGCAACCCAATTTTATTTTTGTTCCTTGCTTTTTTCTCCTGTTTAGTAATAAATAATTTATTTATCCTCTGTTTAGGTTGTGTTTTTTTGTTTAATTAGTGTTTGTGCCAAGTAGAACCGTGGGGAAGACTTGGGGAAAGTCTTGTTAATCTTGCTGTAAAAAACAGAAACTTTAGCACTCACGGGAACTGCTTCAATTTTTATTTGGAAAGTGATACTTAGTTAATTATTTTTGCAGATGATTAATATATAAATTCCTCACGTCCAGCAATTTATTTTAGAATTTTCGGGGTTCCAGATCTTGCGATAGCTACAGATTACTAGACTGTTCTGTTTTTGACAGATTCTGTTTTTCGTGTGTTGTTTGCTTATTTTGATGAATGTATGGCTAGTAAAATAGTTTATAAACCATATAGAAGTTGGAATAAAGTAGGTTTAACACCAATATAAATAAAGAATGAGTTCATTACAGTACCTTGAAGTGGTATTTTGTTTTCTTTCGCTAACGGAGCTCGCGAGATTTTCTACTTTAAGTTTTGTGTTGTGAAGTTTTCAAGTTTTGGGTAAAGATTTGATGGATTATGGAACAAGGAGTGGCAAGAGACTAAGCTTGGGGATGCCCATGGCACCCCCAAGATAATCTAAGGATACCTAAAAGCCAGATCTTGGGGATGCCCCGGAAGGCATCCCCTCTTTTCGTCTACTTCTATCGGTAACTTTACTTGGAGCTATATTTTTATTCCCCACATGATATGTGTTTTGCTTGGAGCGTCTTGTATGATTTGAGTCTTTGCTTTTTAGTTTACCACAATCATCCTTTCTGTACACACCTTTTGAGAGAGCCATACATGATTTGAAATTTGTTAGAATACTCTATATGCTTCACTTATATCTTTTGAGCTATATAGTTTTGCTCTAGTACTTCACTTATATCTTTTAGAGCACGGTGGTAGATTTGTTTTATAGAAACTATTGATCTCTCATGCTTCACTTAGATGATTTTGAGAGTCTTAAATAGCATGGTAATTTGCTTAAATAACCCTAATATGCTAGGTATTCAAGATTAATAAAAAATCTCCTATGAGTATTTTGAATACTAAGAAAAGTTTGATGCTTGATGATTGTTTTCAGATATGGAGGTAATAATATCAAAGTCGTGATAGTTGAGTAGTTGTGAATTTGAGAAGTGCTTGTGTTGAAATTTGCAAGTCCCGTAGCATGCACGTATGGTAAACATTATGTAACAAATTTGAAACATGAGGTGTTATTTGATTGTCTTCCTTATGAGTGGTGGTTGGGGATGAGCGATGGTCTTTTCCTACCAATCTATCCCCCTAGGAGCATGCGCGTAGTGCCGAGGTTTTTGATGACTTGTAGATTTTTGCAATAATTATGTGAGTTCTTTATGACTAATGTTGAGTCCATGCATTATACGCACTCTCACCCTTCCATCATTGCTAGCCTCTCCGGTACCGTGCATTTCCCTTTCTCACATTGAGAGTTGGTGCAAACTTCGCCGGTGCATCCACACCCTGTCATATGATACGCTCTTTCACACATAAACCTCCTTATATCTTCCTCAAAACAGCCACCATACCTACCTATTATGGCATTTCCATGGACATTCTGAGATATATTTCCATGCAACTTTCCACCATTCCGTTTATCATGACACATTCATCATTGTCATATTGCTTAGCATGATCATGTAGTTGACATAGTATTTGTGGCAAAGCCACCGTTCATAATTCTTTCATACATTTCACTCTTGGTTCATTGCATATCCCGGTACACTGCTGGAGGCATTCATATAGAGTCATGTTTTGTTCTAGCATCGAGTTGTAATCATTGAGTTGTAAATAAATAGAAGTGTGATGATCATCATTTTCAAGAGCATTGTCCCAAGTGAGGAAATAAAAAAAGGAAGGCCATAAAAAAAGAGAAAGGCCCAAATAAAAAATGAGAGAAAAAGAGAGAAGGGACAATGTTACTATCCTTTGCCACACTTGTGCTTCAAAGTAGCACCATGGTCTTCATGATAGAGAGTCTCTTGTTTTGTCACTTTCATATACTAGTGGGGAATTTTCATTATAGAACTTGGCTTGTATATTCCAACAATGGGCCTCCTCAAGTGCCCTAGGTCTTCGTGAGCAAGCAAGTTGGATGCACACCCACTTAGTTTCTTTTGTTGAGCTTTCATACATTTATAGCTCTAGTGCATCCGTTGCATGGCAATCCCTACTCCTTGCATTAACATCAATCGGTGGGCATCTCCATAGCCCATTGATTAGCCTCATTGATGTGAGACTTTCTCCTTTTTGTCTTCTCCACATAACCCCCATCATCATATTCTATTCCACCCATAGTGCTATGTCCATGGCTCGCGCTCATATATTGCGTGAAAGTTTATAGGTTTGAGATTGCTAAGGTATGAAACAATTGCTTGGCTTGTCATCGGGGGTGTGCATGATGAGAGCATTCTTGTGTGACGAAAATGGAGCATGACTAAACTATATGATTTTATAGGGATGAACTTTCTTTGGCCATGTTATTTTGAGAAGACACAATTGCTTAGTTAGTATGCTTGAAGTATTATTATTTTTATGTCAATATGAACTTTTGTCTTGAATCTTTCAGATCTGAATATTCATACCACAATTAAGAAGAATTACATTAAAATTATGCCAAGTAGCACTCCACATGAAAAATTATGTTTGTATCATTTACCTACTCGAGGACGAGCAGGAATTAAGCTTGGGGATGCTTGATACGTCTCCAACGTATCTATAATTTCTGATTGCTCCATGCTATATTATTTATTGTTTTGGACATTGTTGGGCTTTATTATCCACTTTTATATTGTTTTTGGGAGTAACCTATTAACCGGAGGCCCAGCCCAGAATTGCTGTTTTTTGCCTATTTTAGGGTTTCGAAGAAAAGGAATATCGAATGGAGTCCAAACGGAATGAAACCTTCGGGAACGTGATTTTCTCACCGAACATGATCCAGAGACTTGGACCCTACGTCAAGAAACAAAGGA
>NC_041392.1:225357835-225387057 GCF_002162155.2 Triticum dicoccoides | reverse complement strand
GGGCCCCCTATTGCTCCACCGACGTACTCCTTCCTCCTATATATAACTACGTACCCCCAAACGATCAGATACATAGCCAAAACCCTAATTCCACCGCCGCAACTTTCTGTATCCATGAGATCCCATCTTGGGGCCTGTTCCGGAGCTCCGCCGGAGGGGGTATCCATCACGGAGGGCTTCTACATCAACACCATAGCCCCTCCGATGAAGTGTGAGTAGTTTACCTCAGACCTACGGGTCCATAGTTATTATCTAGATGGCTTCTTCTCTCTTTTTGGATCTCAATACAATGTTCTCCCCCTCTCTTGTTGAGATCTATTCGATGTAATCTTCTTTTTGCTATGTGTTTGTTGAGACCGATGAATTGTGGGTTTATGATCAAGTCTATCTATGAATAATATTTTGAATCTTCTTTGAATTCTTTTATGTATGACCGGTTATCTTTGCAAGTCTCTTCAAATTATCAGTTTGGTTTGGCCTACTAGATTGATCTTTCTTGCAATGGGGGAAGTGCTTAGCTTTGGGTTCAATCTTGCGGTGTCCTTTCCCAGTGACAGTAGGGGCAGCAAGGCACATATTGTATTGTTGCCATCGAGGATAACAAGATGGGGTTTTCATCATATTGCATGAGTTTATCCCTCTAGTTCATCTCATCTTGCTTAAGGCGTTACTCTGTTTTCATTAACTTAATACTCTAGATGCATGCTGGATAGCGGTCGATGAGTGGAGTAGTAGTAGTAGATGCAGGCAGGAGTCGGTCTACTTGTCTCGGACGTGATGCCTATATACATGATCATACCTAGATATTCTCATAACTATGCTCAATTCTGTCAATTGCTCAACAGTAATTTGTTCACCCACCGTAGAATACTTATGCTCTTGAGAGAAGCCACTAGTGAAACCTATGGCCCCCGGGTCTATCTTCATCATATTAATATTCCAATACTTAGTTATTTTCATTGCCTTTTATTTTACTTTGCATCTTTATCATAAAAATACCAAAAATATTATCTTATCATATCTATCAGATCTCACTCTCGTAAGTGGCCGTGTAGGGATTGACAACCCCTTATCGCGTTGGTTGTGAGGATTTATTTGTTTTGTGCAGGTACGAGGGACTCGCGCGTAGCCTCCTACTGGATTGATACCTTAGTTCTCAAAAACTGAGGGAAATACTTACGCTACTTTGCTGCATCATCCCTTCCTCTTCGAGGAAAACCAACGCAGTGCTCAAGAGGTAGCAGATACTAAAAATAAACATAGACCTGTTGTAGGCATGCCTGTTATTTCTATTAAAATAGGAGATCATTGCTATCATGGCTTATGTGATATGGGTGCTAGTGCAAGTGCAATACCTCATTCCTTATACAAAGAAATTATTCATGATATTGCACCTGCTGAGATAGAAGAGATTGATGTCAGAATTAAGCTTGCCAATAGAGACACTATTTCACCAATTGGGATTGTTAGAGATGTTGAAGTATTTTGTGGGAAGGTTAAATATCCTGCTGATTTTCTTGTTCTTGGTTCCCCACAAGATAGCTTTTGTCCCATTATATTTGGTAGACCCTTCTTGAATATTGTTAATGCTAAGATAGATTGCAAGAAGGATGTTGTTACTATTGGTTTGGATGATATGTCTCGTGAGTTTAATTTTTCTAAATTTCGTAGACAACCCTGTGTTGAAGAATTGCCTAGTAAAGATGAAATTATTGGTCTTGCTTCTATTGTTGTGCCTCCTAATGATCCTTTAGACAATATTTGCTAGACCATGAGAATGATATGTTTATGAATGAAAGAAGGGAAATAGATGAGGTATTCTTTAAACAGGGACCTATTCTGAAACACAACTTACCTGTTGAAATCCTAGGGGATCCTCCTCCACCCAAGGGTGATCCCGTGTTTGAGCTTAAACAATTACCTGATACTCTTAAATATGCTTATCTTGATGAAAAGAAGATATATCATGTTATTATTAGTGCTAACCTTTCAGAGAAGGAGGAAGAGAGATTATTGAAAACTCTGAAGAAGCACCATGCTGCTATTAGATATACTCTTGATGATCTTAAGGGCATTAGTCCCACTCTATGTCAACACAAAATAAATTTGGAGAAAGACGCCAAACCAGTTATTGATCGCCAACGATGGCTGAATCCTAAGATGAAAGAAGTGGTAAGAAAAGAAATACTAAAGCTCCTTGAGGCAGGTATAATTTATCCCATTGCTGATAGTCAGTGGGTAAGTCCTATCCATTGTGTCCCTAAGAAGGGACGTATCACTGTTGTTCTTAATGGTAAAGATGAGTTGATTCTGCAAAGAATTATTACAAGTTATAAGATGGTAATTGATTTCCGCAAATTAAATAAGGCTACTAAAAAAGATCATTACCCCTTACCTTTTATTGATCAAATGCTAGAAAGATTATCCAAACATACACATTTTTGCTTTCTAGATGGTTACTCTAGTTTCTCTCAAATACCTGTGTCAGCTGATGATCAAGCTAAGACCACATTTACTTGCCCTTTCGGTACTTTTTCTTATAGACATATGCCTTTTGGTTTATGTAATGCACGTGCTACCTTTCAAAGATGCATGATGGCTACATTTTCTGACTTTTGTGAAAAGATATGTGAGGTTTTCATGGATGATTTCTCCGTTTGTGGATCCTCTTTTGATGATTGCTTGAGCAACCTTGATCGAGTTTTGCAGAGATGTGAAGAAACTAATCTTGTCTTGAATTGGGAGAAATGCCACTTTATGGTTAATGAAGGTATTTTCTTGGGGCAAAACGGATGGCTGCTCTTGGATGACTTTGGTTGGTCTCTGCCATGCTTGGTGTCTGGTTCCGCTGCAAGCACGGATGCTCCCTTGCGCTTCACGTCCTTGGCCTTGGTCTTCTTCTCCTCTGGGTCCGCGGCAGGGAGCTCGAGGAAGGAGAGGCGCCCCTCCTCAGCTCTAGCACACTTGTTCGCGATGTTGAATAGCTCCAGGGTTGTGCACAACTATTCATGGATGGCGAGCTCCTCCTTCATCTTGACGTCGTGGACACCGTCGGAAAATGCTGAGATGATGGCCTCGTCGGTCACCTTGGGGATCTTGATCCGTGCGTTGTTGAAGCGCTGAATGTACTTCTGCAGGGTCTCTCCTGGTTGTTGCTTGATAAGGCACAGGTCGCCCGCGGCCGGGGGGCGGTCGCGAGTGCCTTGGAAGTTGGCGATGAAGCGGCTGCGCATCTCATCCCAGGAGGAGATCAAGCCCGGTGGCAGGTTCAGGAGCCAGGAGCGGGCGCCCTCCTTGAGAGCCATGGGAAACCAGTTCGCCATGACTTTCTCGTCGCCGTTGGCCGCTTCGATGCTCAGCTCGTAGAGCTGCAAGAACTCTGTGGGGTCGAGGGTGTCGTCGTAGCGAGGAGGCAGATCCGGCTTGAACTTGCCCGGCCAGGTGACGCTACGCAGCTCATGGATGAAAGCGCGGTAGCCGGCTATGGTCACCGGGGCCCACCTTGGGGGTGGAGCTTGGTCTTGATAGGGTATGTGCCCTGCCTCTACAGGTGGCGCGTGGTCTTCCCGCGGCAGCCGGTCCCGGCGCGGTGGCGCGAGGAGCGGCAGAGCGTTTTGTTGCGGCCGAGGGACTTCTTGACAGCTTCTTTCTTCCCGCGCGGCCACGGGACACGGCGGGTCGCGTCGCGGAGCCGCGCGTCTTAGCGCCAGGGGGCTGTCTTGGGGCAGAGGTGGTGGAGGCGCTCCATGAGCTACGTCACCCGTAGCTGGCGGAGGGCGAGGCGGAGAGAGGGACGGCGCAATGGAGCCCCCTGCGGCGCGGACAAGCTCGGTGATGCGGTCGAACCAGTCCTCGTAGAGTTCGTCGACCAGTCGGTAGCGCAGGAGCTCATGCGCCATGAGGAGCGCAGCCCGTGCGTCCATGGGAGGGCAACCTGCATGGGAAGAAGAACCGGTCAGGGTCAGCGATGGAGTGGCGGTGCGGCCGTCCCGCCGCACCAAGGGGTGCAGTGAGGAAGCTTGCTGCTCATTCCCCGTCGGGCCGGTGGCGGCGTTGGCGGCAGGCGACAGGGAACAACGAGGTGGCCCGCCGACGGGAGCCGTCTGAGCGACGTGGGTGGCGAGGGCAGCTCGGCGCTCAGCGCGAGCGCGGCGCGCGTCTGCCATGGAGACGACGAGGCAACGGGGCGCGGGGCGCGGGGCGACGGAAGGAAGCTTCAGCGCACCCCTACCTGGCGCTCCAAATGTCGGATCACGGGTTCCGGCAGACCCTCAAGCTTCGAACACTGGGTTACGCGTGAAGCTTTTCTCCCTATCGATCTGTGCCCTAGATCTCTAAGATCTCGAGGACGAACTCGACGAACTCACAACACAGAAAGACACAAGATTTATACTGGTTCGGGCCACCGTTGTGGTGTAATACCCTACTCTAGTGTGGTGATGGTGGATTGCCTCTTGATGATGAACAGTACAAGGGGAAGAACAGCCTCCTGAGGTTGAGGTGTTCTTATGCTTGGTGCACTTGTGTGGTTGGGGATGATCTTGATGATCCTCTCTCTCTCTCTCTCTGAATCCGTCCTATGAATCCCCTCCCTACCATGGTGGCTAGTTCTACTTATATAGGCCCTGGTCCTCTCCCCAAATATTGAGCGGGAGGGAGCCAACAACGGCCAATTTGAAAGAGGGCAGCTAGTACAAGCTATCCTGACAAAAGGTGGTCTTCGCCTGCCAAAGGTTCTAGTGGTGACGCCATCCTGGGCTCCATGGTGACCTCCGTCTTGCCGTCCTTCTGGTCTTGGTCTCGTTGCACCGATATGGAAACCTTTCCTTGATGCCTCGGTACTCCGCGCCTGCGCTTGCCCCCTTGGCACCAAAGAGGAAGCAAGGATATTGCACGCGCTGGCGCCCGCCTGGCCTCGATCGTCATGGCTCACATCACGAGGACCTCGCGAGGTTTGCCTTGCCTTGATCTCTCCGCCCCTCGTGAGCCTGCCTGGCGAGGCCACTCCAGAGGAGGTCTTGCATCGTCCGCCTCACGAGACTTGGCCCCTCGCGAGGGTCTTGAATGCCTTGTCGATGAAGATGGGTCGTACGGGCCTGCTAGCTCAGCCACGTTGTGGGCCGCAGGCAGGCAAGTCTGGGAAACCTTGTTCCTAGAACGCCGACATATATATTATGATAATCAATATAATAAACTGGCATCCCTGCTAAATTGGGGTTATTCCTTAAAAGGCTTTTGGTTACCTGGGGGCTTCTGTTTATAAAGCGGAGTTCTAATTACCCATTGATCCGGCTCATAAGCCACACATGAAAAACACTTGGGGGCTTGCCACCCAAGGTCAAAAGGAGCCAAAGAGAGTTTGTTGCAAAGCACAACTCAAACATAGGCACCCATTGAGCACAGCTCAAAATATTACTAGGGGGCTCTTTGCTTCTACAAGAACCAAGAGTCTATAACCTTGTAATAGGCTATAAAAGCCAGGCTTGGAAGCTAGGTGTATTCACCTAAAACCCCGGGTTATCCTGCCTTTTTTAAGTAAGCCACTCCGTCCAGGTAATCCTGGTAGACCCGTCGAACGTTTGACAAGTCAATCTTATAAAGACCCTGAACTTGTCATAGTTAAAATAACGATCGGTTGATGTGAGGTCCATCTTATAAAGGCTTTGTAAAATGGTTTAACTCAGTGGTCTGGCAGCCCATGAAAAGCCTCGTAGTTTTTTTGCATATTTTCTTTTGAAATCTTTATGATGTTTCTTTTTAGGCGTTTTATACTAATCCGGTGTTTATTGACCCGTCTTTGATGTCGATTATAAGTCGTCAGTATACATTCAACTATAATCCGGTGTTGATTGACTCGGTCTGGCTTCGACTACAAGTCGCCAGTATGATATACAAATAATCTGGTGTTTATTACAACCCGGTACGGCTTTAGTATAAACCGGCAAAATAGGGAGGAGTTATCAGTACTCAAGATTTGGGTTATCACCCTTACTACAGAAAGTTGGTTAGCCAACGATGTGATTCAATGTCATAGGTATGATATATTTCATATTTGGTTGTCATTCAATACAGCCTGGTTATAAACCCGGATTATATGTTGGGCATTATAACCCGTCCGGTGATAAACCGCCAAGACACTTTCAACTTGTTATATGCAGAAACAGGTCAAATAAAGCTGCTAAGGATCATAAGCAAACATAACATAAATCACGGCAGATTAACAGTATCATGCAAAGTGAATATGCACGATGGCATAGCAGACCAAGTGTTTAAACTAGCATATTACAAGGCGTTTTGATGCCCAAAAGGATAATTGTTTTCAGCAAGTATTGCAGTATGTAGAAGATTAAGCCGGGCCCCGGATTATGACTCTTCGACAGGTTGGCTTGACGGTTTTGGATCATCCTGCACCGGTTCACCCTCCTCCTCTCCACCCAATGGCTGGAAATCAATGGTGGTCCAGTCAATTCCAGTTAGGGCCTTGAATACAGCTTCATCGCTTATAAGGGTGGAGGGGTTAACATCAGGAGCATAGGTATGCTTACGGATTGGTGGGATAAGATTCTCCACATAATGAGTTGGCGCAGCAAGTCGTTTGTTGTCAGCATCATAAACCGGGTGATAGTGAGAAAGATTTGTTTCTTCGGCCCATTTGCTCGCTAATGGACGCATTTCCTTTGTCAAAGCTCGAAGATTATCATTATCAAACTTTGACCTGCCTTCTTTTATGCTTGGATAGCCACGTCCTATATCAGCCGAGTCAAGATCTGGTATCCAGGCTTTAGCCCGGATTAGCGCAGTCAGAGCACCTGCCCTTGCAGCTGATCTTTTTAACTCGTCCAATCGGGCAGGAAACATTGACAGCTTTTCTAATGTTTCCTTGATCAGGTTTGGGGGCAATTTGTTATGAGCGGCAGTGCAAATGATCCGTTAGGCGCCGGTATATAACTGCTCTATAAGAGTATAGGCAGCCTTCAACTTCTTCTGCATATCCGAGCCCAGGTGGGTAATGCGAGATCCTGCATCATTGAACATATTGATAAACCGGCAGTTTATGGGATGATACATGTTGAAGCTTATCATAAGGGTACTTACCAAACACAGCAGTGGTCATGGCATTGATTTGCCACTTCAGGCCAGTCAATTCTTCTGCTACCGGTTTAAGAGCTATTTCAGCGTCCTCCGCCCGCTTTAGCAGAGTTGCTTTTTCAGCATCCCATCCTGCTCGTTCGCCTTTAAAGCCCTCTTTTAGTTGTTCCATGGCTGCTAAAGCGCCAGTCATCTCTTCTTTAGCCTTGGAAGTTTTTGCCTGCTGGGACTTAATATTTTCCTGAAGGTCGGCGATTTGAGATTCTTTTTGGCTCAGATCATCTTGCAAGCGACATATAATGAGTTAGTAATGCATATTTGAAGTCCCAAACACATAACAGGTTATACACTTGGCACTTGGGGGCTAATGCATATGGCTTTTATCAACTAACATTTTAAGTCCCAAGCACATAACAAGTTATACACTTGGCACTTGGGGGCTAATGTATATTTGCTCCAGACAAAATTATGGATTTTTCTTCATCAATCGGTTTATAAAGATGGTTATCAAGAGTTTTGGAAGCTTCATGACAGAAAGGTACCGATTCATCCTAAAGGTATAAACCGATCCCTGGGGGCTACACAAGCAAAAAATTGCAAGATTCATACTTAAAAGTCCTGGTTCATCCTGAAACGATAAACCGGCCCGTGGGGGCTACGCAGGCAAAGTTGAAGTATTACGAAGTCCCGGTTCACAATGATGTCATAAACAGGCCCTTAATTTGGGGGCTGTTGGCGTTGATATTAGAAATTGGGCACAAGAGAAACAATTATGAAGAGTTAGTAGTGTTTACCTCATATCACTCCTTCATCAGGCCCACTAAACCGGCTTCATAGTCGCGGCTTGTATACAAGCGGTTTAAGAAGCCGGAATGAATCTCTTGAGCATTGAGGTGGGCATAGCTGGATAAATCTATTTTCCACTTGCCCTTATCCATAGCAGAAAACTCTTCCTTGGCACTATGCTTTGATAAAGCAATAGGATTGCCAGGGGTGGTGTGGCCGACGCCAATGACAATGACATCGTCGGGTTGGTCATCAGCCGCTTTGGCTGGGCTTGGCGGTTTATTTGCAGCTTTGGCCGGGCTTGGCGGATCAGTAGCATGGCCGGTGGGATCCTCTTCCATCGGTTCAGCAAAGGTCTCATGATGTTCTGGTGGTGGATCATCATGTATAGTGTCAGCATTCGGCTCAAATTGTTCTGGGGTCTGTTCCGGGTTATCATCAGCCGGCTTATCATCAGCTGGCTTATTCAATTTGGCCTTTTTGTTGGACCTGGCTTTGGCTCTGAAAGGAAAAGACATAAAGGTTAGATATAACAAATAAGTATAAAGCGTCAAGAGTTAAGTTTAAAGTGCTCACCCAGGAATAGTCTTCAGAGGAGGGAGTTGTGTGGCCGTTGACTCGTCGGATGATGAATGAGGTGTTCCATGATAGTTTGAATCAGACGGGTTAAGAGGTTGCCTGAAATAACCCGCCTTGGGATAAGGAATATCATAAATGTATGAGACCTCTGATCGACATTTCCGGTTTGGAGTGTTCAGTAAACCGGCTGAAGTAACTACATGGCCGCTGTGACGGGTTGTGCGGCGAGCTTCATGCTGCTGTTTCTTCGAAAGAAAGTTGGGATCCAGATAAGCTAGAGGGTGTGAAAATTTTACTTTTCGGATTGCTTGACGGGTTTTCTGTGTTGGCTGAGGATATGAACCGGAGGAAAGAATAATTACCTCTACATCTTCAGCCCGCTAGCTTTAGCATCCTCCTGATAAGGGTCATTGTCAATGAGGTGTGTGAAAAATGAACCAAGAGAATCAAGTTCTACCTCTGAGTCCGGATTATCAAGGTCCTCGTTGAGGTTCAGCCCAGTGGATTCAGTTGTTTTCTTCTTAGCAGGTTTTTTGACAACGTTTGTCTTGGGACGAAGGGTCTTGGCCGGTTTATCCTGAGGTTTCTTCTTCCAAAATGGGTCGTCACCCTGTTAAAAGATTGACAAAGGTTGTAAGAAAAAGTTAAGAATATCAGGAACAAACAGGAGTTAGGAAATTCTTACAGCTGGCGGTATATTCAAAACGCAGAAGGGACTTAGCCCTGTTTTGCTGCAGACGGCCACCGATTCATCCAGGATCTTTTTAACAGCTTCAGTGATTTCAGCGTCACTTAACTGAATGTCAGTGTGCCATTGAGGATCTTTTTAGTCCCCTGTGTACTCGCACATTAAACCGTGGAGACGGCTTAAAGGCAAAATACTCCACGATATCCAGCAATGAACAAAGTTAATTCCTGTTAAACCATTAGCCATAAAGGCTCTGAGCTTGGCGAGTTGTGGTGCATATTTGTCCCATTCCTTTGTAGTCAACCTTTGCGGAAATGGATGCGTGTTCGTAAGCCGGTGAGCACGATAACCTGGCAGAGGATTCTCATCGTCAGGGGAAGTATCTTTGCAGTAGAACCAAGTCTGGTTCCAGTCCTTAGGGTGACTATGATGCTTGGCGTGGGGGAAGCTCACGTCTTTCCTCTTTTGAATTGAAACACTGCCAAGTTCAGTATTAGGCCCGTCTACAAATTCAGTACGGCGGTTTAAATAGAAAATTTCCCTAAACAGTTCAACGGTCGGTTCTTCTTGCAGATAAGCCTCGCAAAACACTTGGAAACTACAAATATTGGACACAGAGTTAGGTCCAATATCTTGAGGGTGGATCTAGAAGCTACCAAGCACATCGCGAAAAAACTTTGATCCGGGAGGTTTAAAACCACGGTTCAGACGATCAACAAACAAAACTATCTCGCCATCCTTGGGCTCGGGAGGATTTTCTTGACCAGGGGCTCGCCAGTGGATTTCACTCTGTTATGGTAAAGCGCCGGTTATAACACATCCTTTCAGATCTTCCTCCGTAACCCGGGATGGAACCCAGTTACAAGCATAAAAGGTCTTTGCCATTTCTTAGACAACCTGAAGGAAGGATTGTGCCGGTTTAAGATTCATGGTTGACAACCATAAAGCATTGTAGGTTAAGGGACAAAAGGTTTCCAGGCATGCAAAAATTGTTAAACCAGAGATTAATGCTATTATAAAGGATAAAGCGATTGGCGGTTTACAATTGGACTAATGGCATATGGCAGGTTATTTTCTAAAAGATAAACCGCCTACATGGACAATGAAAATATAGATCTAAAGCCGAAAAATGACCAAGTGAGGAAGAACAAGTTTCACAGTTTCACATTAGAATTTTAGATCTACCGCACGTCAGGAAAAGGAAAATATTTAGACCTAAAGGTTGGTGCGTGAGCAGTTCATGAAGTTCCAGATTGGGTCTTTCTACACAATAGAGATGATCTGATGCCAAAAGAGGGACTATCATTGCTACCGCACAAGAATGTATTATGTTTGGAGTCTATCATATAGGCTATAACGAAGAACAGGGGAAGAACACCGTGAAGCTTCCATGAGCCTGTGAAAATCCTAAACGGATCTACAGAGGAAAGAAAGAAGAACTCACCGAGACTGTTGAACAGCGGAAGGGCGCCGCGATTCTCTAGTCGAATCAGGTTGATGCAGCGGCCGTTGTTGGGGCAGATGCGAAGGTCGACCGCGGCGGCAGCGTTCGGGTACTGAGGCGACGCGAGGTGGAAGAAAGACGAAGAAGCAAGGGGGGAAAGGAAAGGGACCCTCGGTCCTATTTATAAGACGAAGGGATAGGCAACAGGCACAGGAATCGAGGAGCCCAAAAATGGATATGTGACAGAGTTGTCGCCTCGATTTTCGGAGGCTTAGTAATAAAAGTAAGGTATATACGGTTTTTAATGAACAGGTGACGTCATGGCGGTTTATTATAATCCTGGAAGAAGACGTCATGACGGATTACAAGGTTCACTCGAAAGTGTTGAAGAAGAAATTTTCCAAAAGTGTGGAAGATTGACATGAACAGGTTCAAATCAATCTGGGGCTTAATGTTGGGGATATAACTACTGAGTGTAAACCGCCCAGGAGGGGCCTGGTTATACCCATAAGGGGTTATCCATATTGAAGCCCATGAAGACAAGGAGCATGGCGCTTTACTATAAGAGATCTAAAGGCCTAGGGCCCAAAGGCGGATTAGGGCCCGTAGACATAAACCACCATAAGGTGTGTAACTTGTGTTGTAAGATAGGAAAGGATAGAAACCGAGCCGGACACGTTTATGAGCCGCCCGGGATTCTGTAAACTGTCGGGTGTCAACTTGTGTATATAAAGGGACGACCCGGTGGCGGTTTAGGGACAAGAAACAACAACTCGAGAGCCAGGCAAAGCGTATTCGCTCCCTGGTCATCGAAAACATAGCAATCCCATCATAACTGGAGTAGGCTTTACCTTCACCGTAAGGGGCCAAACCAGTATAATTCCTTGCGTCCTTTGTCCGCTTTAACCCCTTTAAGTTAACTACGTTGCGATGGCTCCACGACTAAGTCATCACACTAGGACATCTGCCGTGACAATCCCACGACATAAACCAACTAGCATCAACTACAAGGAGTAATCAACACTACTAGCAACCCACAGGTACCAATCTGAGGTTTGGATACAAAGATTGGATACAAGAGATGAACTAGGGTTTGAGATGAGATGGTGCTGGTGAGGATGTTGCTGGAGATTGACCCCCTCCCGATGAGAGGATCGTTGGTGATGATGATTCCCCCCTCCCGGAGGGAAGTTTCCCCGGCAGAATAACTCCGCCGGAGCCCTAGATTGGTTCCTCCAAGGTTCCGCCTCGTGGCGGTGGAGTTTCGTCCCGTGAGCTTGCTTATGATTTTTTCCTGGATGAAAGACTCCATATAGCCAAAGATGGGCATCAGAGGGCCACTGTGGGGCCCATGAGGCATGGGGCGCGCCCCCCACCCTCATGGATGGTGGGTGGCCCCTCTCTAGTACTTTCTTCGCCCAATATTTTTTATATATTCTGAAAATAATTCCCGTGGAGTTTCAGGACTTTTGGAGATGTGTAGAATAGGTCTCTAATATTTACTCCTTTTCTAGCCCAGAATTCCAGCTGTCAGCATTCCCCCTCTTCATGTAAACCTTGTAAAATAAGAGAGAATAGGCATAAGTAGTGTGACATAATGTGTAATAACATCCCATAATGCAATAAATATCGATATAAAAGCATGATGCAAAATGGACGTATCAGCCTACTATGTCGAGGGGGGAGGAGTGTGCGAGTATGAGATTGATGAAAAGAGGGGCGGGAGTGTGCACCTGCGTGGAACCGTATTGGACATAGGGGGCATGGACGGTGAGAAGAGAAGAGGGGAAGTGTGTGTTTGTGGTAGGCACACTTGGCTAGAGAGGTATATCAACCGGTGTGTGTGCCGGAAAGAAGGAGTCGGGGGGGCTACACACACCATGGGTGAACGACCTAAAGAGAAATAACGAATGTGTGCGATGGAGGGGACGCTGAGGGAGGGTGAGAGGGGGAGGGCGTGTGCATGCACGATAGAAAGTTAGTGCTAGATACAAAGATAAGAGGATTGTGTGGGTGTAAAAGACAAACAGAGATCATAATTCATTATAAAAAAAGTGGATTCGGATATTTGAAGAAGATATCATAGTGTTTTAAACTGACACATGCATGAATGAATATATATAATGGTGATACGCATGGTGTGGTTATGAACATGTTATACTACATATAATATATAGAACATTGATTATAATTTGTGATAATGTGTAGCTTTTGCAGCTCAAGGCTAAATACTTGTCATAATGTAGGGGGCGGGGCACTATACTTTGTGGGATAAACACGGTGTACATATGGAACATGGTTTAGATTATGAAGATCTAGTTAGTACATCAAATGTACTATCATTTGGAATCAACATCAAGTGTATTCAAAAATTTGAATTCGAGTTCATATAGTACACATAGTTCATATCTACCTCTATAGTAATCATGTGGTGTGTTGTTAAGATAATACACGAATAATGGTTTAAGTTGGCAACAATCATGATTGTAGATTCTTATTCAAATAGAGAAACGAATTCAAATTTAGTTTGAATTATTGTGGTAGTATAGACATTTGGAATGCATTAAAATGTTGGTATGAGTAGGTTACATGCATTATACAGCTAGCAAAAAAATTTAATTGGACATAACATGGATTCATAGCTTTGAATAGCATTTGTACAGTAAAATGAGACAAGACTCTCTCTTTGTGTAGTGTGAATAGTTTTATTTTTTCATTTTTTCGTTGAGGGAAGTGCGAATTGATTTGGTATGTACAATATTACACGTTAGGCTTGTCCCTAAAATTCAACCCGCACCTTGTTATATCTCGAAAATTCAGATATCGTGCTCCCAAAACTTGCGCCTTCACAACCCGCGCCTTGCTATCCCGAAATTACAACACACGCGAAAACTCCCTTAAACTGCCAAATCCCGACACATGAAATCCACCTTCTAACCCTGAGCCGAAAGGGCCGCTAGTTCAAATCGGTGGGGGTACTTTTGTAACACGCCCTACATTTTTGACAAACGCGTCCCTAAGTCATGGTCCCCCCCCCTCCATCACCTCCTTTTCGCCATTCAAAATCCCAGGCCGCCATAACCTCTCTGATCCAGCCATGAAACCCCACCCTCCTCCGTCCGCCACCCCACTATTGCCCAGTCGGAGCTTCTTCCCCAATGATGTCGTCCATCGTAATAGCCCGGCGTCCCTCATTCACCTCCCTGGATGAGGATCCATCGTCGATCTCGTTGTCCCACCGGTTCATCCTCCCCATCCTCCACCTCCAAGGAGCTGCTCCGACGATCGCCTCGTCTATCGCGGCTAATCCATCCCCACAGCACCGCCTTAACCTGCTCCACCGGAACCGCAACATCCTCACCGACTCCTCGGACAAAGCTGAGGCCTACTCGGCACCACCAAAGAGGTTGTACACTCATCGCATCACACCTTCTCCTTAACTCAACCTCCCGGCTCCAACAATGCTCTATCCTGCACCCCCATGGTGTGGCTACCTCGAAGCCGGCGCCACGGGCGACATCTCCACGACGGCTCTCCCCCAGTGCAAGGCCCCTTCGGCGGTGGTGTCCATACTATCCAAATATGCTGCTGCTGCTCCGGCTCCCGCTCGTTCGTGCTACTACTCTACTCTCCCCCTTGCTTGTGTTGCTGCTCTACTCTTGCTCTCACTCGCGCTGCTAATGCTGGTACAAGGGTTGCTGCAGCTACACGAGTTGCTGCTCTGGCTCTAGTTCGTGCTGCTTCTCCAAGCGCTGCTGCTCCGACTGCTATCTGCTACTGTGTTCCCCATCAATCGCTTGTTAATTTGGATCACTGTTTCTCTACTACTAGTGCTCGAGCGTCCTAAACTACATGTGAAGTGCCTCTCTGCTACCAGTGCGTTCAGTTTCGACAGTAACATTCAGATTCCACGGTAAATTTCAGTTTCGACAGTTAAGTTCAGAGTCAACAGTTTTTACCTCATCTGTTGTAGTCAGGTGTTTTTTTGGTGACGTAAATTTTACATTTATCACTTTTTGGTAATGTATTTTACATCATCTATTGAAGATGCTATTAGAATCCCACTTGAGATTAACGATGTATGTCTTGTACTGCTCTAGCCTCGACATCTTACGGCTCGCCGGAGTTGCTCCAACGACGGAACCATCCATCACAACAAAGAAGTGCCATGGACGCCGTCTACAGATTCCTAAGATCTTCCTCCGCACCTCTGATAGCCACCTCTACCTCAACTTCTTCAGCGAACAAACCAATGATGTTGAGGTTGACACGGCTACGGCAAATAGGTTGTACACTTGTTGCATCACTTATTACTCTACATTCATGTCGATCCATTAGGGTTATTTTGGTTCAAAGGAAAAACATAGCAATAGGAAATTTTCCTATGGCACTATACTATTCAATTATTCATGCATTTTGTTGAAAGGAATGGAGCAAAACATCCACCTGGACCTACTTTTCAAAATCCTATGCATGAAAACAAGACCAAGTGCATTAGTGGCAGAATAACATTCTAACTGTGCATGCTTTCGTATGGTTTCACTTTAATTTGGTCATGTTTCTTTGCATTCCTCTGCTCTTCCAATTCCTGTGAACCAAACACCCAAGTTGACAGGAATCCTGTCTTTACAAATGCTCTGTTCCCCACTTGCGTTCCTATCCTATTTCAGTGTTTTTCTTATCCCTGCATTTTTAGAATCCTGCAAGCCAAAGGAGCCCTTACATAATTACTTCAGTTATAGGTAGGTGTCAAAGAAAACTTTATGTGGCTTGTCCTGCTCCTGCCGCGACGTCGTCCACCTCATCTGGGTTGCTCCATTGATAGAAGCATCCACCAAACCAGACATCACGACTCCTGACCGTCTTTCACCGCCTCACATCTCCTTCCTTGCTTCCAGTACCCACCACAACTGCATCACCATCATTGACTCAGCAGATGAACCTGAGGAGTACACGGGTCCACAAGACAGGTCGCACTCTTTTGTTTCTGCTTATGTTACGCATTGCTTAATATTACCTGCTACTTTGTCATCCTGTTCACCTCTTAGACTTCAAGTCGGGTCCAAATTAATGTTCAAACTTGATTTTTAAAATTACTTGTGGGGCACATATTGAGGCAGCAATGAATAGTATCTCTATCTATTATCTGGTTCACCTAGGGTATGCCTATGTTGTTCATCTTGGGTGGGAAACAAATAGTAAAGCAATCATCATCTGTCTTTTTATTAAATTAAAGCTATCATCAGCCTGCTATCATTATTTTCGGATCCATCCACTGGTTGTTACCATCACTCTAGATTTCTGGATGCTCTCCTTACATAATCTCACTATATTTTTTTCATATGCATGTCAGATATTGTACACAGTCATGTTGAACATGTAGATAAAAAGAGAAGAGTTTTGCTCGGAAATACAATGTCATGCAGACATCGCTCCATGCAGGGGCGGAGCCAGGATTTAAGCATAGGGGGGCGAAGAAGGCATTGAAACACACATGAACAATGTCACAAACATATTTCAAGTCCTAAATATTGTAGCAATATCAAACACATACCAGAACATATTTTACATTAAAAAGGCTACATTTCTACTCACTAGTTTGAATGATCTACGACCTCATCCCAGCCGATCGAACAAATCATTAATCTCATAAACATTGACCTCGCAACTATTTCCTTCCCAATGTATACCACCATGTAATATCAAACAAAACCGTCACCCATTTTATTTCAAAGGCGCGTATTGATAAGTTTGATTACTAAAAAAGGCTCCATATTTGCAATTGAGACTGGGAGAGAGATGACCAATTGTAATAATCTATCAACCATTGAATGTGCCGAAGTTTTACCTGTTATGTCCAGTAGGTTGCCTTGTGGCATGTATCTCCATGATTGGATTTGCATCTTCAAAAGTAGGTTGCTCGGTGGTGTTCCTCTTTATGATCTATGCAATTCTAGTGCAAATAGATACATAATCTGTTAACTGGTCTGATAACCAACAAAATGAATTAACTACTAACTATTGATTGATTGGTTTGTGTGATAAAAAATGACGCTGAAATATTATGAATCTATAAACAATAATACCTCTACCTCAGATCAAGTTAGACGAATTGAGTGTGGCAGTGACGTCCCATAGAATTGCGTTGGATTGATGAGCGACAGCCCAACAGCTTTGCTAAACATGGAACGTCGACGGCGTGGACGCCCAACGGCGATAATGTTTAGTGCTCGATGCAGCGCTAACCCTAGCCGCCTAGTGCGTCGTGCGCAGCGTCGGCGCGGAATATGTGTAGTCTAGGAAGTCGCCACAAGCCCACAATGCATTAGTGCAGCGGATGGATGGTGTGTATTGGGTAGGTACGTGCAACCTGGCCATTGTTGCGTTGTTGGGCTTTGACACTTAAAACTTAGCCCATATCCTTGCTAATGGCTGGAGTAATTAAGCCTAATAACTAGTACTAGTCCCCGCTGAAACTTGTTGGGGGTGGCCGATCCATGGGGGGCCTGGCCCCGCTCGCCCCCCCCCCCCACTGCCTCCACCTCTGGCTCCATGGTGGGTTCAATGGAAAACCCTCCCCCCTCTCCAGATTGTAATCCAGAGGAAGATATTTGTTCTGAGGCGGATTTAGACACAGCTGGCCACTCCTATTTACCCCCAAGGTGTTTGCTCTAACTTGGCATGATGATGGTTGCCCTATTATGCATATGTTGCCTTGCAGTGCCTACTTTCGACATCATATATGCCATATGGTTAGTTTAGACATGTTCTGTAATGACACATGTTTAGTTTCTATATCATATATGGGAATTATGCAGTCTCGTCTCTTTTAGCCAGCCATAATATATGTGAAGTATGCAATGCCATCCTGTTTAACCAGGCATCATATATTTGAATGATAGCTTGCCCATCCTTTTCTTCATTACATTTCCATTTGTCTATAATGTTTGTACATTAAACTACTCTTCCTGTGAATCAGCCATTTGAGTGGGTGATGGAAAATTTTGGAGTGAAAACAATGTCTTCAAAGCAGACAGTGCTACCTGTCGAAGCAGATCTCTTGCTGGGTCCCGATAGCTCCTCGAAGATGGATTCAGAGACAGATGACCAGTCCTATTCCCCCCACCGAGGTGTATGCTCTAACTTGGCACGATTATACTGCTCATATCATGCATATGGTGTCTTGCATTGCATAGTTTAGACATCATATACACAATATTCAACACCATGTTCTTAGTTCAGACATCATATATGCGAATGCCCTCTGCTTAGCATATAAATCACATATGTGAATTAAATCATGCGATCATGATTACTTAGATAACATGTATGTGAATTATGTCATACGAACCTGTTTACTAAAGACATCATATAATTATCTCATGCCATCATGTTTAGTTAGTCATCATATCTTTGAATTATGTCATGCTATGCTATCCGGTTTAGATAGACATCATATATGTGAAATTATGGCATGCTATACTTTTTAGTTAAACAATATACATGTCAACTGTTTCATGCCCTCTTTTTTCACACTATCTATTGCACTCGTCTCTCATACAATATATGTACATTCAACTATGTTTCCTATTTATCAGCCATTTGAATTAGAGTGGGTGATGGCAGTATCTAGCGGAGTAAAAACACAGTCTTCAAATAAAACAGTGCTACCTCTTGGTGGAGATAGCACCCCGGTTGTACATGCACGAGAACCAGCCCTACCACACATAACCCAGACTCTCGCAGATTGTACCCCTAATGTGATGGACAGAGAATCAGCTTCACCCAATCTAACCCCAACCCCAGCAGATAGTAACCCAGTTCCTGTTGACACAGCACCATCTCCACCACAAAGCTCCCAAACAAGAGCATTTAGTAAGGCAACTCCAGTGCCCAGAGCGCCAGTACTACCATGGTGAACCCCAAGTCCACTTATTCCCGTGGAGGAAGCACAACCGACCATTCGTAGTTTAGCATCTATCGCATTTGATGTTGTTAAATCCGATGTGTGTATCTTCCCATCATGGAAATATTATACTGAAGATGAAGGAAAATGCCAGTTGCAAGTGTTTGTCCAGGAGTTATGTGTAGTTATTCATGGCGATTACTTTGCTTTGTCCCATACATTCTACCTCCATGATGGTCATAATACAGCAAATTTTCCCATTTTTCTCTATAGAGAAGGACTTATTTGGAAACTCAGGATGAGGTAACATGTGCTAATACCTCTGCTATCTTCAAGAATGCTTGGTGGTAGTATCAGAATTACCTAAAGAAAACGTACTTCACTGGCAAAGAAACTCATCAAATTCTCTTACGTTCTCTTGAGACACATTTACTGGACAATGACTGGGAATGCCTTGTTCTGTACTGGTCCCGACCCAAGAATGCGGTATGGTCTATGAGCTCATTTTTTATTTTTAAGTATTATATGCCTATGTCTTACTGTACTCTGTTCGTGTAGAACAAGTGCTTAAACCTAAAGAACAGTTGTTCTCATTTAAGATTCCATTGCTATCGTGCATACTGTTTTGCTCTTGTATCACTGTATTTACTCATACAAACTTATTTTTAAATTGAAGGATCCAATCAAAACTCCAATGGCACAACAGGTATGTTTATGCATGTTTCTTTAATAGGTTTGCTCTTATAAATAGCTCTGTTGATTTCAATTTCAATTGTGTATACAGTTGACTTCTCATATCATGCACATTACTAGCATCACAACAGAGCCAATAGTGTTGTTGTACATGTAGACCCATGGTACCCATCTGAAATCTTGTTGTGTCGTGTAGTTTCCCACGCTTTGTATTCTTTCAGTGCTGCTTTGTCTTGAACTGATATGATTTGAACTGTGTCTCTATTTTGATTTGCAAGACAATGCAGTGACCATAGGACACAGATATATGTTTGTTTGATGCTTTTATTATGTACTACTTGGCAATAGAAGACTTGGTAGTTTAATCATGTCCACCTTACTAATGAACTAGTTCATCGAAATGAGTTGCATATAGTAGTACAAGCTAAACCTATTATATGTCTGCTTGTCTCTTCTGTTAGAATGCTGACAGAATATTGGGGAAGAGTGCCTTATTAAGCAATGTTAAAGGAAGTAATGCAGATAAGGTTCAGGATAGTGAGACAACCTTGTTGGTCTCCAACAAAGCTGATAAAACATCTAAGGAAAACTATCTTGAAGACAGTGAGACAACCCCAAAGTCCTATCTTGGTGTAGTGTTCGAGTTACTGGCCACTACCGCTGGCACAAGCTATTCAAACTCACTGTCTGAATCGGTTCGGTTTCTTGAGTCTCAACTACAAGCTGAAAGACATCGATCAGCTGTGATGCGACAAGAAGCCGAAGGACTGCGAAAGTCCCTGGAGCATTCAGATGCGTACTTTCTGGTGCAACAGCAAGCGTCGGAGGATTTTATCGCCAAACAGGAGAAAGTTAACAAGCTTGCTAAGCTTATTGCTGGCATGGTGGATACCCAGGATAACGTTTCTTGAGCTCTTCTGAAGTTGTTTCAATTATGGACTTGTTTTTGCTGCCATGTTTATTTGCACTGGTGGCCAATTTAGACAGCCAGTGTATGTAATATGCTGCTTTGTTCCCTATATTTGCACTGGTGGCGAACTTTGATGCCTAATGGATGTAATATGTGTATATAATAGCCGTAATAGCCTAGCGTTAGTTGCTTGCTTATTTATTTTCTTATTGTCTTGTTTAGTTGTTTGCTTGTAGTCACTGCAGTTCTTTTTCCGTGTTTTTCTAGTGGCCACATTAACCTATTTTTATAACTAGGCCACAATAACCATGGAAACACACGGACTGTTGTAACCATGGTCCTGCTACCTGCTGTAGTGACCATGGGCCTCCTACGGGCCATAGGATTCATGGGCCTTCTATGGGTCGTCTAATCTATGGGCCTTCTACGGGCCATATAATCGTTTCGCCAAACATGGGTCGTACTATTTGTGGACCAATAACGGTCCGCAAAATGGGTCGTAAACGGGCTAGAGTGGAAATCGACTATTTTATGGCGCGACCATAACGAGCCGTTAATAGGCCGTGTTTGATGATGCTATGAAAACAACCTAATGGGTTAACGGGCCACAAACGGGCCGACTATAACCATGGCCAGAATTTGACCCACAAGCAGAACACGCCAGTAACGAACCATAAGTAACCGAATTATGGAAATGAGCCCAAGAATAAATGGGCCCTTAGAAGGCTGAAAGTTAACACGGGCTGGAAATGACCGACAGAATAATGGGCCGTTAATGGGTATAAAGCGATACACTGTTCATTATGGGCCAGTTTCACCTCGGGCCTTTAATGAGCCCAAAGTTACAAAGGGCCTTGTATGGGCCGAAAGACGCCATGGGCCATACATGGGCCGGAAGTTACAACGGGCTAGAATCATATTGGACGGCCCAGATGACGCTACTAGGCCTAATTCGGATAGGCCGTAACGGGTCGTGAGTTAGCGGGTTGTAAATGGGCTATATGCGAACAGGTCATTAACAGGCTTTCCATGGGCCGGCCCACTACCTTTTGACCAAGTCAAACGGGCTGGCCTTTTCACCAAAATGGGACTCTGTTGGGCCATGCCATGTGTCGACGTATCATAGGCGCCTTTGGTCCAATTAGTGGATGACATCTGTCCCAACGATGAGCCGACACGTGGTTCCTCTGGCCATTGAGAATTTTACATGTGGAAAATCCCCATTGGTCGGAGCTGTTAACAGGTTATCGGATTCAAGCTGGAACCCGATAGCTTAATGGTGACGCGTTATGGTGGGTGACATGTGTCGGTTACCCTTCACGAAAGCACTTCCATGACGCGCCATTTATCGTCATGGAAGTGGACACTTCCGTGATGATAATTTTGGTATTGTCATGGAACACTTCTACGACAGCACATGTATGACTATCTTGATTCTGTCATAAAATTCGTCATGGATGTACATGCATGACAGAAAACGTGACCTACTGTGACAAACACATATCATCATGGAAGTGTATTTTTTGGTAGTGTCAATAAAAAGCTTCGTCAATATGTGGGGATTATTAAGGGTGTCTAGATTCCCCTGATACTTATTGGTCGGAAGTTGTTCCAGGTCATGTCCACATATTTTGAACCTGTAGGGTCACATAGTTAACGGCTAGTAGCATGTAGGAGAAATAGGAGATTATGAACAATGAGAGAAAGGGCTCCAAAAGTGTTCTGTGAGGTCCTAAGAGTGTCCCAGTGATACCGAGCGCGTCCCGGGGGTGACAGAAGGTTTTGGAAGCTTCTAGGATACTCTAGAAGGTTCCTAGGGGAACACCTCCATGTTGCCTTGGGGGTAAGGTGCCCACGAGTCTCCAAGTTGGTAGGACCATAGAGTCCAAAAGTGGCAAGGCACTTATGGGAGGACTCCTAGTCTACTTAGGAGGAGGACTCCTCCAAGGGTTGGTAGACCCCCTTGGCCCTTGCACCTATATATAGGTGGGGAGGAGTGCACCAAGAAGCACACTAAGCCCCTCACTGGACCCCCTCCCTTGAAGTTGCGCCCTCTCTCTCTCTTCCCTAGTCTACACTAGATTTAGATCGGTACGCCACTAGGATGTCTTTCTCCATCTAGTTCTTCCCGTTGTTCTTCGTGTTAGTTCCATGGAGTGTTGCGGTGTTTCTATATAGATATATGTGGATACCTCAAAGGTGTCATCTACTTCAATGCTAGATCGACGAATTATATCAAAGAAAATTCTCGTGGTTGGGAGGTATAACCTAGTTGTGGGAATTGGCGCGCTTCATCAACATCTACTTCCTCTCTGTCGCTTTCTTACTAGTGAGACTGGATCTATATTTCACCTTCATAGTGATTTTGGGTGTGATTGTATGGTATTTTTGTTGTTGTGTAGTACCTTCCCGTACAACCAAGGCGTTGAGCTTTTGCTCGACACCTCCCACACACCTGGACAAAAGGGACCCAAGCCACAATGGCCTCCAAAGGGGGCTAACTAAGACAAATGGGAGCTCTAGATCCAGATCGAGGAAGGGTCATTTTCCAACACACCTACCTTGTCAAGATCCCCCACTGTTGCTGAAAGGATCGAGATGGACCTAGAGGGGGTGAATAAGTACAGTTACAAACTTTACTTTATTATTAGCAAGTTTAAGTTATGTGGAATATAAAGATGTGACTAAACAATTGGTAAGGTGTGATACACAATATAGTATGATGAATCCAAGATTAAGTGACCAGAGTAAAGCACATGTAGGTAACTAGGGTTAGAAATAAGCAAAGAGGCAGAGACGAGGATGTATCCGGATGTTAACTTCCTTGGTGGAAAACAAGTCAATGTTGGAGGGATGTTGTTACCATGAAAACACGCCGGCACCATGAAGGCTCCCCCTATTCTTCTTGAGATATCACCATAAAGGCGATTCTCAATCACTAGTGGTAGTCCTTAAGGCAACATCTAAACCTTCACAAACTTTTCGAGGCTAACTTTTTGGTGATCTTGTGTATGGTGTTTCAGAGTGTCGAATGAGCTCAATCATTCACCTTGGTATATCCCTCTTAATAGGGTCCCTATTAACTCAATTCATTAAATCAAAAGGTGTTGGGAAACATGGTAGAAAACAAAAAAATGCCCTACGATCAACCAGGAACTCTATGAAGATGCATAAGAGGTTTCGATCATGATTGTTACCGACTCGAGTAGCGACGGAAGTAGACGCGTCAGTGTAGATCGTACTTGAAGTCCCTTGAATAGTTCACGAACGATCCCTCAAATAGAAGACCGAAAGCACTGCCTCTCCACATATTGCAAGTGTACAGTGACTATGGTCTTCATGATCCGGCGGTGCTTTGCCATCCAGAGCTAATTGTCACCGGAGAATTAGATGGAGAAGAAGAGAACCACACACGGCTTCTCTGTTATGAGGATCTGGAGAGAACTAGAACTAGATCTAGTCTAGATCAAACTAGACGAGAACTATATCAAGAGAGAACTATAGGAGGCTTCAAAACTTATGTTCTAGGGGCTAGCCCTTTCCCTCTATTTATATGTTGAGCCCTGAGGTCGCAACTGGGGGAGGGGGGCTCCCCAAAGTCGGTTTGGAACACAAGGAAGAGTCCTCCTCGGATTCCAGCATGAAACGCCAAGGTTCCTGGCGTTTACAGAAATGCCACGGACCTCGGCGTATAGCCCAGTACGAGATGCCAAGGACCCCAGGAGTCTGGCCTAGGACCAGATGCCAAGGACCCTGGCGTTTGGCCCCTATCCTCTGCAAAAAACCCTTTTGCACTCACCTCAAGCCTCTTGGGCCTTATCCCTTGGCCCAGCCAATGTGTCCTCGCACCAGGAACCCTATGGATTTATCAGAAGGTTCTGTAACCTTTTAGACATCACCAAAAATCCCTAGGACCTTCCAGGACCTCGCAGAACATTTGTAGAAACATCTGAAACTCTTTCGGAAATCTCTCAAAACTATTTCTTATATTCCTGAAACTATTCCGAGAATATTTTCTCATAACTCCCACTCCACTAACCCTCGGCAGATCTTGATTTCCTTAAGCTTGTGACCCTGTAGGTTCGGTAAAACATGGACATGAGCAAAACCTCTTTTGTTCAATGGCCAATAGCGGAACCGTGGACATCCATATCGATACCTATGAATACACGAATGACGTTCGAGTGAACCTTTGGTTATCATGTGATATTCCCTTTGCTTCGTGATACTTTACAAAACCTGAGGTTTGATGTATCGGTGTACTCTTGAGTCATACACATGCTCACTATAACGGTCTCCTCATTCTTGGTTTTGTTCTTCTTTCTTGTTGACATGTTTCGGCACCCCGTGACGTTGTCACATGTGTCTGGCTAGACGATGATGGATGTCGTCACACCGGGAGGGCCCTAAGAATATCTCCAAATCATTGGAGGAGCAAATTCCACTCTTGAGCTATAGATCCCCTTGTCAAACTTTCCGATGAACCTGTAAGTTGTTGTTATGATCGCCAAGTTACTGATGACATTTGAGCAACCCCAAAGCTCATCATACGGTAAGAAGTGACTGTGATACTCTCATGGTCTAAGGAACTAAAACACACGTTAACACTCCGTGTAATATCAATTGACTTGTGACGGTATCATCTCAAAGTATAAAAAAACAAGTTTGGGTTGCTTCAATATGATCGTTCTTCCAACGTCATATTCTCAATGTTGTTTTAGGACTATCATTACATTTAACGATATCCTAAGATCCATAAAATATGATCACAAAAAACACTTGAGCTGGTCTTAGAGGCGAGACTAGGAATCTTATTTCTACCGTTTATCATTCCACGCGTGCATATGAGCTTTCCACTGAATCGCATATTCCAGGATCATAATAGTTATAGAATGGAATATAAACTCTTACTTATGAACATGGAAATATAATAATACAATATTATTGCCTCTAGGGCATATTTCCAACAAAAGGCTACCCTCTAAGCCTTCGAGGATCCACAAGTTTATCCTTATAATTGGGGGGAGGGTGATGCATCTTCATCAACAAATTCATATGGCACTAATACCTGAGGTACACTTGCAAACCATATTAGTCCATACAAGTGTGTTTCATTAATACCAAATCATGTTAAGTGCATGATTGTACTTTCAAATGCACACCTCTCCATCCACATGACCAAGGAACGCAGCCAACACCGCTGCAGCACTGCTCGCCAGAGAGCCAATTGCGCAGCCTGCCAAAACCCCAAATATGGTCAGGGACAAGCTCTTGCCAGTAGGCCAGCGATCCATGGCGAGGCAAAGCCACATGCCTAGCTGGTTGTGACCCCCTGTTGGCGACATGCCAATCTTGGGAGAGGCCATGCTCTAGGCACGGAAACCCAAGCCACATGCGCACGAGATCGGCCACGATCTCACTATCTGACTGCCCACCTCTGGCGTCGAGGAACGTAGTGACGGCTGCTTGGGTTAGCACCGGAACAAGGAGGGGGAAGAGGAAAGGGAGGATCATCCCGCATTGCCTAAGATCATTCGGAGCTTTGCCCGGCACGGGGCTAGCCCATGGAGACGAGGGGAGGGTGGGGACAGGGGATCTAGCGGCGGCAGTGGTTGTAGGCGCCATCCCTGTCACCAGAGGTAGACAACACAGGGGCCTCTCCAAGCATTTTATTTCAAGTATTCTCGACGTGGGAGATCAAGCATGAATTCCATGAGTCTAATTATGAATTGCATGATTTAGCTAAGGCGTATATCCTCTGTCGATTGCAGTAGCATTAAGGGATCATTGTCATTATGTTAATAAAAAGCGGTTCAGTGGTATGTTAAAGAGATGGTAATTTGTAATTATGAAAACTAGACTTTCTCAATTTAGAGACTTAAGAGCGGAAAAAAGAAATAGAAAAATTCCACCATCTCCCAAAAAGAGATGTGTCTTAAAGAAAAAATTATCAATCATGCAAAGGTATCTTTGCGGGATGAAATATATGACGAGATTGTCAGGCATTCGAATCATCCTTGATCAGCAAAAAGACTATATACTTTTTGGGAATGTGTTATTTTGGGATTTGTACTATTTGTTTAGTCGATGCAGATTGTGACCCCGGATCTCACAAATATTTTGATTCCAAACAATGATGATATTATGGCTTCAGTTCGATTGACTCTTAGCAAATTAGTATTTGCAATTTGTGAGGGTCATCCTCTCTACATAAGAAATCGGTGATTAAGAATATATAGTGAATTCATGAGCAACTACGTAGATTTTACTCTTTTTCTGGATAGAAAAAAGAAGGGGCTGGTACAACCTTTGAACTTTACTTGTATTTCGAAGAGCATCTCCAACACGTGATGCATCTTGGGCATACAAAAAGTAGTATTGAATCACCAAAAAGCGTATTTTGCATCACCTAGATTCTTTTGCCCCAACAGATGCCCTATATTGCGCACGACAAACTGCGCGCGCACATACACATATATATAGGGAAAATGTAGCCTACTACCGGATGTAGCTACATCCATTTCTCATATACTACTATGTGGTAGTATATACTCTACTTTATTATTTTTAATATGTTCATATATTATTTAAGATACTCAAAGTGAGTTATATGAAAAAATGCAAGTAAGGTCATAATTTTATTGTATTTGTGAAATGTGTACATATTTGTACGTGAAATGTAGTATGCACAAAATATGATGCGCACTACCAAAAAAGTAGTATATATACTATCTAAATATTCTTATATACATACTACGCGTACATACTCTCCAATATGATAGATACTACCTAAAATGTATGGAATAAAAGTGGGAGTAACTACACCCGGTAGTAGGAAAATTTTGTGTATAAGTTTTGTCTTATTTCCGACGCAAAAAGGAACCATAAGTGGGAGTAACTACACGCGCTATTCGTCACTCTGGGTGAGGAATAGTTATTCTTCATCCCCCTCTATTTTACCATCAATGCACCGTTATTTTACGTTCCGTAAGTTTTGTCTTATTTCCGACGTAAAAAGAGACCGTAAGAAAATATATAATCACCGTAAAAAATATTTTATGTTATGTAAAATTACAAACGTAAAAGCATAGTCTAAAATACACATAAACTGCAAATTTTCTTATCTTATGACCTATATTTTTATTTTTTTATGTCAAATTTTACGTAGTGAATCAATAGAAATGTAACTATTTGAATTCCAAACGTAATTTAATTATGAAATGATCGTAAGATTACCTCGGGTGAAGAATAACTTATTCTGCACCCTGGGCGATGAATAGTAACACTATATATATATGGCGCGGAGTGTTGGTCGACTAAAAGGCGACATGTTCAACAGTTAGGTGTGGCGGAGATGCGTATGTTGAGATGGATGTGTGGCCACACGAGGAAGGATCGAGTCCGGAATGATGATATACGAGATAGAGTTGGGGTAGCACCAATTGAGGAGAAGCTTGTCCAACATCGTTTGAGATGGTTTGGGCATATTCAGCGCAGGCCTCCAGAAGCTCCAGTGCATAGCGGACGGCTAAAGCGTGCGGAGAATGTCAAGAGAGGGCGGGGTCGACCGATTTTGACATGGGAGGAGTCTGTTAAGAGAGACCTGAAGGATTGGAGTATTGACAAAGAGCTAGCTATGGACAGGGGTGCGTGGAAGCTTGCTATCCATGTGCCAGAGCCATGAGTTGGTTGCGAGATCTTATGGGTTTCACCTCTAGCCTATCCCAACTTGTTTGGGACTAAAGGCTTTGTTGTTGTTGTTATATATATATATATATATATATATATATATATATATATATATATATATATATATATATATATATATATATATATATATATATATATATTGAACATATTCACATCGCACAAGAAGATGAAACTAGTGACATTGTTTCCTGTGCCACTTCCACAACTCCTTCATGATATCTTTTTGAAGATCTATGTGCGTATCGGCATCGCAAATGTCATGGTATGCCTCAGCAAAGCATCGGATTTGGCCCTCCCTTCTACGCGGTTGCATGGGTTTCCCATGAGCTCAAAGAAGGTTTCATCCAAATCTTTCCCACTCTCATTCTCAGTGATCATGTTGTGCATGATCACTCATGTCGTGATGATGTATCAAAGGATCTATTGATCCTAAAACCTAGTCGGTCCTCGCACAATAGCAAATTGGGTTCGCAAAATCTCAAAAGCCCTCAAATACTCTGGCCTAAACGCCTCAACCACCGCATTTGCAAATCTCTTAACATAAAAGATTGAAGTGCACTCTTCCATTGCCAAGTTAGCATCAACGAAATCAGCCGGAACACCATATGCCATCATTTGCAGTGTGGTTCTCACTTTCTGGATGGTGATATGTCGATGATTGTCTGCGCAATTCCTCCTTTGCTCGAAGTACCGATCATGTTGCTTCACACATTTGACAATGTGATGGAACAAATTCGAAGACGTCCTAAACCTGTGGCGAAAGTATCGCTTTGGATATGTTGGGGATGGACCAAAGTAGATGCGCACCAATCTAGCATGCGCCTCTTGCCTATCTCTCTGAATCACCTCACGTATGTAAACAAAACCACAATGGCTTATTGTTCTTGTGCATCATCAAGATCAAAGCAGCGTCCTCCTCTTTGGTTATGTCATATTCCTCTTCGGACGAGGAACCATTCCAGGAAGAACACCAATCACATGAACTCATCTACAACGCAATAGTTCGAATTACCATCTACTCATTTGTTCACAACAAAAATTAAAGAAAGCAATAAAAACACTTTTGCACACAATTCGTTGAACACCTAGAGTGGGAGGAGGAGCACACCAGCCGGCGGCGCGTCGGAGACTATGTGGTAGCCGTGCTGGGACAAATCGGCTGCATGGACGTCGGCAATGGCCTCGTAACTGCCGCCAGGTGAAGTTCTTGGCAAAGAATGCCATCGCGTCGTCCATGACGTCGACGCGACGCAATAAAGCAGTGCGGCTCGGTTGCGACGTCACGAGGCAGCAATAGTCATCCGGCAGCTACTAGTCCCCGTCAACGGCTTGCTTTGGGGTGAGGAGCTCCATTACAGGCGGTCGAAGGCAGCTTGAGGCCGAAATCGCTTCGGATGGCGGCTTGCCACGGGGCCCC
>NC_041392.1:225289931-225357575 GCF_002162155.2 Triticum dicoccoides | reverse complement strand
TCTGATCAGGCATACCGTAGTACCGTACGCAGCAGCAGGCAGATCACCTCGTATGTTTTTTTAGATGAAGATCGCCTCGTACGTACGTTGTCCTATCTCTCTCGCTGAGATACTGGGCCTGGCCCAATGCTGCCGACGCCCTAGGTAGCGCACAACGCCCTCGTGTCAATTTTTTTCCTTCGTGGATGGCCATCGCCCGCCGCCGACGCCAAACTTCAGAACCCAATCGCGGCAAGGATCTCGCGGCCGATGCTACGACGGCGGCCAGGGAGGAGGAGCACATAGCTAGGCTCGTCTTCAGGCCCTGGTAAGGATCGCTTCCCTCTTTTTTGATTGAATCTTGTGGGATTGTATGGATTTTGGTATTTCTCCCCTTGCTCTCGATGGAAAGGAATAGTCATCATCAACAGGATTTAAGTTTGGCATTCAAAAATTAGGGTCGTGATGTTACTGTTCGATTTAGAGAAATTATAAGTAGGGGTTGATGTCTACTGAAGCAGGATTAACACTAAGTTACATCTAATTCTGTACAAGACTTGTCTGTTCAATTAACTTGCTGATTAATTTTATGGTTTCGTAGTGATTCTGCAAAATCACTTTTCTCAAAAGCATTCAGACGGTTCCTTCCTTTTAGAAAGTTTCAACATATATCTCCAGGATCAAATTTGATAGAAAATAATGCCTTTTAGATCTGGAGACGACATCTAGTAATATACTGAATGTTTTGTTCGACGGTTTTCTCATATAGTTTATGATATTCAGCTCATTTTCCTTGTCATCTCTAGAGCTTAGAAGATGGTTCTAATGCTTCAAGAACAATTTCTTTTATCAAAAATGACATGTATAAGGAAGCACTAGATGTGCGAATGATGGCTGAGGTATGCTGCCTTATGTGATAGTTATTGTCAGTAAGAAGCATGAACATCTTTTAAATAGATATATACTCCATGGGAGCTTAAATAGTTTGGTACTTTAAAAATATTGAATGAGATTTATATTGATACCATACTAAACATAATTGCATCCAGGAATGCTAGAGGAAAATTTGAAGGTAAAATAGGAATAATTTGATTTGGGATGCACTTTCCTATATTGTTTATTGATAATATTTCACGTATACATATATTAAGTATTATTTTAATGTTTATATTGAGGGGCCCCTGATTCTAGTCTCGCCCCGGGCCCCAGAAGTCTCAGGACCGGCCCTGCCCCCGCGGCCGTCTGGTGCAGTGGGATAGGTAAGGGAACTGTGACAGGGCCGAGACCGGGAGGAAGAAGATGGAGGTGGCGACGGCCGAAATCATGCGTGACACGCGAGATGCAAAGGCAGGTGCGGTTGTGCGTACTAAAGGGTGTGTTTGGTTGCCCACAAAAACTCAACCATACCCATTGTATGTAGCATCTGTTTGGTGTTAGGCTTTTTGGTTACATGAAAACATCGTTATGCCTGCATAGCACGGTTTTAAAAGCACCTTTGGGCCTATATAGCTGGAAACGCTCAAGTCGTTCGTTTCCAAGGAGCCAAGCCCTCAAGCCCACGTGGGTGGCTCTGGCGAGACATGTATGTACCTGGTTAGCAAGTATTTTCTTCTAAGCACCTTTTTAACCTCTTTCATCCCTTCTACACAACCATGCTACGATTCGTCATAAGTTGTACACAAAAAATATGCATCTTGATGTTCTGATTCCATTCAGGCGATCGGGTCGTAGTTTCGTTCACTCTATATGTTAAATTTCGTGTTCATATTTGAAGCTTTTTTGGACGAATTTGTCACGGTCAACCGTTTGAAGTTTTCTTTTAGGAGTAGTTTCACCTTGCTGTTTGAGACGACTTTGGTGTTGTGTGTTTTCTGTTTCACTAATCGTAGACAAGCAGCCCTCGCTCCTCCAAACGCCGACGCGTCTGCTCGTGCCGCAGCCGGTGAGCTTCTTGGCAACCGTGGCGAGGCACGCCAGGCAGTCTCTCGGCATGGCGTCGACTAGGAACGCAGGCGAACGCCTCGCCGCTGTCGGACTGTAGGGACGTGAACCCCATTGGTGCGGCGGCTCCGGGCAGCATGGCCAGGAGGGCAAAGAAGAGGAGGGTGGCAAGGATGGCTATGGTGGTAGCACGCAGGGGCGCCATGGACGTGTGTGACAGCCCCTCGCGTTGGCAGTGACAGTGGCAATGAGCCGATGGAGGAGGAGCCACCAGAGAACATTCTACTTTAACCTCTCTGTTCAGTGTAGTTGTTAACTGCTAATCACGAGGCATGTATGCAACCAAACACTGGGTAGAAAATGCTTCCATGGTGCAGGCAATCTATAAGCAGGTAACCAGTCAACATGCAAACATCATATTTTGGACTGTATCTCCTCAACCAGGCTCTACCCAACCTGACCCGTTTTTTCATGCAACCTCCAAAAAACGATGCAACCTAGTCCGTTTTTTCATGCAACCTCCAAATAAGGATGCAGGTAACCAAACACACCCAAAGTTTCCTGCTGCGGCTGGCCGCGCTCGGGGTCATTTTCTGTGTTTAGGCACGGCCGCACATGATATAAATTTGCAACTAGGGTGTTATTTTGGTCCGACCTAAAATGGGACCATGAAAATATACATTTGCATCACCTGTTTGAGCTTGGTTATTTGGCCACGGTGATGCATAAAACTGTTTTTACATCAAATTGCTCTACTCTTTCTGTTTACTTTTATAAGACCTTGAAGACATTTCAAACAATGTGCAAAACAGCCTATTTTGAATTGTCTGAAACGACTTACAAAAATGAACGGGGGGAGTATTTTGCATCACCTGCTGAAGATGCCCTAAGCGTTCAATAAAGCAAGAAGAGATACTAAAAAATATGGAGCTCCTGGGTGCACGTACGCTTATGCTCAGGAGTACATAACTAGCACTAAACTATTGATATGCACGATGCCTCATCCTGCGGTGGGTAGCCGTTCAGTGCCATGCATGGACGGCTTGGTAGGCTTATCGTCCGCAGAGTGTCGTCTCCATAGCAGTGCTCTGAAAAAAAATCATATACAGACAGTACGTACCTTCCTTAGATTGGACACTGGTTTCACACTGGTTTGCTCAGCACAGCACTGAAGTACTCCCTCGACAAATCTAAGACAAGAATTTTGGGACGGAGGAAATACACGGAAACTGCAATAACCATTATCTTATTGTGCGGCACAAGAACTGAAAAACATGTTCCATTCAACGACCGCCTTTTTATTCATTTGTACCTCCTTGTATACAGAATTACATGTTCTATCCCTCGGTTGGAACCACTGTTTCCACCATGGGATTTTACATCTACAAATTGGCTGATAATCTGGCTTTCTATACATTCGACATCTCAGCAAACAGAGATCAATTAGCTTACAGTAAACAGAAAAATACAGTAACACAATGACCGCCAATTTGTGCTTGTTTCTCCTTCTCATTCCAGAATATGCAGCCACGGAAACCATCCCATTTTGCTAGTTTCCTTCTACCCTTTCATGGTGGAGACCTCCTAATGTCTAGAATGTTTGGACTCAGAGGGGAAACTCTTTCTGAAGGACATCAAGGTTGCGGGAATCACATGCAGCAATCATATCACTGCGTGAAGCATTACTGGTTGGAAAGGGGAAAAGGTATTAGTAAGGTAAAATCATCATAAAAAAAATTCATGTTCACATGTAGATAAAAGGAAGCAAATCGGACATACCCAAGTGAAATTCTCAAGTACTGCCAGGCATTGTCTGCTTTTGGATTCATGGAAACCGCCCTTACATAGTACCGAATGGAATCCTCGTACAGACCCTGCATAGAGAGCAGCTTAGAAAACAACCATGCAACAGGGGTTATATGTGAAAAACTGTTATCTATTATCACAATGAATTCCTGTGCTGAGTTGTCACACCATTGGATAAAGATAGATTTCAGTGTTCATCGTTAGTAAAAAAAATTCAAAACGGAGGCAAAAGATTTGCCCCATCCATTAAATAAGCAGAAGAGAGTTGCCCAGTTAATTAATGGAAAACCAGGCTAAAATCATCACAAACCGCCGAGCGGCACACATGCTACCCCACACACGCCTCAACAAAGAAGGCCTCATCAAGATACACTCTGGCATCCTCGTCATCACTTCTCCCCAACAGGCGTCATTGCCCTTCCTAATCTCCGAGCAAGCGACCCCGACTTCGCCGAAGATGAACATCAACCGAACCCTCACCATAGAGGCCATGTGGAACACAAAAAGACCTATGTCAAACTCAGCCACCTGCATCAAGGGCAGGACAGCTCCGACTCTGATGGAAAGCTCTGAAGGAGAACAATGCAAGGTTGGCACCCTGAAAGACCACCGAACCGAACAGACCATCTGCTGCCTGCCATCGTCGCCACACGGCCCCGCCACCGCAGCTCCGACTTCACCGCAATAAGGCAACCCGAGGTAATCCCACGAACACGGCGGAGAAGAGCCGACTACCTCAACCATTGCCATGCCTCTGACTTCGTACGCCTCCGCTATCGTTGCCACAGAAGCCTCGACGCCGACACCGACACCTTCCACTGGTCCCACTTGCCGATGCTCGGCTCCAAAGACGAAGCCCTCGAAAGGGGAAAGAACGCCAAGGCGTCGACAACGTCCGATCACACAGGATCTAGGGTTTTCCCTGAAGCCGGATCCATGCGGTAGGGGTGTGGCAGCACAGCAGCGGTGCCTTCAAGAAGGTCTACGACGTCCGCAGCCGCCGCCATCACCGGTCACATGCCCAAGGCCAAGACAGGGTCTTCACCGAAGCTCCCAACACACCCAACCCGCATCCGCGTCGGCAAGTCCACCAAGCACCACCACCACCACCAACGAACCCACCCGCCAACGTCGCCATCGCCGCCGCAGCACCTCGCAGAGACCACCAACGGCCAATCACCAGCGCCAGCTGCCAGATCCATTGACGACCGAGAGCAGAGCCACCAGACGCAGCACAACCACCACATCCTGTCGAGCACCATGCCGACAAGGAACGGAGGTGCGCCGCCCGAGGCCGCGAACCACCATGGTTCCCGGTTGTGGCTCTACATCAGGGTCCGTCAAAGACCGGATCCGCCATCCCCGCACGACAAGGCCGGTAAATGACGCTTAATCACATTATTCATTAGGCGACATTCATTGTACAAAAAGTGCCCAGAATTTTTATAGTATTGAGAGAGCATGATAACAAGACAACCATTTCAATACTAAAAGTGAAAGAACATAAACTCACTTATGTAATGATGACAAGCATGTTAGTGGGCCAGTGGAGTTATGTTATAACTCAATATAAGGTTTCTTATCTCGCATCACAGGGTATTTGCGAAAAATGCAATTATACAGTCAACAACATGATCGAGTGATCATTGTGCTACACAAGAATTACCTGGTTGGCATAGCTAATTCCCATATTAGCCCACGCACGGACGTAGTTGGGCTTCAAATCTAGAGCCTGAAATAACAAGCAACATTTGGGGTTACTTCCAAGCACTTTTTAGCATACCACAATCAACATCCAAAGTAATAAGCCAACGACCTGGGGTACTCTTTAGTATACCCGTATTTTCTGAAATGCACACTAAGATGGTTTTCATCAGTCATCCACTTTATAGTTTATACTAAAAAAAATAAGTGAAGGATGCAAATAAACATGTATTTGTAGGATTGGACACCAAATCAATGGGATTACACTGCATCACAAATAATTTGATTATATCTCATCTGATATACTGTGATGCAAGAAGCACTTGGGATGTACATGCAGCAGCAAACACAATCTTGGTGTCAATCACACAGAAACTTATCCACATTCCACAGAGAGGGATTTAGCTGCCCCAATCCCAATGTTTGTGATATGCGACATTACTTTCCATACGCCAATCAGTCCACTAGTTGATCATTTCAGTTTTTTTTAGCTCCAACATGTATAGAAACGCTTTATTTTTAACCTATTTTTGTCAGACAATAAGTGTATTTATACTGCTAGCTTTTGCAGTTTGCACTGGAAATACAACTGCCAGAGCATTCCTTAAAAAGGAATAGCCAGAGTCTGTGATAAAGACAAAGTGCTATACTTCTTGAACCAAGCATATAAATACACTTAAAAACAGAACGAAGCTTTCACCAAAGTTGAAGTCCAAGCACGTTCAAAAAATAATTACCTGCTGGTATGCCAGTACGGCATCAGCGCTCTGGATGCTGTTTGCTTGGGTCGCACCGAGCTTGTTCCAGAGAGAATAGTCTTGTGGTTTCAGCTGTAGTGCCGTCTTAAATGAAGCTATAGCTTTATCATATTCTCTTGATAAGTTGTACAAGACACCCAGAACTATGTGGACATCAGCATCCTCAGGCGACATCTGAGCAGCTTCATTAAACAATCTAACAACCTGGTGAGAGGTAGGTTGTTTAGTATCCTAAACTAATTACTTTTAGTAAGATCAGAGAACAGATTGTACAGACACATGATTACAGTTAATAATATCTCACAGAAAGGTACAATAAACTGAGACAGTTATACAGAATACCATTTGGAAGCTGGAGATGGAAAGGTTTAACAAGTTAAAATTGTTCGTTTGATACACCATCATTATGAATTACATATCCCTCACTTACATCTGGACCATATGGTGAATCAGTTTGGTGGGGAGCGGCGAGAGCTCCATACTTTGGATGATTCTGAAGCCATCTCGAAAGATATCTTAATGCTTCTCCCTGTTCCAACTCTGCAGTAATCATATAAGATAAATAGATCCTCTCATGAGTCATGATGGTATACACAAATATTGAAGTATAAAAACCGAAAGTCGGCCTATTTCGACAAATTTCCTACTTTAACAGAATTTCAAAATATATTAGAACATGTTATGAGCACAACTATTGCAGCATTATTAGTTTATTACACACTGGGGAGGAGGAGGCTTGGAGCATTGGGAAGTTTTTCCAACTGTAAATGAAAATTGAAAAACCTGGAGGATGGCTTAGTTTTTACAATTGAAACTAGCTTGCACAATGCAGATACCTGTTAACTTCCAATCCAACCTTCTACCACTTCATTTCTTATAAGAGCAACTCCAGCAGATTAAGCAGGTCACTGAAATGCTCGCATAAATAACACTCACCGTTTGTGTGACTGACACCAAGAGCAAGAAGAACTTCCAAGTTGGTAGGATTGGCCTCCTGGGCACGCAGCATTGCAGCTATGGCCTGAAAGCAAGGAAATAAATTAATAACAGCAGACTCTTTTAGCAAAGAAGCATGGAGCCCATCCCATAGATCCCAAGATTCTTAGAACTAACATTTTTTATTTATTTTGTATATATGAATATCTAATTCTTGTGAGGTAAACTACATTAGAGTACATGTTTGGCATATGTTGAACGGATTATTGTCACTATGGTAGTCCAGTATGGATGTATTGGATGCATCATGTTTGTTCATGACCGAGTTTAGATCATTTTCAAGGAATATTGTTTTATCTAGTCTGAAAGGCCAAAGCAATATGCTAATTCTCGTGACTAATGATGCGAACCATTCTGGAAGGAGTATTATAATACTTGGTATAGGGATGAAAACGGAGCGGAATCTTTGTGTCTGGTCCACAGAAAAAAGGAAACGGTAAAAAAATGTGAAAATGGAAATCTTGCACAACGGAATTTCTTAGGCAGAAAGGGAAACAAAAACGGTACAACATTTATCGGCGGAACAGCCACGAAAACGAAATATCTGTTTCCATAAATACGGAAATTTCCGTTATTACCATGGCTGTGTGTGGCCCAATAATCCAGCAGGCAACAGTGAACAGCACACATGCAATGTGTGGGCCAACCGGAATGCAAATACAACCTCAACCTAATCCCCTGTCCCTAATTGACAAAGGACAGAGCAGGCGAACACGCCGCCGTGGCGCCATCCAATCATCCCGAGCCCACACGCTGCCACCCATCCATCTTTGCTGCGGTGCCATGGCAACCAGAGCGCCTCCACCACCATCATCTGTCGCGGGGCCACTGCCCTCCTCGGTTGACGTCGATGCCCTATGCCAATAGGGGTGGAAACGGATCGGATAGTACCCTTCCCACTTCGTTTTCATATTTCAAAAACAAATATGAATGTTGAATATGAGTACGGTGCGGATGTTACTCGAATATGGATATGGATAGGGTGTTTTCTCAATTCAGAACCGATACAAATATCTTATAATTTAGTGACATATATTAAGAAATAAGTCAACAATTATATGACCTAAGATAATCAACTCGCACCATACAATAAATCAATGAGAGACCAGTAGACGGAGAAACACTGTTGAAGTATATGGGGAATGCCCAACCTTCTCCATCAGTTCGACTTTTGGAGAAACTGGTTGGTGCATGAAGCATGGCATGCTATCAGAGACAGAGGTCTCGAGTTCGAGTCCTGGCTAGTGCGATTGTTTTCTACAATTGCTGCTCGCTCCCTTCCACGTTTGAGGCACGCAGCAAGACTGATAAAGACTGCTCACGAGTGGGGGTGTTGGTATATGTGGAATGCCCAACCTTCTCCATCAGTTTGGATTTTTGGAGCAACTGGTTGGTGCGTGAAACCTAATACATACTACTATAATGCATAATAGTTTCTAAGTTGGATCATACAAAAAGTAAGTAAGATTCGACGACTTTTTAGGCTTTTAGAGTATCTCCAATAGGTGCCCTATAATAAGGCGAGCAAAGTTTGCAACACCTAAAAGTGTTTTTTACAACACCAAAAACCTCCTTCCCAGTGCTTTTTTACAACACCAAAATTGTGTGGTCCCGAGTGGTCCCCCTGGTGTTGCAAAATTTGCAACATTTGGTGTAAAACTTTTTGCACATATATGGCACCTATTGGATCAGCGTTTTTGGCCCCTCGTGATGTAAAAAGTGATCCTGCACTATTTTAGGGCACCTATTGGAGATGCTCTTATGTTGGATACTCCCTCCGTTTCTTTTTACTCTGCGTATAAAATTCGTTTGAAGTCAAACTACGTAAAGTTTGACCAAATTTATCTTAAAAATATCAAGTTATCAACATTTACAATACAAAAGTTCTATAGTATGAAAATTAATTTCATGATGCATCTAATGATATTGATTTCATATTGTGAATATTGATATTTTTCTTATATAGTTGGTCAAACTTTACAAAGTTTGAATTTAGACAAATTTTATATGCAGACTAAAAAGAAACGGAGGGAGTACTTAGCATATAGGGCTAGAATTGCTTAAATTGGCTAACATGTTTTTTTTTGGATACGGATATATCCAGTTCCATATCCACATTTGTTTCAAAATCCCATACAACATTTGTATTTGTAAAAAGAATCCAGATATTTTCCACATCCATTTTCATTTTAGTTTGGATGCCAATGTTGACTTGCAATATAGGGTTTTCTCGAATATGGATATCGGATATTTCAAAATTTTCACCACCACTTTCCACCCTTCTACGCCGGTAAACATCTCTGACGCCTACGCGCCACGCCTGGATAGTTCAAGGGTTCTTTTTGCTCCAGCGAATGTGCCGTATTCCCTCCATACCTCCTGCCCAGGGTATCTGTATTTGTTTCTGCTCCCACTAAAAAAAATATGAAAACAAATGTGACATCCCTCAATTCCGGCTGTTTCCGCTCCATTTTTCATCCCTAACTCGCCATATGAACATCAGAACATCACAGCATCTAAAATTAACGAGAGAGGCACAATTACCTGCTGGTCATCATCATTTTCAGCATGTGTTACTCCAAGCAACCTCCAACCTTCAGCATTATCAGGGTTCTTTAAAACTTCAGCCTCCAGAGCAAGAGCAGCTTCACTTAAGAGGCCCTTCCGAAAGAGCTCCTGCCCTTCCTGCATTGGATTAGGGTGACCAACATATGGGTTCATCTCGGAAAAAACATAAACCCCTCGAGAAGCGCCAGAACTTTTGGAAGCTGACAGTTGGTTTTGAAACCTACAAACAATGTACAATAGTAGTTAATGGTAAGCTGCAATTGCTATGCGTAAGGGGCTTCTGTAAAACAGAACATAACCAACCAATGGTAAAAACAAATGACTTCTCAATGAATATTAACCAAGCTCTAGGTTCTTTTAGTAATCTGACACAGAAATTGGTCAGATAACATATCAAGAAAGAAGCAACAGAGGTTGGCTCAACCTTAATACTATTAGCAAAAAGACACAGAAACAAGAGACTTGTACTTACTCATCTGCCCATGGATCAGCAGAGCTCTCACCAAAAGCTCCTCCACTGAACTCCTCTGCCCAATCATCCATATTCAATTTGGAGAACTCATCGACCCACTTCTCTTTGAGCCCACTCTGATTCTGTTCACTAGAGAACTCACTAACCCAATTATCGGCCCCTTGTGAAAGCTGTAGAGCAAGTATTAGTGAGGCAAAATTATCAGTGCCCAGCAGATGTAAGTGTAAAAGAAGGGACATCAATGTACTATTCCTAAATAGCTACAACCCACTACCTATTTTTCCTACACATGCAAGCATGCCACATGAGCAAGTCCAGCCATGCAAGTCATAAATTACATGTTTTTCGCATTACTCTATGCATGCAGGGCTGCCACATCATCAATTTGTGCATGTTAGTTATAAGTTATTTTTCATTGGATTTTATATTGACAGTATATGTTTTGGGCGATTGCAGCATACCGACGTATTTCATCCTTCACATTTTTTGTTAGAAATGATATTCTGTTAACTGGAATTCATTTTTTATTCTCTTTTTATATGCTTCATGTTTTTCACCTTTTTAAGCTTACATTTGCTTTCCATTAGTTTTATATGTTTTTTAAGCAACTATTTATGCATAATCTAACAAGATTCCTGTAGCAACGCTTGGGGCATCATCTAGTGTTGCTAAATGATGATACCATTATTACACCACTGTTCCATTTTTTACATTGCCTGGAAAAACTAGAACCCCGTTTGACCACGGAATGCATTAATTTACACACATCCAGCTCTCAGGTGAAAACTAAACCCCGTTTAGCACACCATACAATCATTTAAATGCATCCAGCTCTCTGGTATTACCTCTTCATGCACAAACTGATCTGCCCAAGAATTTGCATTAGCATTATGCTGTGTTTGAAATTCATCAGCCCAGCCATTGGATTGGGATGCTGAACCTTGTTTTACTTGGTTATCTTCTATAATAAGTTCACCACGGCTCATCTTTGAAACAAACTGGAAGAATTTAGAATTCTTCCAAAAAGGAAAAAGAAAGTGTCATCAGGTGCTTAAGACAGGACGATCATAATGATGATCCTATATATAGTACTCCCTCCGTAAAGAAATAAAAGAGCGTTTAGATCATTTAGTGATCTAAACGCTCTTATATTCCTTTACGGAGTATAATATAAGGTTGCAAGCAATACAGTTGATTAACTTAATGTAAATAAACAATATTATTACTGGTGAAAGATACAGGCTTAAGAAAGAGTCCTCATGATCCAACATCCACAAAATTAGTGTTTGAACCATGAAGTGTAATAGGCGGTATCCGTAGAATATCTGGCAGAACATATATAATAAATAAATAGGATTTCATATCACCCCAACTGCCACTGAAAAATAGTGTTTTTGACATAAACAGAAACATTGGACACGTGTGTGGTATAACACGATATATCAATAGTGTGTCGTACGCCAATAAGAAGAAACAATACAGCACTCATCCACAATATGTAGTTCATTTCTGCATATCCAATAGAGGTTCTTCTCTATCAGTTTGGAAAGCAAGATCCTATTTAGGAGGTTTGATCTGACTTTTGGAGGATTCATTGAGATACTTTAGGCCTGTTAGACCTAATCTAGAACATTAAGGTTTAGCCTAACATATCAAGATGCAAATGCAATCACATCAATCACAGAGATAACATGAGTAGGATATTTCCTTATGAAGAAAAGTAAATTATGATGAATTGTTGTTCAAGCAAATTTTCACTGTAGTGGGTAAAAACAATGTGCAAGCAAAATAGAGTTACATGTACAACCAGGCCATCATAAATACCTGGAACTTTGGGTCATTGTTACTTGATAATGTTTCTGCAAGCATACGGGATTGCTGCATAGCTGCGAGATTCGCCATGTTCGCTCCTCCCATCTGACCCATGGCCATCTGAGACTGATGCTGAGACAACATAAAGTACATAGCATAATTTAAGCCATGTATCCCACAAATGAACATGCTCGTGCAGAAGGAAACTAAATTATGACGAGTATGCAGATTTCCATACAAATTACAAGGCTTTATTTTTTTTTACTTTATAAGCCAACTAAAACTAGTTAATATTTAAGAGAGATATTGAAAGGATGTGATCCTTTATCACCTCATGTTCTAGAATAACTACATTTAGTAAAAGTAAGAATTCTATGTTTACATAAGACTGTCTAAAATACACACACATACATATACAAAGAATATCTTAAGCTATATTTCTAAATACAGCATACAGTTACTCATAGATACCATAATATCTCGCTCAATGGATAGGGTAGGGAAACTATCAGATTACAACTGGGTAATGGCATACTAAACCAAACACACATATCCTTCTCAAACAAACTTTCTTATTGGATTGTGTTTCCTGTTGGATATTGGTATTACTCATGAAAATGGAAAACATAATTTTCTAATGTTTACGAGAAAATTCCAGTAGAAACAGAACAAACTCAAGAATACTGCAGCGCATGGTGCAGATACAAATAAAATCCAGAATTGCATTTGGATACACAGATAGCCAGATATCATCATTTATTGGGCAATCAGATTATCCAGATAAAACGGTACCAATTGCAACATAGTTATACTGGCCTAGAAGCTAAACAGTATCTTCAGCATGGCTGAACTTGGCTCTAGGATGTGTTGTCTGCTCATATGGTAAGTATAAACAATGAAAAAACATGCTTCGCAATTGATGGTTGTGAAAATGTCAAACAGGCTTTTAGAAGGCTCTGACCTGTTCAAACTCAGAGGCCCATCCATTGGGACCATATTGCTGCTCAAAAGAGTGCGCCCAACCCTCAGGGTTATTATTCTGCTTGCCAAACTCAGTGATCCAACCCTCAGGGTTATTGTTTTGCTTGCCGAACTCACTAATCCAATTATTTGCAGCATTGTGCATTGGGCCAGATCTCAAAGCACTTTGGGACTGATTCCAGTACTCCTCCATCTCTGGGTACGGCCCATGCAGGGGATTTTTCATTCGATGACTATTGTCAATATCAAGAGAATGCAGCAGTGTATTCACCTGATATACGGATAAAAGTGTTACATTCATGAATGTTCTTCTAGTAAACATTCATCAACGAAACATAAGCAGCACATGGAACTTAGAACGTCAAGCAAGTCAACAGGAAACTACTGAGCTAAGCTAATGGAAAAAGGACATAAATAAGTGTTGTGAGCAAAGTTGTATGGTCAATGGCAATTCCAGTCACAAATGTTAGAAAACTTAACCTGTGCTTGTATATATTCTTCAGGTTGATCGGCCAAAATATGGTGTGCCATTATGCAGCTGCGATCACGTATACATTGTTTGTCGGCTTCGGACAAACCAAGAGCTGGTACTGGGACAGGTTGAAATGGCACACCAGCTCGGCCACTTGAAAGAAAAGAATGCAGAACACCAGATAAGACCCTTTGTGGCGGACCTGGAACAGAAATTAGGAGTCATTGCAATGCGAGGTAAATAGACAAGCATTCACAGTACACAGAAATTCTAAGACACAGAAATCTACCATCCAAGGCCGGTCCGAAGGTAGGGCCTGCATTGTTATAAATTTGCTCAAACTCTGCAAAGTTTGTTTCTGGCCCTCCAAATGTAGAATGCCCCGGAGGGCGAAAAGATTCAACCCAATCATTAGCAGGACCCCCACGCATGAAGTCGGCACCCTGCAAGTGTTCAACAACAGTTAGGAGTGGCCAAACGGGACACAGAAAGACAGTTTTGGAGAATCACCATTACCCGTGCAAATGGTCGTTGATCTTGCTTGAACTCATTCTCAGAGCCAGGGACAGTAGACAGTGGAGCTGTGCTATAATCAGACGTAGTTGGAACATTAACTGAGGCTCCAGGAAGTCCCTTTAGTGACTGCACAAAAGAAAATGTTATAGCCAATATTTTCTTGGACTTCAGCTACAATTTTTCAATGCATTTCGATGTTAAGCATCCCATATTTCCAATTTAGTCCACACAAATCCTTATAAAGGAACATGGAAACTGGTAGGAGACAAAAAAAAATATGTCTTCACATATACCTCATGACTGATATGTTCAGAATAAGGCCAATCAGAGATTCTCAGATAAGTTAATTAACAGAGTAATTGAACTTAATTTGGTGAAATGAGTGTGCTAAAGGTTAGAATCCTAGCACGATAAGCTCTTTTAACCCTTTACTCTTTTTTAGCAAGATAACAGCATATAAATAGAGAAGCCTGCCGATAATATAGCGAACTTGGTAGCTTACAATTTATAAAGCACTGACTCAAGTATCTCGCCCAGCACTTTAGAGCATGGTTCCAGAGTAAGGTAAAAGGGAACAGATACGGAACCTTGAACCAGTAATAGCTCTGGCCCGTCTAGTCACAGACTAAACCAATACATCAAACAATCAGAGACATGGGACAGCACAACCCACGAATCAACAATATATTCTTCAGCGCATCAAGACCGCACGGGATGCAGCACTAGCTTCGCGCAACAGAAGTAGCATATGAGCACAAAAAACCTAGAGGGCGCCGATTGATCCAGGCCACCGCAGATGCAGATGGCGAGCCCTTAAGCTCGAGAGTCTTGACAGACGGGGCGACGGACTTAGGGTTTACCTCCGCTTTGCTGGACTGGCCGAGGAGGGTGTTGGCGAGGGCGCCGAATGGGTTGGAGGAGGATGCCCCGTCCGGGGCGCAGTTGTTCTGGCCGGTGATGAGGTGGCGCGTCCCCATGTCCGCAGAAGGCCCTTGCCGGCGCCGGAAGGGGGCGCTGGCGCTGCTCCGATCGCCGGCGGCGAGAGGCGTTCAGCCCGAGGGGATGGGGAGGGGGGGGAGGGGGAGGAGTCGTGCTGCGGCGCGGTGGCTTGGCGGGCCTGGGGAGGAGTAAGCTGTTGTGGACCCGATAAGGCCAGGACACGTGAGAGATTTTTTTTCTGTGTAGAGTACGTATGGGTGGTTGGGAACTTTTTTTTTTCGTTCACACACGAGAAAAACAGGGAACTATTTTTTTCCTTTAAAAAAATCCATTCTAAATTTCAGGTTGGTTGAAGACTTGAAAGTCTTTCCTATTTTAGTCCAAAGAAATTTTCTTTCGCGTTCCAGTGTGAAAACAGGAAACTTTTTTTCTCTTAAAATAATCAAATTTCAAGTTGGTTGAAGACTTTGAAGTCTTCCTATTTTATAGTCCAAAAGGGTCTTCCTATTTTTCTTTCGCATTGCGGTGTGAAAATGCTGGAATTCTCCAATTTTGCTCTTGCAAAATTGTGCACTTTTCAGCGAAGTGCTTAGGAATTTCTTTGTGCAAAATTCTTCTTCACCGCCTTCACCACGCGAGGTTGAACCATAGTTTAAAAAACCAAACTGGACCACCGGTCGGACCGAAAAAGACCGGAACCCAAAGCATCAGCGGTTTTATAAACTAATCAGACTGTTTTGCATATGAAAAAACAAACAGGTCGAACCGGCCATTTTTTACTCAAACCGGAAGAAAAAACAAACCCTGTTAAGCAGGAAGCACACAATAGCATCACTGATAAGAGAGAAGAAATAATTGTGTCCACGGGGCTTCAATCCTCGATCGCAAGGAAGCTCACCAATGTGGCCCAGTACCAACCCGGCCATCCAACTTATAGCTATCAAATAATGGAAATTTAATGTATTTGACTTTTTTACATAATTTATGGCTTAAAAACCAGTAAATGAACCGGTGAATCGGCGGTCCGACTGGAAAAAAATCTGAACCAGCGGCGTCACCGGTTCGACCACCGATCCGGATTTTTAAACTATGGGTTGAACCATCAATGTTAGAGGTCCGCGCGAAACGGCTCGAACCGGACTGGCGAGAGGTTGTCGATGGAGCAACGGGCCATGGTGGAAAAGGATGACCTAGTTGTATAAGCCGATGGCGCCGGCACCGCCGTGAAGGAAGAGAACGGGATGGCAAGAGCAAATCAGGAAAAAAAAGGGAGGGAGGCCTAACCGCATACTACGTGGCAATGTGAAACGGGGAAAGTGAATGGGGTAAATTGTGCCACAAGTTTGCTTAAATTAGGTAAAAAAATGTGGATTTTTTTGCTAAAATGGGTTACTTTATCACAAACATGAAACCAAAGGGTAAAAGATGGAATTCACTATTTCTACCGTGCTAAAATATATAGCTCGAACGGCGTTCGAACGCGAATCCATAAAATGGACATGTATTTATTCGTGGACCGGTCTGGGCTAGTGTCCGCACATGGATACGAAAGCCGGCCATCCAACCTATACCTCAAATATCCGTTTCTGTTAACTTAACTTACGAAAAATAAAATAGTTTAGCAACCTTCCGCCAAAATTAGTGCTAACACCATGTGATTCGTGGCTTCCGCCAAACATGCTCGCTGCCGGTAGCAACCTTCCGCCAAAGTTAGTGCTAATCACAGTATGATTAGTGGCTTCCGTCAAACATGCTCGCAGCCGGTAGCAACTTTCCGCCAAACGCCAAGCTAACCCTTTGATTGGTCAGATGAATGTCCAGACTTCCGCAAAAGCCTCTTTTGTTTGCTTCTAGTTTGAGGAATTTTGAACATCCGGACCGGTCCGTGGACAGATACGGGGCAGCGTTGGATGACAAAATGTATCTAGACAGCTCGATGTGGACGCTTGCGGACGATTCAAGGGTTCGATTTGGAGATACCCTAAAGCCTAACTCAAATTCACCATGAAACATGGCTTCTCAATATAGTACTTTTACTCATGGTTTAAAAAAACTGACCGGACCGCGGGTCGGATCAGAAAAGACCGAAACACAGGTCGGACCGAGAAAGACCGGAACAGAAGGCCTCCACGGTTTTATAAGCTAATCAAACTGCTATGCAAATGAACCGAACAAAACCGGTCGAATCGGTCGCTTTTTCTCTCAAAACGGAAGAGAAAACAAAACCAGTTGAGCAAGGAGCACGCAGTAGCATCGCTGGGAAAGAGCAAAAATATAATTGTGTCCGCTAGGTCACTCTGTGCATTTTGAAATCGAACCGAAAAACCATACCGAAAATAAACCGAACCAAACCAATTTTTACGGGTTTTATTGTTTCTTGTTTTGGTATGGTATGAACTTTTCATACCATTTTGAATTTTGGTTTTTATGATATATACTGAAAAAGCGAACGGTTAATCAAATAAACCGAAGTAAAAAGTAAATTTATATTTCTTGAGGCGAACGGCCATACAAATTATAATTTTTCTTGTACATGAGTCAAATTCACTACCAAGCACGTACATTTTTCTCATAACATAGTCATTCTTCTCTTTAAAAAATGCTAAGCACGTCCATAACAGTCAAGGGATGGATCCATTCATGCATATATAGTTATAAACTATTTGTGTAAAATAGTATGTGTTTTGAGTCATAAATTTGTAAATTATTATCACGTCATTTTTAAATTCGTGTCAACTTTGATTATTATGGTACATACCGAAATCAGACCGAAATAATTTGGTATATACCAAAACCGAACCGCATTTTAATTCATACCATATTTACCAAAGTATTAATACCGTACAAACCAAAACCGTATAAACCAAACCATGTAAACCGAATAAACCGAACGCACAGAATGAGATGTGGAGCCCCTTCAAAACTCTAAGGACACATATTGGCAAAAGCTCAAGGCGTTAATGGATGCAGCCTCGGTAGTTGAAGGTCGAAACAATCCTTAGCCGCCATCCAGAACTGCTTTGCATGCGAGCATGAAATCAACGCATGCATTAAGTCTTCGTCCATTGCCTGACAAATGTCACAGCGTCCAAGTGGTTTGATATGTCGATGCTTCAGGGTCAAGGAGTCTGGCAAGATACCGCAGAGAACTCTCCACCAGAAAACCCTAACTTTCGGCATCACATGTATTATCCAAAGTGCTGACCACAACTGTTTGTTAGATCATGAAGTATCTGTAGTCGTCCCTTCCTCTAGAGAGCTAAGCTCGTTGCGAGTCATTAGAGAGCGATACGCTGATTTTACAGTGTAGTTGCCTGACTTCTCCAGTGCCCACGCCAAAGTGTCTTACCTTCCTGATCTATTCAAAGGTATATTCAGAATTGCCTCAGCATCCGGATGGAGAAAGTTTTGGCGGACAAGATCAACATTCCAGTTTCCAGTATAATCATCAATCAACCCCGATACGTATGCGAGAGGGGCAACCCCTAGTCGGTCGACTCGTTTCATAGTGACAGTATTGGGGATCCAAGGGTCGTTCCAGATAGAAATAGAGGAGCCATCACCTACCCGATGGATCAGCCCAGCCTCCAAAGCTTTTCTTCCCGCAATGATCGCTCTCCAGGTCGAAGAAGCAGTCTTAGACTAGTCACAATGGGGAGTAACTTAGACTAGTAACATCACATTTTACTAGGCTATGTTACTACCTCCACATTGGGTAATAACATATGTGTGTTGTCATGTTATGGTTCATTTATTAGCCTATAGACTCATATTGTCTTGGTATGTGTGATGTTACAGTAACTAACTAAGTTACCACCATCACCTCTCTCATCATTAAACATGTGCCACATAAGCAAAATTATCTTGAAAAGTGTGATGTTACTAGTGATGTTACTCCCACTGTGGCCAGCCTTAGGGATCGAGGCTTGGAGAAAGCTTGTGTGAGGGAAATATTTACCTTTAAACACCCTTGCACATAGTGAATCTGGGCTCGTCAGGAGTCGCCCAGCCTTGCTTGCCAAGCATTGCAAGATTGAAAACTTGAGGATCTCGAAAACCCAAACCACCCTTGATTTTTGGTTGTATCAATTTATCCCATGCTAGCCACTGTAGGGATCTCTTGTCCAAAGAGCTTCCCCACCAGTACTTTGTCATTGGCGAGGTGGTAGTCTTGCATGCTTTCTTTGTCAGCTGAAAACAACTCATACTATAGGTTGGGATTGCCTGAGCAATAGATTTTAGAAGAACCTCCCTACCTGCACAAGCAAGGTTTCGTTTTGACCAACCACAAATCTTATTGCGTATACATTCACTCATATGACTGAATGTACCGCTTGTGATTCGTCCAATAGCCGTGGGCAGTCCCAAGTAGCATTCAGAGAACGCCTCAACTGAAATACCGAGAGATTGTCTGAGATTCTCTCTAAGGGGCTGCTCTGCATTGCCACTTAAGAAGATGGATCTCTTGTCACGGTTCACTGTTTGACCCGAACAAGTAGCATATATATGAAGTATCTCATTGAGCCATTCTACACTTTGGGTGTTAGCTTTGAGGAAAATGAGACTGTCGTCAGCAAATAAGAGATGACTAACCCATGGTGCTTGAAAACTCACACGAATCCCCCGATCAATACGCGCACCACCAAAATTATTGAGCATTGAGGTAAGTCCTTGGGCACATATTAGGAAGAGATATGGAGAAACTGGGCAGCCTTGTCGCAGCCCTCTGGATGGACTGAAATACGGCAGCAGCTCTATAAGGGCATATTTATCCCTAAGGTGTTTTGGTGATTGATGACAATGCGTTTGCGGATTAATCGTGTGCCTTGAGTATCCCAGACGTTTCATCGCTAGGCACAAAACGGTTTGGTGCCCCTCGAAGACTGTTGAAGACGGCGTCTTTTCTACGTTTCTTTTTGGTGGATTTGAGTCGTAGGAAAGCCGTACTATTAAGAGGGGGTCCGCGTCGGAAAGGTTTGGGTGGAATCATCACATACACATTTTATTCCTTGTCCCCTCCTTTCCCCTGCACTTTGGAGCATCCTCTGTTGATCCTCTTTTCCCCTATCCTGACTGTTGTTGCTGGGCTTGCGGTAGTACTGCTTATTGTTGAGCGGTAGTACCGCACTTCGGCGCGGTAGTACCGCTGGTGCCCACGGTAGTACCGCTCCTCTGGAGCCGCAATACCGTGGCCCCCAGGCCAAGTACCGCTCCTTCGCGGTAGTAGGGGCGGATGTAATTTTTTACATCCGCGCCACTGCGATAGTACCGCATTCCTTGCGCGGTAGTACCGTGCGCGGCCTGGATCAGCTGCCAGGCGGTAGTACCACTCCTCTGCGGTAGTACTGTGTCGGGTTTTTGCTTCTCCCGTTTACCAGCGGAAGTAGGCACGGATGTACCTTTATCCGCGCTCTTCCCAGGCTAGGGGTTTCCTGCTTTGAGGTAGTACCGCAAGGGGGAGCGGTAGTACCGCGCCTGCAGCAGTACCGCCCTCAGCTCTTGTGCTACAGGTCTGCCCTAGCTGCTGCTGGTGTTGCGGTAGTACCGCGGGCCTGCACGGTAGTACCGCGTGGCCTTGCGGCAGTACCGCTTGTCAGCAAGCGGAAGTACCGCATGGACCTGTGGTAGTACCGCTGGTCTGGTGCGGTAGTACCGCTGGTCGCGGGCTGGTAGGTGGATAACGGTTGGATCTTTGTCCTAAGCTATAAAAGGTGTGTCTTCTTCCTCGAGTTGACTACCTCTTCCAACCCTAAGCTCCATTGTTTCTCTAAACTCCATTTTCGCCCGATCTCACTCCCTAGCCAATCAAACTTGTTGATTTGCTCGGGAGTGGTTGAGAAGGCCCCGATCTACACTTCCACCAAGAGAAAATTGATTCCCCCACTAATCCCTTGCGGATCTTGTTACTCTTGGGTGTTTGAGCACCCTAGATGGTTGAGGTCACCGCGGAGCCATAGTCCATTGTGGTGAAGCTTCGTGGTGTCGTTGGGAGCCTCCAATTGAGCTGTGGAGATTGCCCCAACCTTGTTTGTAAAGGTTCGGTCGCCGCCTCCAAGGGCACCAATAATGGAATCACGACATCTCGCATGGTGTGAGGGCGTGAGGAGATACGGTTGCCCTAGTGGCTTCTGATGACGCACAAGTATAGGGGATCTATCGTAGTCCTTTAGATAAGTAAGAGTGTCGAACCCAACGAGGAGCAGAAGGAAATGATAAGCGGTTTTCAGCAAGGTATTCTCTGCAAGTACTGAAATAAGTGGTAACAGATAGTTTTGTGATAAGATAGATTGTAACGAGCAACAAGTAACAAAAGTAAATAAAGTGCAGCAAGGTGGCCCAATCCTTTTTGTAGCAAATGACAAGCCGGAACAAACTCTTATAATAGGAAAAGCGCTCCCGAGGACACATGGGAATATCGTCAAGCTAGTTTTCATCACGTTCATATGATTCGCGTTCGATACTTTGATAATTTGATATGTGGGTGGACCGGTGCTTGGGTGCTGTTCTTACTTGAACAAGCATCCCACTTATGATTAACCTCTATTGCAAATCATCCACAACTACAACAAAAGTATTAAGGTAAACCTAACCATAGCATGAAACATGTGGATCCAAATCAGCCCCTTACGAAGCAACGCATAAACTAGGGTTTAAGCTTCTGTCACTCTAGCAACCCATCATCTACTTATTACTTTCCAATGCCTTCCTCTAGGCCCAAATAATGGTGAAGTGTTATGTAGTCAACGTTCACATAACACCACTAGAGGCTAGACAACATACATCTTATCAAAATATCAAATGAATACCAAATTCACATGACTACTCATAGCAAGACTTCTCCCTTGTCCTCGGGAACAAACATAATTACTCACAAAGCATATTCATGTTCATAATCAGAGGGGTAATAATATGCATATAGGATCTGAACATATGATCTTCCACCAGTTAAACCAACTAGCATCAACTACAAGGAGTAATCAACACTACTAGCAACCTACTAGCACCAATCCCGGACTTTGAGACAAGAATTGGATACAAGAGATGAACTGGGGTTTGGAGATGGGATGGTGCTGGTGAAGATGTTGATGGAGATTGCCCTCTCCCGATGAGAGGAGCGTTGGTGATGACGATGGTGATGATTTCCCCCTCCCGGAGGGAAGTATCCCCGGCAGAACAGCTCTGCCAGAGCTCTAGATTGGATCCGCCAAGGTTCCGCCTCGTGGCGGCGGAGTCTCGTCCCGAAAAGTTCCTTCTTCTTTTTTTCTCATCGAAAGACCTCATATAGGAGAAGATGGACGCGGAGAGCCACCAGGGGGGCCACAAGGTAGGGGGCGCCCTAGGGGGGGCGCACCCCCCACCCTCGTGAGAAGGGTGTGGGCCCCCTGGCCTTCATCTTTGACAGGGATTTTTCTTTATTTATTTTAGGATGTTCCATGGAGTTTCAGGACTTTTGGAGTTGCGCAGAATAGGTCTCTAATATTTGCTCCTTTTCCAGCCCAGAATTCCAGCTGCCGGCATTCTCCCTCCTTATGTAAACCTTGTAAAATAAGAGAGAATAGCCATAAGTATTGTGACATAAAGTGAAATAACAGTCCATAATGTAATAAATATCGATATAAAAGCATGATGCAAAATGGACGTATCAACTCCCCCAAGCTTAGACCTCGCTTGTCCTCAAGCGAAAAGTCGATAACAATAAATATGTCCTCATGTTTAGAGGTAGAGGCGTCGATAAAAATTAAATACGGACATGAAGGCATCATGATTATTCTCATAACAGCAACATATATAGATTTTGTCATATGATTACTTATATGTTCAAGTGATGATCTATTCATAATGCAAAAGTATAAATCATAAACCTTATTGGGCTCCGACAAACTATAATCTCAGTCATTGAAGCAATTGCAATTTATCATAACATCGGAAAGAGTCTATGTCAGAGCTAAAAAGCAAGTCCACATACTCAACTATCATTTAGTCCTTTATAATTGCTAACACTCACGCAATACTTGTGGTTATGAAGTTTTAATCGGACACAGAGAAAGATAGGGGCTTATAGTTTTGCCCCACAACCTTTTACCTCAAGGGTAATGTCAACAATAATGGTTCATGCTCCCCTACATCCAATTAGATATATATATATATCATGTTATTTCCAACATGCTGAGCTTGCCAAAGGATAAAATGAAAAAGGAAAGGTGAAGATCACCGTGACTCTTGCATAAGGTAGAAGATAATAATAAAGGATAGGCCCTTCACAGAGGGAAGCAGAGGTTGCCATGCGCTTTTATGGTTGGATGCATAAAATCTCAATGCGAAAGAACGTCACTTTATATTGCCCCTTGTGATATGAACCTTTATTATGCAGTCCGTCACTTTTATTACTTCCACATCACAAGATCGTATAAAGCTTATTTCTCCCACACCAATCAATCATACATATTTAGAGCAATTTTTATTGCTTTGCACCGATGACAACTTACTTGAAGGATCTTACTCAATCCATAAGTAGATATGGTGGACTCTCATGGCAAAACTAGTTTAGGGATTTAGAAGCACAAGTAGTATTTCTACTTGGTGCTGGGAATTTGGCTAGCATGAGGGGGAAAGGCAAGCTCAACAAGTTAGAGGATCCATGACAACATACTTTATCTCAGATATAAGAAAGACATAACTCATTACGTTGTCTTCCTTGTCCAACGTCAACTCTTTAGCATGCCATATTTTAATGAGTGCTCCCAATCATAAAAGATGTCAATGATAATATATCTATATGTGAAAAACCTCTCTTTCCTTATTACTTCCTATTAATTGCAACAATGACCAAAGCTATGTCTGCCAACTCCCAACAACTTTTAATCATCATACTCTTTATATGTGAAGTCATTACTCTCAATAAGATCAATATGAACTCTTTGTTTTTTTTTATTCTTTTTCTCTTTTCTTTTATTCACCCAAGATCATGGCAAAATAATTAAGCCCTTGACTCAACACTAATCTTTATTATATATAGCTCACGGACTCGATTACATAGAGAGATCATAAAGCAAAACTCAAAACTAGGTCATGCCATAAACTTTATTATACTAGATCAAGATACTACTAATAAGATCGAACTAAGAAAAACGGTAAAGATAGGAGTTGTGATGGTGATACGATATCGGGGCACCTCCCCCAAGCTTGGCAGTTGCCAAGGGGAGTGCCCATACCCATGTGATTATATCTCCTTCTTTGTTGTTGGTGTAATATTCTTGGCGATTATTCCCCTCAGGATGCCGTTCTCCTCCTCGAGCTTATTGACTTGCTGTTTGAGGTCCATTATTTCCTTACAAAGCTTTCCTGTGACAGCTAAAGCTCCTTGCACCCAAGGGTGTTGCATAGTTGCGGGAGAACAAGTGACACTCCTCTTCATATTTTCATAAGAAAGAAATCTAACATTAGAAGGGATAACCGAGTTTGGAATAGCTGAGCTCTGTGGTTCCCCCATCATGAACCCAGCTCGGAGGCGAGAGGTGACTTCTTGATCCTCCATGGCATCTACTCTCATCAAGTCAGCCTCCATCTCTTCCTCCGTTGCTGGCCCAAAGTGGTTAGCGTCGTTGTTTGCCCTTGGTTCCGGTGCCGGATTAGATACTCGGCTCTCCCCGATTGACTCTTGAGAAGACATCTTGCTCTAATCTGCAACAACAACAGCTCGAAAACAAAAAACAAAGGAAATTTGCATGATACGGGAGTCAAAACCTTCGGGAGAATATATAATGAATTTTTACCGACCAAAAATGTAACGTGCAAGAAAACGGAGTCCGGAAGGCACACGAGGTGCTCACGAGGTAGGGGGCGCGCCCACCACCCTCGTGGGGCCCTCGTGTCCTTTCCGGACTGCTACTTATTTTTCTATTTTTCTAAATATTCCAAAGCGGAGAAATATTGCCTTAAAAATTGTTTTGGAGTCGGTTTACTTCCCGTACCACATACCTATTCCTTTTCGAAGTCTGAAACGCTCCGGAAAGTGTCCCTTATGTATTCCTCCGGGGTTACGGTTTCAATAATATTGGTTTCAATATTTATGGGATTACCTGAGATATAATGTTTGATTCTTTGACCGTTTACCACCTTCGGATTTGTGCCCTCGAAGTTGTTGATTTTTATGGCACCAGAACGGTAGACTTCTTCGATAACGTACGGGCCTTCCCATTTAGAGAGAAGTTTTCCTGCAAAAAATCTTAAACGAGAGTTGTATAGCAATACATAATCACCTACATTAAACTCACGCTTTTATATCCTTTTGTCATGCCATCTTTTAACTTTTTCTTTAAACAACTAGGCATTTTCATAAGCTTGGGTTCTCCATTCATCAAGTGAGCTAATATCAAATAACCTCTTCTCACCGGCAAGTTTAAAATCATAATTGAGCTCTTTAATAGCCCAATATGCCTTATGTTCTAGTTCGAGAGGTAAGTGACATGCTTTTCCATAAACCATTTTATACGGAGACATACCCATAGGATTTTTATATGCGGTTCTATAAGCCCATAATGCATCATCAAGTTTCTTAGACCAATTCTTTCTAGACCTATTAACAGTCTTTTGCAAAATTAATTTGAGCTCTCTATTGCTCAACTCTACTTGACCACTAGACTGTGGGTGATAAGGAGATGCAATTCTATGATTAACATCATATTTAGCAAGCATTTTACGGAAAGCACCATGAATAAAGTGTGAACCACCATCAGTCATTAAATATCTAGGGACTCCAAACCTCGGAAAAATAACTTCCTTAAGCATTTTAATAGAGGTGTTATGATCAGCACTACTAGTTGGAATAGCTTCTACCCACTTAGTAACGTAGTCAACAGCAACTAGAATATGTGTGTATCCATTAGAGGCAGGAAAAGGTCCCATATAATCAAAGCCCCAAACATCAAACGGTTCAATAACAAGTGAATAATTCATAGGCATTTCTTGACGTCTACTAATATTACCAATTCTTTGACATTCATCACAAGACAAGACAAACTTACGGGCATCCTTGAAGAGAGTAGGCCAATAAAAACCAGATTGCAATACCTTATGTGTAGTTCTATCTCCAGCGTGGTGTCCTCCATAAGTCTCAGAATGACACTTGCGTAGGATCTGTTCCTGTTCATGCTCAGGTACACAACGTCTAATAACACCATCTACTCCTTCTTTATAAAGATGTGGGTCATCCCAAAAGTAATGACTTAAATCATAGAAAAACTTTTTTTTGCTGGTATGTGAAGCTAGGTGGTATAAACTTAGCAACAATATAATTAGCATAATCAGCATACCATGGAGTACTGCGAGAAGTACTTATAACATTTAATTGTTCATCAGGAAAGTCATCATTAATAGGTAGTGGGTCATCAAGAACATTCTCTAACCTAGACAAGTTGTCTGCAACGGGGTTCTCAGCTCCCTTTCTATCAACAATATTCAAATCAAATTCTTGTAGCAAGAGAACCCATCTAATAAGTCTAGGTTTAGCATCTTTCTTTTCCATAAGATATTTAATAGCAGCATGATCAGTGTGAATAGTTACTTTAGAATCAACAATATAAGATCTGAACTTATCACAAGCAAATACAACTGCTAAAAGCTCTTTTCAGTAGTAGCATAATTTCTTTGAGCATTGTCTAGAGTTTTACTAGCATAATGAATAACATTTAATTTCTTATCAACTCTTTGACCTAGAACAACACCTACAGCATAATCACTAGCATCACACATAATTTCGAAGGGTAAATTCCATTCAGGTAGCTGAACAACAGGTGTAGAGACTAATGCTTTCTTAAGTATTTCAAATGCTTCTACACAATCATCATCAAAGACAAATGGTATATCTTTTTGCAATAAATTAGTCAGAGGCCGAGAAATTTTTAAGAAGTCCTTAATGAACTGTTGGGGAACGTTGCAGAAAACAAAAAATTTCCTACTCGTTTCACCAAGATCATCTAGGAGTTCATCTAGCAACGAGTGATTAGATGCATCTACATACCTTTGTAGATCACGCACGGAAGCGTTCAAAAGAACGGTGATGATGTAGTCGTACTCGACGTGATCCAAATCACCGATGACCAGCGCCGAACGGACGGCACCTCCGCGTTCAACACACGTACGGGACGGGAGACGTCTCCTCCTTCTTGATCCAGCAAGGGGGGGGAGAGGTTGATGAAGATCCAGCAGCACGATGGCGTGGTGGTGGATGCAGGGCGTCACAGCAGCAGGGCTTCGCCGAGACTACGAGGGAGAGACGTAACGGGGGGAGATGGAGGCGCCAGGGGCTGGTGTGAAATCCCTCCTCTCCCCCCACTATATATAGGGGTGCCAGGGGGGGCGCCGGCCCTAGTAGATGAGATCTACTAGGGGGGCGACGGCCAAGGGGAGGTTTCCCTCCCCCCCAAGGCACCTAGGGGTGCCTTCCACCACATGGACTCTTCCATGGTGGAAACCCTAGGCGCATGGGCCTATAGGGGCTGGTGCCCTTGGCCCATCTAGGCCAAGGCGCACCCCCTACAGCCCATGTGGCCCCCCGGGACAGGTGGCCCCACCCGGTGGACCCCCGGGACCCTTCCGGTGGTCCCGATACAATACCGATAACCCCGAAACTTGTCCCGATGCCCGAAATAGCACTTCCTATATATAATTCTTTACCTCCGGACCATTCCGGAACTCCTCGTGACGTCCGGGATCTCATCCGGGACTCCGAACAACATTCGGGTTTCTGCATATACATATCTTCATAACCCTAGCGTCACCGAACCTTAAGTGTGTAGACCCTACGGGTTCGGGAGACAAGCAGACATGACCGAGACGACTCTCCGGTCAATAACCAACAGCGGGATCTGGATACCCATGTTGGCTCCCACATGCTCCACGATGATCTCATCGGATGAACCACAATGTCGAGGATTTAATCAATCCCGTACGCTATTCCCTTTGTCTATCGATATGTTACTTGCCCGAGATTCGATCGTCGGTATCCCAATACTTCGTTCAATCTCGTTACCGGCAAGTCACTTTACTCGTACCGTAATGCATGATCCCGTGACCAGACACTTGGTCACTCTGAGCTCATTATGATGATGCATTACCGAGTGGGCCCAGTGATACCTCTCCGTCATACGGAGTGACAAATCCCAGTCTTGATCCATGTCACCCAACAGACACTTTCGGAGATACCCGTAGTCTACCTTTATAGTCACCCAGTAACGTTGTGACGTTTGGCATACCCAAAGCACTCCTACGGTATCCGGGAGTTACACGATCTCATGGTCTAAGGAAAAGATACTTTGACATTGGAAAAACTCTAGCAAACGAACTATACGATCTTGTGCTATGTTTAGGATTGGGTCTTGTCCATCACATCATTCTCCCAATGATGTGATCTCGTTATCAATGACATCCAGTGTCCATAGTCAGGAAACCATGACTATCTGTTGATCAACGAGCTAGTCAACTAGAGGCTCACTAGGGACATGTTGGTGTCTGTTATTCACACATGTATTACGATTTCCGGATAACACAATTATAGCATGAATAAAGACAATTATCATGAACAAGGAAATATAATAATAATGCTTTTATTATTGCCTCTAGGGCATATTTCCAACAGTCTCCCACTTGCACTAGAGTCAATAATCTAGTTACATTGTGATGAATCGAACACCCATGGAATTCTGGTGTTGATCATGTTTTGCTCTAGGGAGAGGTTTAGTCAACGGATCTGCTACATTCAGGTCCATATGTACTTTACAAATCTCTATGTCTCCATCTTGAACATTTTCACGAATGGAGTTCAAACGACGCTTGATGTGCCTTGTCTTCTTGTGAAACCTGGGCTCCTTGGCAAGTGCAATAGCTCCAGTGTTGTCACAGAAGAGCTTGATCGGCCCCGACGCATTGGGTATGACTCCTAGGTCGGTGATGAACTCCTTCACCCATATTGCTTCATGTGCTGCCTCCGAGGCTGCCATGTACTCCGCTTCACATGTAGATCCCGCCACGACGCTTTGCTTGCAACTGCACCAGCTTACTGCCCCACCATTCAAAATATACACGTATCCGGTTTGTGACTTAGAGTCATCCAGATCTGTGTCGAAGCTAGCGTCGACGTAACCCTTTACGACGAGCTCTTCGTCACCTCCATAAACGAGAAACATTTCCTTAGTCCTTTTCAGGTACTTCAGGATATTTTTGACCGCTGTCCAATGTTCCTTGCCGGGATTACTTTGGTACCTTCCTACCAAACTGACGGCAAGGTTAACATCAGGTCTGGTACACAGCATGGCATACATAATAGAACCTATGGCTGAGGCATAGGGGATGACGCTCATCTCTTCTATATCTTCTGCCGTGGTCGGACATTGAGCTGAGCTCAATTTCATACCTTGTAACACAGGCAAGAACCCCTTCTTGGATTGATCCATATTGAACTTATTCAATATTTTATCAAGGTATGTGCTTTGTGAAAGACCTATGAGGCGTCTCGATCTATCTCTATAGATTTTGATGCCTAATATATAAGCAGCTTCTGCAAGGTCCTTCATTGAAAAACTTTTATTCAAGTAGGCCTTGATGTTGTCCAAGAGTTCTATATCATTTCCCATCAAAAGTATGTCATCTACATATAATATGAGAAATGCTACAGAGCTCCCACTCACTTTCTTGTAAACGCAGGCTTCTCCATAAGTCTGTGTAAACCCAAACACTTTGATCATCTCATCAAAGCGAATGTTCCAACTCCGAGATGCTTGCACCAGCCCATAAATCGAGCGTTGGAGCTTGCACACTTTGTCAGCATTCTTAGGATCGACAAAACCTTCCGGCTGTATCATATACAATTCTTCCTTAAGGAAACCATTAAGGAATGCCGTTTTGACGTCCATTTGCCATATTTTGTAATCATAGAATGCGGCAATTGCTAACATGATTCGGACGGACTTCAGCTTCGCTACCGGTGAGAAAGTCTCATCGTAGTCAACCCCTTGAACTTGTCGATAACCCTTAGCGACAAGCCGAGCTTTATAGATGGTCACATTACCATCCGCGTCTGTCTTCTTCTTAAAGATCCATTTATTTTCTATGGCTCGCCGCTCAATGGGCAAGTCAGTCAAAGTCCATACTTCGTTTTCATACATGGATCCTATCTCGGATTTCATGGCTTCTAGCCATTTGTCGGAATCCGGGCCCGCCATCGCTTCTTCATAGTTCGAAGGTTCACCGTTGTCTAACAGCATGATTTCCAAGACAGGGTTGCCGTACCACTCTGGTGCGGAACGTGTCCTTGTGGACCTTCAAATTTCAGTAGGGGCTTGATCAGAAGTATCTTAATCATTGTCATTAACTTCCTCTCTAGTCGGTGCAGGCACCTCAGGAACATTTTCTTGAGTTGCGCCATTTACCGGTTCAAGAGGTAATACTTCATCAAGCTCTACTTTCCTCCCACTTACTTCTTTCGAGAGAAACTCTTTCTCCAGAAAGGACCCATTCTTGGCAACAAAGATCTTGCCTTCGGATCTGAGGTAGAAGGTGTACCCAATAGTTTCTTTTGTGTATCCTATGAAGACGCATTTTTCCGACTTGGGTTCGAGCTTTTCAGGTTGAAGTTTCTTGACATAAGCATCGCATCCCCAAACTTTTAGAAATGACAGCTTAGGTTTCTTCCCAAACCACAATTCATACGGTGTCGTCTCAACGGATTTCGACGGTGCCCTATTTAAAGTGAATGCGGCAGTCTCTAAAGCATAGCCCCAAAAGGATAGCGGTAAATCGGTAAGAGACATCATAGATCGCACCATATCTAATAGAGTGCGATTACGACGTTCGGACACACCATTACACTGAGGTGTTCCAGGCGGCGTGAGTTGTGAAACTATTCCACATTTTCTTAAGTGTGCCCCAAACTCGTGACTCAAGTATTCTCCTCCACGATCTGATCGTAGAAACTTGATTTTCCTGTCACGTTGATTTTCAACCTCACTCTGAAATTCCTTGAACTTTTCAAAGGTTTCAGACTTGTGTTTCATTAAGTAGATATACCCATACCTACTTAAATCATCAGTGAGGGTGAGAACATAACGATAGCCACCGCGAGCCTCAACACTCATCGGACCGCACACATCAGTATGTATGATTTCCAATAAGTCGGTTGCTCGCTCCATTGTTCCTGAGAACGGAGTCTTGGTCATTTTACCCATAAGGCATGGTTCGCACGTGTCAAATGATTCATAATCAAGAGACTCTAAAAGTCCATCAGCATGGAGCTTCTTCATGCGTTTGACACCTATGTGACCAAGGCGGCAGTGCCACAGGTATGTGGGACTATCATTATCAACCTTACTTCTTTTGGTACTCACATTATGAACATGTGTAGCATCACGTTCGAGATTCATAAAGAACAAACCATTCACCATAGGAGCATCACCATAAAACATATCTCTCATAAAAATGGAACAACCATTATTCTCAGATTTAAAAGAGTAGCCATCTCGAATTAAACGAGATCCCGATACAATGTTCATGCTCAAAGCTGGCACTAAATAACAATTATTAAGGTTTAAAACTAATCCCGAAGGGAGATGCAGAGGTAGCGTGCCGACGGCGATCACATTGACCTTGGAACCATTCCCGACGCGCATCGTCACCTCGTCCTTTGCCAGTTTCCGCTTATTCCGCAGCCCCTGCTTTGAGTTACAAATGTGAGCAACTGCACCGGTATCAAATACCCAGGAGCTACTACGGGCACTAGTAAGGTACACATCAATTACATGTATATCACATATACCTTTTGTTTTGCCGGCCTTCTTATCCGCTAAGTACTTAGGGCAGTTCCGCTTCCAGTGACCGCTTCCCTTGCAATAAAAGCACTCAGTCTCGGGCTTGGGTCCATTCTTTGGCTTCTTCCCGGTAGCTTGCTTGCCGGGCGCGGCAACCTCCTTGCCGTCCTTCTTGAAGTTCTTTTTACCCTTGCCTTTCTTGAACTTAGTGGTTTTATTTACCATCAACACTTGATGTTCCTTCCTGACTTCTACCTCTGCTGATTTCAGCATAGCAAATACTTCAGGAATGGTCTTTTCCATCCCCTGCATATTGAAGTTCATCACAAAGCTCTTGTAGCTTGGTGGAAGCGACTGGAGGATTCTGTCAATGACCGCATCATCCGGGAGATTAACTCCCAGCTGAGTCAAGCGGTTATGCAACCCAGACATAGTGAGTATGTGCTCACTGACAGAACTGTTTTCCTCCATCTTTACAGCTGAAGAATTTGTCGGAGACTTCATATCTCTCGACCCGGGCATGAGCTTGGAAAACCATTTTCAGCTCTTCGAACATCTCATATGCTCCATGTCTCTCAAAACGCTTTTGGAGGCCCGGCTCTAGGCTGTAAAGCATGCCGCACTGAACGAGGGAGTAGTCATCGGAACGTGCCTGCCAAGCGTTCATAACATCTTGTTCTGCAGGGAGAACGGGTGCGTCACCAAGCGGTGCTTGTAGGACATAATCTTTCTTGGCAGCTATGAGGATGATCCTCAGGTTCCGGACCCAGTCCGTATATTTACTGCCATCGTCTTTCAGCTTGGTTTTCTCTAGGAACGCGTTGAAGTTGAGGACTACGTTGGCCATTTAATCTACAAGACATATTGTAAAATATTTAGACTAAGTTCATGATAATTAAGTTCAACTAATCAAATTATTAATGAACTCCCACTTAGATTAGACATCCCTCTAGTCATCTAAGTATTACATGATCCGAGTTAAACTAGACCGTGTCCGATCATCACGTGAGACAGACTAGTCAACATCGGTGAACATCTTCATGTTGATCGTATCTTCTATACGACTCATGCTCGACCTGTCGGTCTTCTGTGTTCCGAGGCCATGTCTGTACATGCTAGGCTCGTCAAGTAAACCTAAGTGTTTGCATGTGTAAATCTGTCTTACACCCGTTGTATGTGAACGTCTGAATAAAACACCCGATCATCACGTGGTGTTTTGAAACAGCGAACTGTCGCAACGGTGCACAGTTAGGGGGAACACTTCTTGAAATTAGTATGAGGGATCACCTTATTTACTACCGTCGTTCTAAGTAAACAAGATGCAAAACATGATAAACATCACATGCAATCAAATAATAAACGTGACATGATATGGCCAATATCACATAGCTCCTTTGATCTCCATCTTGGGGCTCCATGATCATCTTGTCACCGGCTTGACACCATGATCTCCATCATCATGATCTCCATCATCGTGTCTCCATGAAGTTGCTCGCCAACTATTACTTCTACTACTATGGCTAACGCGTTTAGCAATAAAGTAAAGTAATTTACATGGCGTTTCTTGATGACACGCAGGTCATATAAAAGAATAAAGACAACTCCTATGGCTCCTGCCGGTTGTCATACTCATCGACATGCAAGTCGTGATTCCTATTACAATAGCATGAACATCTCATACATGACATATAGATCATTCATCATTCATCACAACTTTGGCCATATCATATCACAAACCACTTGCTGCAAAAACAAGTTAGACGTCCTCTAATTGTTGTTGCAAGTTTTACGTGGCTGAATTAGGGTTCTAGCAAGAACGTTTTCTTACCTACGTTAAAGCCACAACGTGATTTGTCAACTTCTATTTACCCTTCATAAGGACCCTGTTCATCGATTCCGCTCCAACTAAAGTAGGAGAGACAGACACCCGCCAGCCACCTTATGCAACTAGTGCATGTTAGTCGGTGGAACCGGTCTCACGTAAGCGTACGTGTAAGGTTGGTCCGGGCCGCTTCATCCCACAATACCGCTGAAGCAAGAAAGGACTAGTAACAGCAAGAAAGTTGACAAATCTACGCCCACAACAAATTGTGTTCTACTCGCGCAAGAAGAACTGCGCATAAACCTGGCTCTGATACCACTGTTGGGGAACGTTGCAGAAAACAAAAATTTTCCTACTCGTTTCACCAAGATCATCTAGGAGTTCATCTAGCAACGAGTGATCAGATGCATCTACATACCTTTGTAGATCGCGCACGGAAGCGTTCAAAAGAACGGTGATGATGTAGTCGTACTCGACGTGATCCAAATCACCGATGACCAGCGCCGAACGGACGGCACCTCCGCGTTCAACACACGTACGGAACAGCCACGTCTCCTCTTCTTGATCCAGCAAGGGAGGGAGGAGAGGTTGAGGGAGATGGCACCAGCAGCAGCACGACGGCGTGGTCTTGATGGAGCTGCAGTACTCCGGCAGAGCTTCGCTAAGCACTATGGAGGTGGAGGAGGTGTTGGGGAGGGAGAAGGAGGCAACCAAAGGCCAAGGACTCAAGGTATGAAGTCCCTCCTCTCCCCCACTATATATAGGGGTGCCAAGGGGGGGTGGTGCGCAGCCTAGGAGATCCAATCTCCTATGGCCGGCGGCCAAGGGGAGGTTTCCCTCCCCCCCAAGGCACCTAGGAGGTGCCTTACCCTCCTAGGACTCTTGTCCCCTTAAACCCTAGGCGCATGGGCCTATGTGGGGCTGGTGCCCTTGGCCCATTAGGCCAAGGCGCACCCCCTTACAGCCCATGTGGCCCCCCGGGACAGGTGGACCCACCCGGTGGACCCCCGGGACCCTTCCGGTGGTCCCGGTACAATACCGATAACCCCGAGACTTGTCCCGATGCCCGAAACAGGACTTCCCATATATAAATCTTTACCTCCGGACCATTCCGGAACTCCTCGTGACGTCCGGGATCTCATCCGGGACTCCGAACAACATTCGGGTTACTGCATATACATATCCCTACAACCCTAGCGTAACCGAACCTTAAGTGTGTAGACCCTACGGGTTCGGGAAACAAGCAGACATGACCGAGACGACTCTTCGGTCAATAACCAACAGCGGGATCTGGATACCCATGTTGGCTCCCACATGCTCCACGATGATCTCATCGGATGAACCACGATGTCGAGGATTCAATCAACCCCGTACGCTATTCCCTTTGTCTATCGATATGTTACTTGCCCGAGATTCGATTGTCGGTATCCCAATACCTCGTTCAATCTTGTTACCGGCAAGTCACTTTACTCGTACCGTAATGCATGATCCCGTGACCAGACACTTGGTCACTCTGAGCTCATTATGATGATGCATTACCGAGTGGGCCCAGTGATACCTCTCCGTCATACGGAGTGACAAATCCCAGTCTTGATCCATGTCACCCAACAGACACTTTCGGAGATACCCGTAGTCTACCTTTATAGTCACCCAGTTATGTTGTGACGTTTGGCATACCCAAAGCACTCCTACGGTATCCGGGAGTTACATGATCTCATGGTCTAAGGAAAAGATACTTTGACATTGGAAAACTCTAGCAAACGAACTATACGATCTTGTGCTATGTTTAGGATTGGGTCTTGTCCATCACATCATTCTCCCAATGATGTGATCTCGTTATCAATGACATCCAGTGTCCATAGTCAGGAAACCATGACTATCTGTTGATCAACGAGCTAGTCAACTAGAGGCTCACTAGGGACATGTTGGTGTCTGTTATTCACACATGTATTACAATTTCCGGATAACACAATTATAGCATGAATAAAGACAATTATCATGAACAAGGAAATATAATAATAATGCTTTTATTATTGCCTCTAGGGCATATTTCCAACATGAACCTCCTGTAAAATCCGGCGTGACCAAGGAAACTTCTTATACCTTTGATGTCCTTGGGACATGGCATCTTTTCAATAGCATTAACCTTGGCTTTATCAACTTCAATACCTCTTTCAGAAACTTTGTGCCCCAAGACAATACCTTCATTAACCATAAAGTGGCACTTTTCCCAATTCAAGACAAGATTAGTTTCTTCACATCTCTGCAAAACTCGATCAAGATTGCTCAAGCAATCATCAAAAGAGGAACCATAGATGGAAAAGTCGTCCATGAAAACCTCACAAATCTTTTCACAAAAGTCAGAGAATATAGCCATCATGCATCTTTAAAAGGTAGCAGGTGCATTACATAAACCAAAAGGCATACGTCTATAAGCAAAAGTACCAAAAGGGCATGTAAAAGTAGTCTTTGATTGATCTCTAGCCGACACAGGTATTTGAGAGAAACCAGAATAACCATCTAGAAAGCAATAGTGTGTATGTTTGCATAATCTTTCTAGCATTTGATCAAAAAAAGGTAAGGGGTAATGATCTTTCTTAGTAGCTTTATTTAATTTGCGGAAATCAATTACCATCCTATAACCTGTGATAATTCTTTGTGGAATCAATTCATATTTATCATTAGGAACAACAGTAATACCTCCCTTCTTAGGGACACAATGGACAAGACTTACCCACTCACTATCAGCAACGGGATAAATTATACCTGCCTCCAGAAGCTTGAGTATTTCTTTTCTTACCACTTTTTTCATTTTAGGATTCAGACATCGTTGAGGATCACGAACTAGTTTGGCATCTGCTTCCAAATTTATTTTATGTTGACATAGAGTGGGACTAATGCCCTTAAGATCATCAAGAGTATATCCAATAGCAGCACGATGCTTCTTCAGAGTTTTCAATAATCTTTCTTCTTCATGCTATGAAAGGTTAGCACTAATAATAACAGGATATATCTTATTTTCATCAAGATAATAATATTTAAGATTATCAGGCAAAGGTTTAAGCTCAAACACGGGATCACTCTTGGGTGGAGGAGGATCCCCTAAAATTTCAACAGGCAAATTGTGTTGCAGAATAGGTTCCTGTTTAAAGAATACTTCATCTATTTCCCTTCTTTCATTCATGAACATATCATTTTCATGGTCTAGCAAATAATGTTCTAAAGGATCACTAGGAGGTACGGAAAAAGAAGCAAGATCAATAATTTCATCTTTACTAGGTAATTCTTCCTCATGATGTTGTTTACTAAATTTAGAGAAATTAAACTCATGAACCATATCATCCAAGCCAACTGTAACAAAATTCTTTGTGCAATCTAGGATAGCATTGACAATATTTAAGAAGGGTCTACCAAATATAATGGGACAAAAACTATCTTGTGGGGAACCAAGAACAAGAAAATCAGCAGGATATTTAGTTTTCCCACACAAAACTTCAACATCTCTAACAATCCCAATTGGTGAAATAGTATCTCTATTGGCAAGTTTAATTGTGACATCAATATCTTGTAACTCAACAGGTGCAATTTCATTCTTAATTTCTTCATATAAGTCAATAGGTATTACACTAGCACTAGCACCCATATCACATAAGCCATGATAACAATGATCTCCTATTTTAACAGAAATAACTGGCACGCCTACCATAGGTCTATGTTTATTTTTATCACAAGGTTTAGCAATTCTAGCGGTTTCACCTTCGAACTGGATAACATGCCCATCAATATTATCAGACAAGAGATCTTTAACAATAGCAATATTAGGTTCTACTTTAACTTGCTTAGGAGGTGTATAAGTTCTAATATTGCTTTTATGAACAACAGTTAAAGCTTTAGCATGATCCTTTATTCTAACAGGGAAAGGTGGTTTCTCAACATAAGAAGTAGGAACAATAGGATCATTATAAGTGACGGTCTTTTCTTCAACTTTAATAGGTGCAGCTACTTTTACTTATATGGGAGGATGATATTTAAACCACTTCTCCTTAGGGAGATCAACATAAGTAGCAAAGGATTCACAGAAAGAAGCTACTATCTCAGAGTCAAGTCCATATTTAGTGCTAAACTTACGGAAAATATCGGTATCCATAAATGATTTAACACAATCAAACTTAGGTGTCATACCTGACTCCTTACCTTCGTCGAGGTCCCAATCTTCAGAGTTGCGTTTAATTCTATCCAATAAATTCCATCTGAATTCAATACTCTTCATCATAAAAGAGCCAGCACAAGAAGTATCGAGCATGGTGCGATTGTTTTCAGAAAGCTGAGCATAAAAACTTTGCATAATTATTTCTCTCGGGAGCTCATGATTGGGGCATGAATATAACATTGATTTAAGCCTCCCCCAAGCTTGAGCGATGCTTTCTCCTCTGCGAGGCCAAAAATTATATATATAATTGCGATCACGATGAACAAGATGCATAGGGTAATACTTTTGATGAAATTCTAGCTTCAATCTTTTATAGTCCCATGATCTCATATCATCACATAGCCTATACCATATCAATGCGTCTCCCTTCAAAGATAAAGGGAAGACCTTCTTCTTAGCAACATCATCGGGTATACCTGCAAGATTAAATAATCCACATACTTCATCCACATATATTAAGTGCTCATCATGATGTTTTGTTCCATCTCCTGTAAAAGGGTTAGCTAGCAGTTTTTCCATCATACCCGAAGGAAATTCAAAAGGAGTTTCATTTTCAATAGGTTCAGTAGGTTGAGGAGCAACTCTTTGCTCTACTGGACGGGGTGAAGATACCCCGAACAAGCCCCTCAGAGAATTACTTTCCATAGTAACAAGTGACAGTAGATTTCAGCACACTATATAAATTTTTCCTTACCAAATTCCACCTACCAAAGGCGCTACACTCCCCAACAACGGCTCCAAAAAAGAGTGTTGATGACCCACAAGTATAGGGGATCTATCGTAGTCCTTTCGATAAGTAAGAGTGTCGAACCCAACGAGGAGCAGAAGGAAATGATAAGCGGTTTTCAGCAAGGTATTCTCTGCAAGTACTGAATAAGTGGTAACAGATAGTTTTGTGATAAGATAGATTGTAACAAGCAACAAGTAACAAAAGTAAATAAAGTGCAGCAAGGTGGCCCAATCCTTTTCGTAGCAAAGGACAAGCCGAAACAAACTCTTATAATAGGAAAAGCGCTCCCGAGGACACATGAGAATATCGTCAAGCTAGTTTTCATCACGTTCATATGATTCGTGTTCGATACTTTGATAATTTGATATGTGGGTGGACCGGTGCTTGGGTGCTGTTCTTACTTGAACAAGCATACCACTTATGATTAACCTCTATTGCAAGCATCCGCAACTACAACAAAAGTATTAAGGTAAACCTAACCATAGCATGAAACATGTGGATCCAAATCAGCCCCTTACGAAGCAACGCATAAACTAGGGTTTAAGATTCTGTCACTCTAGCAACCCATCATCTACTTATTACTTCCCAATGCCTTCCTCTAGGCCCAAATAATGGTGAAGTGTTATGTAGTCGACGTTCACATAACACCACTAGAGGCTAGACAACATACATCTTATCAAAATATCAAACGAATACCAAATTCACATGACTACTCATAGCAAGACTTCTCCCTTGTCCTCAGGAACAAACATAATTACTCACAAAGCATATTCATGTTCATAATCAGAGGGGTAATAATATGCATATAGGATCTGAACATATGATCTTCCACCAATTAAACCAACTAGCATCAACTACAAGGAGTAATCAACACTACTAGCAACCTACTAGCACCAATCCCGGACTTTGAGACAAGAATTGGATACAAGAGATGAACTAGGGTTTGGAGATGGGATGGTGCTAGTGAAGATGTTGATGGAGATTGCCCTCTCCCGATGAGAGGAGCGTTGGTGATGATGATGGTGATGATTTCCCCCTCCCGGAGGGAAGTATCCCCGGTAGAATAGCTCTGCCGGAGCTCTAGATTGGATCCGCCAAGGTTCCACCTCGTGGCGGCGGAGTCTCGTCCCGGAAAGTTCCTTCTTCGTTTTTTCTCATCGAAAGACCTCATATAGGAGAAGATGGACGTCGGAGAGCCACCAGGGGGCCCACGAGGTAGGGGGCGCACCCTAGGGGGGCGCACCCCCCACCCTCGTGAGAAGGGTGTGGGCCCCCTGGCCTTCATCTTTGACAAGGATTTTTCTTTATTTATTTTAGGATGTTCCGTGGAGTTTCAGGACTTTTGGAGTTGCGCGGAATAGGTCTATAATATTTGCTCCTTTTCCAGCCCAGAATTCCAGCTGCCGGCATTCTCCCTCCTTATGTAAACCTTGTAAAATAAGAGAGAATAGCCATAAGTATTGTGACATAAAGTGAAATAATAGTCCATAATGCAATAAATATCGATATAAAAGCATGATGCAAAATGGACGTATCAGCTTCTTGGGGAGCATTGTGCCTCCACACCGCTCCAACGGAGACGTACTTCCCTTCAAAGGGAAGGAACTTCGGTAACACATCCTCGTCTCCATCGGCTCCACTCTTGGTTATCTCGTGCCTTTACTTGAGCAAGCTTATTTGTGATATATCTCTTGCTTTCTTGTGTTCCAATCTTTGTTGCATCATATAGGTTGCTCACCTAGTTGCATATCTAGACAACCTACTTTGATGCAAAGTTTAAATTGTTAAAGAAAAGCTAAAAATTGTTAGTTGCCTATTCACCCCCCTCTAGTCAACCATATCGATCATTTCAATTGGTATTAGAGCCTCGTCTCTTTATTAAGGACTTTACCGTCCGAAGAGTATGGTTGATACCGGTGTGGAGGAACACTCCGGTGTGAATCCGATCTCGTCTACAGGCGATGGGGGAACCTCGGTCTCTCGTGAGGAGTTCAATGTGGCCTTGGAGACATTGAAAACCTCCATGATGACCGAGGTTGAAAGCATGTTTACTAAATTCCTTGAAGGGCTTAAACTATCCACCGCACCGTTGAAAGTGGGTGATCCCACCGACAAGGTGACGAATGCTATCTCCGACAAGGGGGAAGCTAGTAGTGAAAAGGCTCCTTCTTCTAGTGGTAAAAATGGCACCGGCATATTTGCTCATGTGGAACCACCACTTGTTTATGGTGGACCGGTTCCTTCCACTCATTTGAATCATGCCGGTCCTCCCCCTAAGATTGTGAAAAATGAGTACTTTGATTCTTGGGTTTACCGCTTTAAGCGCCATTTAAATCATGTGAACACTAATCTTTGGAGAATCATTGAAGAAGGTTTCCATCCGCATGATCCAAGCAACTTCACTCCTCGAGAAGCCGTGGATAACCAATTCAATGAGAATGCTCTCTTCATCATTCAAGATGCAATTCCACCCGAAGATCTACCTCATCTTCGGCCCTTCGCCTTGGCCAAAGACGCATGGCTTTGTGTTGTCTCTCTCTACCGGGGAAGCGCAAGCATTCAACGCTCCAACTATGAAGTGGTGCAAGATGAAGCTGATGAGTTTGCAATGAAAGAAGACGAAGAACCTCGTGAGCTTTATCAAAGAGTAACCAAACTCGCGGTCTCACTCCGAGATCACGAGAGCAAGGACACGGATGACAATTAGATCAAGTGCAAATTCCTCAAGGCAATGATGCCTTACCACAAGGCCATGTCCTCGGTCATTCGTTAAAGGCCGGACTTCCACACTTTGACCTCAAGCGAAGTATTGGATGAGTTTGTGGCCATGAACATCTTGGACAAGACCGCCGACAATGCGGTTCTTCGTTCTCAAAGGGCAAAGAAGCCCAACCTTGCATTGAAGGCCAAGGTCTGCGTTGAAGAATAAGAATAAGAGGAGAACAACCCCAAAGATACAAAGTATGCATATCATGAACACATGGCACTTGCTTCAAGGCAATTTTGGAGCAAGAAAAACTCAAGGCCAAACTTTAACAAAAACAACTCAAGTGGCACGAAGAGCAAGCAACGTGTAAGGACTTGCTACAATTTGTGGCAATGTGAGTCATTTTGTTGCGGAGTGCCCGTATGAGAAGAGGGAAGACAATGGTGGCAAGCTCGTCCGAAAGGACAAGGCCAAGTCGTTTCCCAACAAGAGCAACTTCACCAAGAAGACTCCTCCCAAGGCATTGGTGGTACAAGAAGAGTACAATGAGGATGATGACGATGATGAAGATGGTGAGTCGGTTGCCATGGCCTCAGTTGCCATTGCGACGACTCCACGGGTGTCTCTCTTCGACTCACTCAATGAGAGCATCACCGCCAAGTGTCTCATGGCTAAAGCCACCAACAAGGTACCCCCCAACATCAAAACTACCATCATTAATCATCCTTCTTCGACCGATAGCATTGATGAAGATGAGGGAGCTAATGTGGAGGTGAATGAGTTTGAGGCCTTTATGGGCAAACTTAAGGGTAAATCCAAGAAGCACTTTGTTGCTCTCTTGGAACAACTTGTTGAAGCCAATGACATGATCGAGGCTCACGAAGATACCATCTCTAAGATGGAAGGGCATAGTCGTGACTATGCCGATGAGATCTCGGATCTTTCCAATGCTCTTGAGGAAGAGCGTGGTCTTTGTTTGGCTCTTGAGGAGTCACACAACGTTGATCATGCTAAGTTAAAGAAAGATTTTGATCATGTTCTCATTGTTTCCCGTGTGCTAAACTCCGAGAAGGCCGAACTTGAGGTTGATCTTGAGGAGTTTGATCTACTTGACAAGGCTCACAAAGTCTTGAAGGGTGCTCATGCTAGCCTCAAAGAGTCTCATGAACAACTTCAAGTAAAGCTAACCAAGGAAAAACCACTTTTCCTCGTATGATGTTAGTTGATAATGCAAATGCTACTAACCCGTGTTGTGAGCATGTGCATCTTGTTGAGGAGAACGCTAAGCTAAAGGTGCAACTTGAGAAAGGTCTTGCATCTTACATACAAGGTGAGAAGAACCTCAACGACCTCTTGACCAACCAAAAGGGAGTTGTGGCCAAGGAAGGGATTGGGTACGTGCCCAAGTCCAAGAACAAGAAGAAGAATGACAAGGCCAAACGACCTCCTCCTCTCATGCAAACCTTTGTGAAGGAGGGAGAGAATGCTTCCAAGGAGGAGAAGAACAATGCGAAGGGCGGCGGTGTCAAAAAGGGCAATGCCACTCCTCCCATCAAAGCCGGCGACTTTAATCCTTCTTATGTGTTATGTCGTGGTAGTGATGGGCATGTCTATGCCAAAAATTTTGGTTCTCCTCATGAGTACATTTAATGGTCTATTTGGGTTCCAAAGACCCTTGTTACTAACATCAAAGGACCCATTACAAAATGGGTACCTAAAACCAAGCATTGATCTCTTGTAGGTGTTTGCTTCCGGTGGGGGATCATGGTTGCTCGATAGCGGAGCTACAAATCATATGACCGAAAGCAAGGACTTGGTGGTGGACGTGCACAAGATTCCATCTATGCCCACCAATGTCGAGTGGGGTGACGCCTCATCTTCTAAGGTATTGGGACTTGACAAGGTAGTCATCTCTCATGATCTCACGATTGAGAAGGTCATGCTTGTTGAGTCCCTTGCATACAATTTACTTTCCGTTCGTCAACTTGCAATCATGGGTTTGCCACTTTCTTTGATATTGATACCGTGGCCCTCTTGTGGAGCAAGACTCTTAAAGTAGCCTTTGTTGGGCATGTCGAGAACGGTTAATATGTGATTAACTTTTCGGAGCGACCCACTAAGACCGCGACATGCCTAATGGCTAAAGTTGATGTGGGATGGCTTTGGCATCGCCGTTTAGCCCATGTCAATATGAGATCTTTGCAAAGTCTTCTCAAGGGGGACCATGTCCATGGACTAACGAATGTTAGTTTTGCTAAAGATCGTGCTTGCAGTGCTTGTATCAAAGGAAAGCTACATGAGAAGGCTCACCCTCCCACGACTATCATTTACTCAAAGAGGCCTTTGGAGCTCCTTCACTTGGATCTCTTTGGGCCTTCATCCTTTGATAGTCTTGGGAGTAGGAAGTATTGCTTGGTGATTGTGGATGACTACTCAAGATACACTTGGGTGTATTTCTTCAAGAGGAAGAGCGAGACCCAACAAACCGTCATTGACTTTGCAAATGAAGCACAACGTCAACACAATGCAAAGATCTTGACAATAAGAAGTGACAACGGCACCGAGTTCTAGAACTACACCTTGGATGAGTTTCTTAGTGATGAGGGGATCAAGCATCAATATTCCGCACCTTACACCCCTCAACAAAACGGTGTTGCGGGGAGGAAGAACCGGACGTTGATGGATGCGGCAAGGACCATGATGGCGGAGTTCAAGTCTCCATACAACTTTTGGGCTAAAGCCATCAACACCGCGTGTCATGCATCCAATCGGCTCTACCTCCGCAAGGGCTTGAACAAGACTCCATATGAGATACTCACTGGTAACAAGCCCAACCTTAAGTACTTCCGGGTGTTCGGGTGTAAGTGTTTCATTCTCAAGAAAGGTGTCCGGTTGTCTAAATTTGAGGCTAGAGCTTATGAGGGCATATTTGTTGGTTATGCTACAAACTCTCATGCTTATCGTGTCCTCAATAAATCCGCGGGACTTATTGAGGAGACGTGTAACGTGGAGTTTGATGAGAATAACGGCTCCCAAGTGGAGCAAAGTGGCACTTGTGATGTAGGTGATAAAATTCCTCCTTAAGCCATAAGAAGAACGGGTGTTGGTTTTATCCTACCCATTGAGGAACCCTTGTGGCCGAAGGAGAAGGACAATGCTCCATTCAAGTGGAGCCATCACCAACCCAAGGCCCACACGCTTCTGAAGAACAACGTGAAGGCCCTCATCCTCAAGAACAAGACCAAGGGCAAGATCATGCTCAAGACAGTGTTGACACACCAAGTGATGCCCAACGTCAAGTTCACTCCTCCGAGCAAGTTCAAGAACGAGAACAAGCTCAAGATGACGCTCAAGATGATCAAGTGACCACTCCTTGTCTCACCCCGAGGAGGAATTGGAGTTTCGTGCCGCCAAGGTTGCTTCCAAGCTCTCCACCAAGGATCATCTCATGACAAATGTGCTTGGAAGCTTAAGAAAGGGGGTAAGCACTCGTATACAATTAGCAAACTATTGTGAACATCATGCGTTTGTCTCTTGTGTTGAGCCCCAAAAGGTCTATGAGGCGCTCGAAGATCCAAATTGGCTCAATGCCATGCACGAAGAACTCAACAACTTCGAGCGCAACAACGTGTGGAGATTGGTGCCAAGGCCGATGGTGAACCACAATGTCATTGGAACCAAGTGGATATTTAAGAACAAGCAAGATGCTCATGGGATTATCATTCGCAACAAGGCTCGCTTGGTAGCACAAGGCTACTCCCAAGTCGAGGGTATCGACTACGGTGAAACCTTTGCTCCCGTTGCTCGTCTTGAATCCATTGCATGTTGATTGCATATGCTTCTCATCATAACTTTAAGTTACAACAAATGGATGTGAAGAGTGCTTTTCTTAATGGTCCTATTAATGAATTGGTTTATGTCAAGCAACCCCCCGGGTTCGAGGATCCCTACTTTCACGATCATGTGTATCAACTCGATAAGGCACTCTATGGCCTTAAACAAGCCCCACGTGCGTGGTATGACCACCTTACCGAGTTGCTACAAGATCGTGGTTTTGAAGTTGGGTTAATCGACCCCACTCTTTTTACTAAGAAGGTCAAAGGGGAGTTGTTTGTGTGCCAATTATATGTTGATAATATTATCTTTGGTTCCCCTAACAAAGCTTTCAATGAGGAATTTGCTGCTCTCATGACCTCAAAGTTCGAGATGTCTTCCATGGGAGAGTTGAAGTTCTTTCTAGGGTTCGAAGTGAAGCAAAGAAGAGAAGGGACCTTCACCAACCAAGCCAAATACACTCAAGACATGCTCAAGAGATTCAATCTAAGTGATGTCAAGCCGGCTTCCACTCCAATGCCCACCAAATGCCAACTTGACATATATCCCAATGGTAAAGCGATGGATCAAAAGGTATATCGCTCCATGATTGGCTCCTTGCTTTACCTTTGTGCATCTAGACCGGATATCATGTTGAGTGTGGGAATTTGTGCATGATTTCAAGCCGCACCTAAGGAAAGTTACTATGTAGCGGTCAAACGAATCTTTCAATATTTGGCTCATACCCCAAACTTTGGCTTATGGTACCCAAGAGGAGCAAACTTCAAGCTTGTAGGGTATTCGTATTCCGATTGGGCGGGAGACAAAGTGGATAGGAAGTCCACTTCCGGAGGGTGCCAATTCCTTGGTTGCTCTTTGGTAAGTTGGTCTTCCAAAAAACAAAGTTGTGTGTCTCTCTCGTCCACCAAAGCGGAGTATGTAGCGGCCGGTAGTTGTTGTGCACAACTCTTATGGATGAGGCAAACTTTGAAGGATTACAGTGTCATTTGTGACAAAGTGCCTCTTTGGTGTGACAATGAAAGTGCCATTAAGATTTCTCTCAACCCGGTGCAACACTTCAAGACGAAGCATATTGAGATTCGGTATCACTTCATCCGGGATCACATTAGGCGAGGGGAGATCGAGCTCAACTACGTCAACACTCATGATAACCTTGCAGATATTTTCACGAAGCCGTTGGATGAAGCAAGATTTCGCGAGTTAAGGCATGAGCTAAATATCATTGATTCAAGTAATGTTGCTTGAACCCTTGCATACCCCACCATACTCAACTTGTTGTCTTGTTTAGATGTAGGCATGGACATAGGGGGAGTGTTGTTCTCTCAATGAACTCTCCCTCCCCCCATTATGCATAAATTGATCAAGTCTTTCACACTAGCCATGTTTGATGGTACTTGTGCTTCAAAGACGAGTTTTGGTCATGGGCCCAAGGATAATTCTTCGCGGTGCCATACCAATTGACTCAAACATAGGTGGCTCCGGCCACCGCCCTCTCGTTGGAGAGGTTGTGTCTCGTGGTCGTCTCTTGTTGTCGTTTTGCCCCTTCTTCTCCTCGTGTTTGAGCTTGTTGGGTGGTGTGGTGTTCGTTTGAAGTTTCCGTGCAAAGATCACTCTTTCTCTTTTGTTGGAAATGTGCTTATTCTTGAGCTCACGGTACTACCGCGGCTTGCCATGGTACTACCGTGCATGGAGTATACGGTACTACCGGCCCAGCGTGGTACTACCGCCTGGGGGAGCGGTACTACCGCTTTGTGCGGTCCTTCCGCCCAAGCGGTACTACCGCGATGATACGCGGTACTACCGCTCTGTCGGAGGCGCGTGGGGATAAGAACGGGAACGGGGGTTCTAACTTCCCCATACCCATTCGTCAGTTTCCCCACTTTGTCTCTCTCTCTCTCTCTCTCGCTCAAGAACGGGGCCAGAGTCCCTCGCCGGATCTCCATCTCCGGCTGCTCTCTTTGGATTCCGACCGGTGGGATCGTTCCCCACCACTTCCTCTTGCCATGGACCAAGGTTTTTCCCCAAATCCCTCTCTTTTTTGTTGGTTCTCTTGTCTCTAGGTTTTTTGGGGAGATGCTTGTGTTCTTGAGATTTTAGGCCAAATCTTTGCAAGAGAAGGTTGTAGGAGAGTAGTGTTGCGTAGACGTTTTACTTGATATATTGTCCCGTGGTAGATGTGATCAACCGTAGTTCCACCATGGTTTCGCGCGTCTTCTCAGATTCAAAAGTAGGCTCGGATCTGACCTGATGTGGTACTACCATGCCTCTGATGCGGTACTACCGCTCGTTCGGTGCGGTACTACCGCACATTCTGCAGCACTAAAATCTTACTACCGCTCCAAGCCACGGTAGTACCACGTGAGGACACGGTACTACCGCGACTAGGAGCGGTACTAAAATTTTAGTACCGCATGACCGGGCAGCACTACCGTTGTTGTCTCATCTTCCTTGTGGCATTTGTCCCGTATGATTTCTACTTGTTTCCCTTGCTTTGCCGTGGTCTTTGCATTGATTCTTCTCGCTCTTTGTGTGTGCTTTCTCTTGTGTCTTAGGTGGTGGCTCTCGCCGTTCCAATCCCAGTCGTGACACTGGCTCCAAGCTACTGCGCAATCCTCAAGATGAAGCACAAGAGGGCTCCAGTGCCCCCAAGCGCAATGTCAAGACCACTGCCAACAAGCAAAAGGAACCTGCTAAGGGCATGGACGAGATTCCCCTCAATGAGTACGTCGAACGCCGGAAGATCAACCCTTATGTGAATCCTCGTGCTGTCCTCAGAGGCACTGAGTTGTTTTGGACCAAGCAGCAGGCTCTCATTTATCTGGATGTGATCAAGAACAAGCAGAATACCTTCATGGATGTCAAGTGGATAGACATGAATCACATGAGGAAGGACAAGTTTCGTGACTATTTTGGAGAAGCTCTGGACTTGGTGGAGCAGTTCGCTATTGAGCCTGTGATCTCCTTCCACCTTGACTATGACCCTGAGCTTATCTGTCAGTTCTTTGCCTTAGTTTACTTTCACCCCGGGGATGAGCGGAGAATGACCTAGATGACCAATGGCCGTCAATTGTCTGCTACTTGGAAGGAGTTCATGGATCAACTTCACGTTCCTGATGACGGGCTTCACACTCCCATTGGTGTTCGCCCCCACGCCAACTCTGAGTCTGCTAACAAGAACTTGCTCCAGCCGTACTATGTTGAGAAGGTGCTTCCCAGTGGCAAGTCGACTTGGGTGCTAAACTCTTTTCTGGATATCATGCATCACATCTTCCGCAACACTCTGTTTCCACGCATTGGCGACAAGGACAAGGTTCATTCCTATCTGGTGGACATGATGCTCCTGTGCGTGGAGGCACGTTTGTCTCAGACTCAGCCACTTGATGTCTCACACATCATGTGGTGTGAGCTTCGGTTTGCGGTATTCACCCGCAAGGTACCTATCTATGGACCGTACATGTTTCTGTTGATCTCCACGACTTGAGAGAAGATGTACCCTGGTGATGAGTTCCTTGCTCCAGACTGGATTCGGCATGAGTCTATCAGTCTCCGCGTCAAGCCCAACTGGGCCAACACTACTACCCGTGCTGAGGCGTCTGCTGCTAGGAGGGTTGTTGGTGAGGAGGAGGCTGGTGCAGAGACTGCTGCTGAGGACCGTGCTGCTAGGCCTTCCTCACCTTCCTCTGAGCCGTCGTGGGCCAAGAAGTTGAAGGACAAGATGAAGACTCTCTTCTGCATGCAGGCGAAGGGGCAGTACATGAATCACGTGGCATCCAAGGAGAGTCGCCGCCGCGACAAGAAGGTCATGAGACTCTTTGGAGAGGATGTCTCTGGTGGTTCTGAGGATGCCATCACGCCAGAGGCTGCATGGATGACGAAGCAAGGTTACAAGTGGACTAGCTCTGAGGAGGACATCGAGGAGACCGTCCCTGCCGCTGAGTCTGACGAGGAGCACGAGGAGTAGTGGGATGATTTCTCTGCCTGAGCCACCCCTTGTGTGTAGGTGTCCTCTCTGCCTTTTTGGCGTCTCGATGCCAAAGGGGGAGAGAGTGTAGGGATTTACGTGTTTGTGAGTCATGTGTCGTGTTTGGTGTGTTTGCTTTGTTGTTTGGACCTCGTTTGCTTTTGTTTGGTTTGTGCCTTTGAGACTTATCCTTCATATGGTGTAAGACATATGCACTCTATTCTATCTTAGTTAACTTATGTTGGTGCTATCTTGTCTAGTGTTAACCTTACTTTTGTAAGATATGCCTTGTCTCTATAATATAGGGGGAGCTTTAATCCTAGTATGTGTGTCGTGCAGTCCAAAGCACCAATCTAGTTGGCACACATCTAGGGGGAGCCCGTCTATATTCTAGAGAGGAGGGGTTTGTGTTTGCTTAATATTATTTCCCTTGTGCAAATCCCGTATTGTCATCAATCCACAAAAAAGGGGAAGATTGTAAGGGCATATTTATCCCTAAGGTGTTTTGGTGATTGATGACAATGCGTTTGCGGACTAATCGTGTGCCTTGAGTATCCCAGACGTTTCATCGCTAGGCACAAGACGGTTTGGTGCCCCTCGAAGACTGTTGAAGACGGCGTCTTTTCTACGTTTCTTTTTGGTGGATTTGAGTCGTAGGAAAGCCGTACTATTAAGAGGGGGTCCGCGTCGGAAAGGTTTGGATGGAATCATCACGCACACGTTTTCTTCCTTGTCCCCTCCTTTCCCCTGCACTTTGGAGCATCCTCCGTTGATCCTCTTTTCCCCTGTCCTGACTGCTGTTGGTGGGCTTGCGGTAGTACTGCTCATTGTTGAGTGGTAGTACCACAGGCACCCGCGGTAGTACCGCACTTCGGCGCGGTAGTACCGCTGGTGCCCACGGTAGTACCGCTCCTCTGGAGCCGCAGTACCATGGCCCCCAGGCCAAGTACCGCTCCTTCGTGGTAGTAGGGGCGGATGTAATGTTTTACATCCGCGCCACTGCGGTAGTACCGCATTCCTTGCGCGGTAGTACCGTGCGCGGCCTGGATCAGCTGCCAGGCGGTTGTACCGCTCCTCTGCGGTAGTACTGTGTCAAGTTTTTTCTTCTTCCGTTTACCAGCGGAAGTAGGCACGGATATACCTTTATCCGCGCTCTTCCCAAGCTAGGGGTTTCCTGCCTTGCGGTAGTACCGCAAGAGGGAGCGGTAGTACCGCGCCCGCAGCAGTACCGCCCTCAGCTCTTATGCTATAGGTCTGCCCTAGCTGCTGCTGGTGCTGCGGTAGTACCGCGGGCCTGCACGGTAGTACCGCGTGGCCTTGCGGTAGTACTGCTTGTCAGCAAGCGGAAGTACTGTGTGGACCTGCGGTAGTACCGCTGGTCTGGTGCGGTAGTACCGCTGGTCGCGGGCTGGTAGGTGGATAACGGTTGGATCTTTGTCCTAAGCTATAAAAGGTGTGTCTTCTTCCTCGAGTTGACTACCTCTTCCAACCCTAAGCTCTATTGTTGCTCTAAGCTCCATTTTCGTCCGATCTCACTCCCTAGCCAATCAAACTTGTTGATTTGCTCGAGAGTGGTTGAGAAGGCCCCGATCTACACTTCCACCAAGAGAAAATTGATTCCCCCACTAATCCCTTGCGGATCTTGTTACTCTTGGGTGTTTGAGCACCCTAGAAAGTTGAGGTCACCGCGGAGCCATAGTCCATTGTGGTGAAGCTTCGTGGTGTCGTTGGGAGCATCCAATTGAGTTGTGGAGATTGCCCCAACTTTATTTGTAAAGGTTCGGTCGCCGCCTCCAAGGGCACCAATAGTGGTATCACGGCATCTCGCATTGTGTGAGGGCGTGAGGAGATACGGTGGCCCTAGTGGCTTCTTGGGGAGCATTGTGCCTCCACACCGCTCCAACGGAGATGTACTTCCCTTCAAAGGGAAGGAACTTCGGTAACACATCCTCGTCTCCACCGGCCCCACTCTTGGTTATCTCGTGCCTTTACTTGAGCAAGCTTATTTGTGATATATCTCTTGCTTGCTTGTGTTTCAATCTTTGTTGCATCATATAGGTTGCTCACCTAGTTGCATATCTAGACAACCTACTTTGATGCAAAGTTTAAATTGTTAAAGAAAAGCTAAAAATTGTTAGTTGCCTATTCACCCCCCTCTAGCCAACCATATCGATCCTTTCAAGCTCTCCATTAACCTTGATGGTGAATCTAACCGATGTCACATACTTCATAATTAGGCTAATAAAACGATCACCGAAGCCCAGCTTGGTCAACATAGCTTCGAGATAATGCCATTCCACACGATCGTATGCTTTGAGCATATCAAGTTTGATAGCACAGTTGTAGTTCTTGCCCTTCTTCCTTCTCCTGATAGCGTGGATACACTCATAGGCCACTAGAACGTTGTCCGTGATTAAGCGGCCTGGTACAAAAGCGCTTTGTTCTTTCCCAATGACATCATCAAGGATGAGACGAGCATAGTTGGCCACTGTCTTGATGGTGATTTTGTATAAGACGGGGCACAAGGCAATTGCCCTGTATTGTAAGATTCTCTATGGATGATGGACTTTAGGGATCAGAGTTATTGCCGTATCATTCAGTCCCAACGGTAGCTCCCCCCCATTCAAAAAACTCAGTATAGCCAAAGTTATATCTTCCCCAATGACATCACAGTGTCGTTGGTAAAAACCAGCAGTGAATCCATCAACGCCGGGCGCTTTGGATGGCGCCATATCGAACAATGCAGTTTTTACCTCGACTAGGGCTGGAATTCGAGCCGAGTCGAGCCAGCTCGGCTCAACTCGCTAGAGCTCGTTTCGTTAACGAGCTAGCTCGACTCGACTCGTTATTATAACGAGCTCAAATTCAAGATTGGCTCGACTCGTATAACTCGCGAGCTGGCTCATTTAGCTTGTTAAACTCGTTAAAGATATGAACATAAAACCCTCAAATATTATAAAAATGATTATGTCTATATTAAACATATATATCACCAACAATAGTAATTTCCTTATAACGCTTGAGTCTCCTAGGCGGTTGGGCTTTCAACGGCTAGGCCTTGTGTCGTGCGCCTAGGACATAGGGTGCTGAGTGGCTGATCTTTTTTTGTATTGGGAGTGACTGCTCTTTAGTACCGAGCCTAACAAGTTACACGAGTACTCGTGAGATTGGCTCGTTTAACTTAGTCTATAAACGATCTTAAACTAAAGCTTGGCTCGACTCGTTATTCTTCGAGTTCGATTCGAGCCGAGTTACGAACTACTCGTTTAGCTCACGAATTTCGAGCTTTTTTTCCAGCCCTAACCTCGACCGCTGTGTACTCCCTCTCGAGTGTATAATTCATGTCAGCGGTGACCCATGGTTGAACGCATTGTAGCAGCCCCTCCATCGGACTGTAACCTTGTGATTGGTACAATGCATGGCAGAAGTTAGTGATTTCCTCTTTTACCTGGGCTGGATCAGTGCTCGCGTGACCATCAGCCAGCTCCAATGAGGTGATACGGTTGGTCCTCTTGCGCTGCCTTGCTTGTGCCTGAAAATAACCAGTATTCGGATCGCCAGCATGTAGCCACAGCACACGAGACCTCTGTTTGAGCCAAATCTCCTCTTGCCGGAGGGCCTCCCTCAGTTGTGAGGCGACAGCCTTCTCTTCGTCGTTTGGACCGCGCCCTACCGCGTCCATAGCTTTTTCTCCATGTACGCATTGGCATTGCTATATATTCTGAACATACAACAAAAGATGAAAATAAAGGAGAATACTGCTGTAAATTTGCTCGTTCTATGCTTTCATTCCTGGGCTCCTCTCGAATATTCATGCATGCATACCAATACCATGTAACAATGCCGACGTCGTCTGCCAAAAATGCAACAAAAATGCACGCCAGGAGCTCGCCGCATTTTCCGGCATGATGTATTTTTCTCTTCTTAGAAAACAAAACGGCATAAATTTCAAGTCTAGTCGCAGATTCCATTTCATGCGGGCGCTGATTTTCAGTTATATCTCACCATCCCAGAGCTCGTCAATCGTTTTGTAAATACTCTGAGAGTGCACCAATGATTCGTTCCTTATTCGCTTAACCTGTTCACCACGAAGAACACATTCATTTTCTGCACTCACGGATAACTGAAAAAAAGGGCTCTGTACCTGTTCAATTTCAGAAAACTTGGCACACAGTTCTTCAGGAATGGACCAGCCAAACAGGTCAATGTTCTCCTTCAACCTCGACTCATTGACACTTTTAGGAAGCACGCTCTGACCCTGCTGGATACCCCATCGCAGAGCGATCTGTGCCGGGGTTCTCCCCAAGCTCTCGGCTACCGATGCCACCACCGGGTTATCCGCCACGACTTTCATCCTGCCTAGCGGCGCATACGCCTGCAGAAAGAAGAACATGAGCAAATTGCCAGGAAATTTCACATGCCAAAGCTTAATGTATCGTCTGAACTCCTCACAGAGAAATGAACTCCATTGGTGTGGCAGAAGGCTCTGAGCTTGGTCTGCTGCCAACCAGGGTGGCACTCCACCTGATCAACAGCCGGAGGAACACGGGCCACAGCGAGCAGATCGGCCAACTTCTTGGTCGAAAAATTGCTTACCCCTACTGCGCGGGCCTTGCCTGAATCGTACAGCTTCTCCATTGCCCGCCAGGTCTCGGGCATATCGAGCTCGACAAAGTTTTCCGGGCTCAACTCGCTGCCTTTCTTTATCTGAAAGGGCCAGTGAATCTACCAAGATCACAAAGTTAGTAGTGTCAAAAGAAAGGGCAGGCTTACTTTGCCTGCAGTGCACGGATTCAAGCCAAGTTACCAGGTGCAGGTCAAGATAATCCAGCTGCAGATCATTCAGAGTGCGGTCGACTGCCGACGGAACGTCTTCGGGTGCGAGATCGCTGCACCTGCATAGCTTGATTCTCCGGGTGTTACAAGATTGATGGGCATGAAAAAACATTAACAGCTGTAAGACTGGTACCATATCTTTGAAGTGATGAAAAGGTCTTGTCGTTTGACGACGCCGTCATCAAAGAGCTTGTTCAGGGCAGCGCCAATCTAACCACATTAAGGGCAACACTGATTCTACGCCGACCAAAATGTCACCGGGTGCGATTGTGACTTGAAGACACTGATTGCAGGATAGATTAGGACTAGCATTACCTCCTTCTCGTTCTTGTATAGTGGTGCGCAGTCGATGTGCCGGTACCCGGCCTGCCATGGCAAGCAAGCAAGCAAGCAAGCAGAGTCAAGGTCCGGGCTCAAGCAGCACACACAAAGCATACTCCTGAGCAAACCAAACGGGACAGCAAGTGTTTTGGTTTTTTACCTTGATGGCGGCCGTGACCGCGCCGGCGACGACGCCAGGGTCGGACTTGTAGGTGCCGAGGCCTACCGAGGGGATGCGTGCCCCGGTGTTGAGCGTGAAGTGGGTGGCCATCTTCTTCCTCCTTTTCTCCCCGCCTCTCTCCTCTTCGTCGCTCTCCCCGGTATACATTTTTTTAGGCAAGTTTGGAATTATATGGGAAGGAACGCGACGGAAACTGAGCTGCCACGGACTGACATGTCCCGGTCAGTCCAGCGCTCGGGCCCAGCCTCCTGTATATACGCCCGTTTGATTCACGGTCTGGAAGAGCCGGCTCGCCAACATGCATCATGCAACAATTGCGTGGGTTGGTCCAGTACGGCGTTTTTTCAGACGTGTGATTTTCCCCTTCTATTGGTTTACCTATGGTTTTTATATAGTACTCCCTCTGATCCTTATTAATTATCGTTTTAGCACAAGTTTGTACAACTAATATGGATACGAGGCAGTACTGTTTTTTTTTCGTTTTTTCTATTTGGTTTTTTATTTCTGTTCCTGGTTTTTCCTCATCATCAGTTTTCATTTCTTCATTCTCTTCCAAATATAATAAACATTATTTGACAAATACATGAATATTTTTAAAATTTGAGAATCTTAAAAATCAATTAAACATTTTCCAAGATACGCGAACACTTTTTACCTTACACAAACATTTTTAAAAGGCACAAAACACTAAAATTATTAGGCTTTCTAAAATTACATGCATACTTTTTAATTAGACCATCGTTTAGAAAAATGTGTGGATACATGGCTTTTTGAAGTGTGAATAGTTTTTAATTACATGAAAATTGCAATTATATATGTTTGCAAAATTAAGAGATGCATAATTCATCTATTTATCATCGCAGAGAGTAATATTATGTTACACAGTAGTTTGACGTCGATGATTTAAGTCTTTTGGCTTGTATTTGCTGCATATTTAGGTTATGTTATATGCCACTTTGTTCTCATGCATCTTATGATCATGTTTCTATGTTGGTAGTTTCAGGTTTCAATGACTCATGATTGAATATGGTCTCTACTTGGTTATGCTTTTTTGTGTAACATATATTGTCATCATGTCTCAAGTATTGTTGTGTCTTGGCATGGAGTGCACCTCTATCTCCTTTACTATTGAAAGGAAGGACCGTTTGTTCACCTTTTAAATATGACCCCCCTCTCCATGCTAGCTCCTCTAATCAACACACAACACCAATATGTGGAGTGGACCCTACCGCACATCTCCACACCTTTTCTTTTTGGATATGCACCCATAGAAAACTCATAGAATAGATAGATAGAGAGAGAAACTCTAAGAAAAATTCCCCAATTTCTGCTCCAAACCGAAACTAAAGTGGTTTCCCTGAAATTCACCAAAACTCTAAGATTGTATGGAAAACTCTCTTAATATAATGGGCCATGTCTCCGCATTACGCATCTGTCTTGGCGGGGTAAGGCTAAGCACCTTATGTGGCACCACCGGGATCCGGCGAGGACATGTCTTACGTGCACATTCCGTCAAATATGACACCAACGTCGCATGGATCTTCCATATGTATAATTTTTGAAGTTTCATGCCCATTTATTTTATCAAAATAAGCAATGTTTTAATTTTATTTGGACTAACCTACTGCAAATTGGCAGATTGGGAAAGTTGTGTGTTTTTGTGTCATTATATTCTATCTACACATCATATGATTAGAAGTCCAACTATGACATATATCGTACAAGTGATTCAACACATATTCAACAAACAACTTGGAACATTTGCATCGAACATGGGTGATGACCCACAAGTATAGGGGATCTATCGTAGTCCTTTCGATAAGTAAGAGTGTCGAACCCAACGAGGAGCAGAAGGAAATGATAAGCGGTTTTCAGCAAAGTATTCTCTGCAAGCACTGAAATAATAGGTAACAGATAGTTTTGTGATAGGATAATTTGTAACGAGTAACAAGTAACAAGTAACAAAAGTAAATAAAGTGCAGCAAGGTGGCCCAATCCTTTTTGTAGTAAAGGACAAGCCTGGACAAACTCTTATATGATGTAAAGCGCTCTCGAGGACACATGGGAATATCGTCAAGCCAGTTTTCATCACGATCATATGATTCGCGTTCGGTACTTTGATAATTTGGTATGTGGGTGGACCGGTGCTTGGATACTGTCCTTACTTGGACAAGCATCCCACTTATGATTAACCTCTATTGCAAGCATCTGCAACTACAACAAAAGTATTAAGGTAAACCTAACCATAGCATGAAACATATGGATCCAAATCAGCCCCTTACGAAGCAACGCATAAACTAGGGTTTAACCTTCTGTCACTCTAGCAACCCATCATCTACTTATCACTTCCCAATGCCTTCCTCTAGGCCCAAATAATGGTGAAGTGTCATGTAGTCGACGTTCACATAACACCACTAGAGGAGAGACAACATACATCTCAGCAAAATATCGAACGAATACCAAATTCACATGACTACTAATAGCAAGACTTCTCCCATGTCCCTAGGAACAAACGTAACTACTCACAAAGCATATTCATGTTCATAATCAGAGGGGTATTAATATGCATATAGGATCTGAACATATTATATTCCACCAAATAAACCAACTAGCATCAACTACAAGGAGTAATTAATACTACTAGCAACCCACCAATCCCAAACTTGGAGACAAGAATTGGATACAAGAGATGAACTAGAGTTTTGAGAGGAGATGGTGCTGGTGAAGATGTTGATGGAGATTGCCCTCTCCCTATGAGAGGAGTGTTGGTGATGACGATGGCGATGATTTCCCCCTCCCGGAGGGAAGTTTCCCCGGCAGAACAGCTCCGCCAGAGCCCTAGATTGGTTCCGCCAAGGTTCTGCCTCGTGGCGGCGGAGTCTCCTCTGAAAAAATGGCTTATGATTTTTTCCTCATCGAAAGACTCCATATAGCAGAAGATGGCCATCGGAGGGCCACCAGGTGGCCCACGAGGTAGGGGGCACGCCCAGGAGGGTAGGGCGTGCCCCCACCCTCGTGGGCAGGGTGTGCCCCCCTGGTGAACTTCTTGCGCTCGGTATTTTTTATATATTCTAAAAACGTCTTTCGTGAAGTTTCACGACTTTTGGAGCTGTGCAGAATAGGTCTCTAATATTTGCTCCTTTTCCAGCCCAGAATCCCAGCTGCCGGCATTGTCCCTCTTTATGTAAACCTTGTAAAATAAGAGAGAATAGGCATAAGTATTGTGACATAATGTGTAATAACAGCCCATAATGCAATAAATATCGATATAAAAGCATGATGCAAAATGGACGTATCAACTCCCCCAAGCTTAGACCTCGCTTCTCCCCAAGCGAAAGCCGAAATCGAAAAATATGTCCACATGTTTAGAGATAGAGGTGTCGATAAAAATAAAATACGGACATGAGGGCATCATGATCATTCTTAGAACAACAACTTATAGAATTCTTGTCATATAATCTCTTATGCTAGAGTAACAATTCAATCACAATTTCAAGTATGAATCATAAACTTCATTGACAACTAACAAATTATAATCTCGGTCATTGGAGCAATTGAAATTTATCATAACATAGGAAAGAGTCAATGTAACAGCTTTTCAGCAAGTCCACACACTCAACTATCATATAGTCTTTCACAATTGCTGACACTCACGCAACACTTACGGGTATGGAGTTTTAATCAGACACAGAGAAATATAGGGGCTTATAGTTTTGCCTCCCAACGTTTCACCTCAAGGGTAATGTCAACAATAATAGTTCATGAAAACTCACATCCAATTAGCCATATATACTAGGATCTTTCCAACATATTGTGCTTGCCAAAGGATAAAATGTAAAAAGGAAGGGTGAAGATCACCATGACTCTTATGCAAGGTAGGAGATAAAAGTAAAAGATAGGCCCTTCGCAGAGGGAAGCAGAGGTTGTCATGCGCTTTTATGGTTGGATGCACAAAATCTTAATGCGAAAAAACGTCACTTTATATTGCCACTTGTGATATGGACCTTTATTATGCAGTCTGTCGCTTTTATTTCTTCCATATCACACGATCGTATAAAGCTTATTTTCTCCCACACTAATAAGTCATACATATTTAGAGAGAAATTTTTATTGCTTGCACCGATGACAACTTACTTGGAGGATCTTACTCAATCCATAGGTAGGTATGGTGGACTCTCATGGAAAAACTGGTTTAACGATATTTGGAAGCACAAGTAGTATCTCTACTTGGTGTGATGAATTTGGCTATCATGAGGGGAAAGGCAAGCTCAACCATGTTGGATGATCCATGACAATATAATTTATCTCAGATGTAAGAAACAATAACCCATTGATAACCCACAAGTATAGGGGATCGCAATAGCTTTCGAGGGTAGAGTATTCAACCCAAATTTATTGATTCGACACAAGGGGAGCCAAAGAATATTCTCAAGTATTACCTGCTGAGTTGTCAATTCAACCACACCTGGAAACTTAGTATCTGCAGCAAAGTGTTTAGTAGCAAAGTAATATGATAGTGGTGGTAACGGTAACAAAAAAGTGACGAAAGCAAAGTAATGTTTTTGGTATTTTGTAGTGATTGTAACAATAGCAACGGGAAAGTAAATAAGCGTAAACCAGTATATGGAAAGCTCGTAGGCATCAGATCGGTAATGGATAATTATGCCGGATGCGGTTCATCATGTAACAGTCATAACATAGGGTGACACAGAACTAGCTCCAGTTCATCAATGTAATGTAGGCACGTATTTCGAATATAGTCATACGTGCTTATGGAAAAGAACTTGCATGACATCTTTTGTCCTACCCTCCCATGGCAGCGGGGTCCTTACGGAAACTAAGGGATATTAAGGCCTCCTTTTAATAGAGAATCGGAACAAAGCATTAACACATAGTGAATGCATGAACTCCTCAAACTACGGTCATCACCGGTAAGTATCCCGATTATTGTCACTTCGGGGTTAACGGATCATAACACATAATAGGTGACTATGGACTTGCAAGATAGGATCAAGAACTCTCATATATTGGTTGAAAACATAATAGGTTCAGATCTGAAATCATGGCACTCGGGCCCTAGTGACAAGCATTAAGCATAGCAAAGTCATAGCAACATCAATCTCAGAACATAGTGGATACTAGGGATCAAACCCTAACAAAACTAACTCGATTACATGATAAATCTCATCCAACCCATCACCGTCCAGCAAGCCTACGATGGAATTACTCACGCACAGCGGTGAGCATCATGAAATTGGTGATGGAGGATGGTTGATGATGACGACGACGGCGAATCCCCTTCTTCGGAGCCCCGAACGGACTCCAAATCAGCCCTCCCGAGAGGTTTTAGGGCTTGGCAGCGGCTCCGTATCGTAAAACGCGATGATTTCTTCTCCCTTATTTTTTCCCCGAAAGCAAATATATAGAGTTGGAGTTGGCGTCGAGAGGTCTCCAGGGGGGCCACGAGGTAGGGGGGCGCGCCCTAGGGGTGGGGCGCCCCCACCCTCGTGAACAGGGTGTGGCCCCCTGGTTTTCATCTTTGACGAGGATTTTTTATTATTTATTGTAAGGTATTCCATGGAGTTTGAGGTCATTCCGAGAACTTTTGTTTTCTGCACATAAAACAACATCATGGCAATTCTGCTGAAAACAACGTTAGTCCGGGTTAGTTCCATTCAAATCATACAAGTTAGAGTCTAAAACAAGAGCAAAAGTGTTTGGAAAAGTAGATACGACGGAGACGTATCAACTCCCCCAAGGTTAAACCCTTGCTTGTCCTCAAGCAATTCAGTTGACAAACTGAAAGAAATAAAGAAAACAATTTACAAACTCTGTTTGCTCTTGTTGTTGTAAATATGTCAAGCTAGCATTCAAGTTTTCAGCAAAGATTATAACTAACCACATTTGCAATAATTCTCAGGTCTCATGATTACCCATATCAATAGCATAATCAACTAGCAAGCCATAATAATAAATCTCGGATGACAACACTTTCTCAAAACAATCATAATATGATATAACAAGATGGTATCTCGCTAGCCCTTTCTGAGACCGCAAAACATAAATGCAGAGCACCTTTAAAGATCACGGACTGACTACACATTGTAATTCATGATAAAAGAGATCCAATCTTAGTCACACCCAATATAAATTAACAGTGATGAATGCAAATGACAGCTGCGCTCTCCAGCTAGTGCTTTTAATAAGAGGGTGATGATTCAATATAAAAGTAAATAGATAGGCCCTTCGCAGAGGGTGTTGGGGAACGTAGTAATTTCAAAAAATTTCCTACGCACACGCAAGATCATGGTGATGCATAGCAACGAGAGGGGAGAGTGTTGTCTACGTACCCTCGTAGACCGACAGCGGAAGCGTTATGACAACGCGGTTGATGTAGTCGTACGTTTTCACGGCCCGACCGATCAAGCACCGAAACTACGACACCTCCGAGTTTTAGCACACGTTCAGCTCGATGACGATCCCTGGACTCCGATCCAGCAAAGTGTCGGGGAAGAGTTCCGTCCGCACGACGGTGTGGTGACGATCTTGATGTTCTACCATCGCAGGGCTTCGCCTAAGCACCGCTATAATATTATCGAGGAGTATGGTGGAAGGGGGCACCGCACACGGCTAAGAAGACGATCACGAGGATCAACTTGTGTGTCTAGAGGTGCCCCCTGCCCCCGTATATAAAGGAGCAAGGGGGGAGGCCGGCCGGCCCTTGGGCGCGCCAAGGAGGAGGAGTCCTCCTCCTAGTAGGAGTAGGACTCCCCTCTTTCCTACTCCTACTAGGAGGGGGAAAGGAAGGGGGAGAGGGAGAAGGAAAGGGGGGCGCCGCCCCCCTCCTAGTCCAATTCGGATCAGAGGGGGAGGGGGCGCGCGGCCCACCCTGTCCGCCCCTCTCTCTCTCCACTAGGGCCCATAAGGCCCATTACTTCTCCCGGGGGGGTTCCGGTAACCCTCCGGCACTCCGGTTTTCTCCGAAATCACCCGGAACACTTCCGTGTCCGAATATAGCCGTCCAATATATCAATCTTTATGTCTCGACCATTTCGAGACTCCTCGTCATGTCCGTGATCATATCCGGGACTCCGAACAAACTTCGGTACATCAAAATATATAAACTCATAATGAAACTATCATCGTAATGTTAAGCGTGCGGACCCTACGGGTTCGAGAACAATGTAGACATGATCGAGACATGTCTCCGGTCAATAACGAATAGCGGAACCTGGATGCTCATATTGGCTCCCACATATTCTATGAAGATCTTTATCGGTCAGACCGCATAACAACATACTTTGTTCCCTTTGTCATCGGTATGTTACTTGCCCGAGATTCGACCGTTGGTATCTCAATACCTAGTTCAATCTCGTTACCGACAAGTCTCTTTACTCGTTTCGTAATACATCATCTTGCAACTAACTCATTAGTTGCAATGCTTGCAAGGCTTATGTGATGTGCATTACCGAGAGGGCCCAGAGATACCTCTCCGACAATCGGAGTGACAAATCCTAATCTTGAAATACGCCAACCCAACATGTACCTTTGGAGACACCTGTAGAGCTCCTTTATAATCACCCAGTTACGTTGTGACGTTTGGTAGCACACAAAGTGTTCCTCCGGCAAACGGGAGTTGCATAATCTCATAGTCATAGGAACATGTATAAGTCATGAAGAAAGCAATAGCAACATACTGAACGATCGGGTGCTAAGCTAACGGAATGGGTCATGTCAATCACATCATTCTCCTAATGATGTGATCCCGTTAATCAAATGACAACACATGTCTATGGTTAGGAAACATAACCATCTTCGATTAACGAGCTAGTCAAGTAGAGGCACACTAGTGACGTTTAGTTTGTCTATGTATTTTCACACAAGTATTATGTTTCCGGATAATACAATTCTAGCATGAATAATAAACTTTTATCATGATATAAGGAAATAAATAATAACTTTATTATTGCCTCTAGGGCATATTTCCTTTAGTATCCCACTTGCACTAGAGTCAATAATCTAGATTACACAGTAATGATTCTAACACCCATGGAGCTTTGGTGCTGATCATGTTTTGCTCGTGGAAGAGGCTTAGTCAACGGGTCTGCTACATTCAGATCCGTATGTATCTTGCAAATCTCTATGTCTCCCACCTGGACTAGATCCCGGATGGAATTGAAGCGTCTCTTGATGTGCTTGGTTCTCTTGTGAAATCTGGATTCCTTTGCCAAGGCAATTGCACTAGTATTGTCACAAAAGATTTTCATTGGACCCGATGCACTAGGTATGACACCTAGATCGGATATGAACTCTTTCATCCAGACTCCTTCGTTTGCTGCTTCCGAAGCAGCTATGTACTCCGCTTCACATGTAGATCCACCACAACGCTTTGTTTAGAACTGCACCAACTGATAGCTCCACCATTTAATGTAAACACGTATCCGGTTTGCGATTTAGAATCGTCCGGATCAGTGTCAAAGCTTGCATCAACGTAACCATTTACAATGAGCTCTTTGTCACCTCCATATATGAGAAACATATCCTTAGTCCTTTTCAGGTATTTTAGGATGTTCTTGACCGCTGTCCAGTGATCCACTCCTGGATTACCTTGGTACCTCCCTGCTAGACTTATAGCAAGACATACATCAGGTCTGGTACACAGCATTGCATACATGATAGAGCCTATGGCTGAAGCATTGGGAACATCTTTCATTTTCTCCCTATCTTCTGCAGTGGTCGGGCATTGAGTCTTACTCAATTTCACACCTTGTAACACAGGCAAGAATCCTTTCTTTGCTTGATCCATTTTGAACTTCTTCAAAACTTTCTCAAGGTATGTGCTTTGTGAAAGTCCAATTAAGCGTCTTGATCTATCTCTATAGATCTTAATGCCCAATATGTAAGCAGCTTCATCGAGGTCTTTCATTGAAAAACTCTTATTCAAGTATCCCTTTATGCTATCCAGAAATTCTATATCATTTCCGATTAGTAATATGTCATCTACATATAATATCAGAAATGCTACAGAGCTCCCACTCACTTTCTTGTAAATACAGGCTTCTCCAAAAGTCTGTACAAAACCAAATGCTTTGATCACATTATCAAAGAGTTTATTCCAACTCCGAGAGGCTTGCACCAGTCCATAAATGGATCACTGGAGCTTGCACACTTTGTTAGCTCCCTTTGGATCGACAAAACCTTCTGGCTGCATCATATACAACTCTTCTTCCAGAAATCCATTCAGGAATGCAGTTTTGACATCCATCTGCCAAATTTCATAATCATAAAATGCGGCAATTGCTAACATGATTCGGACAGACTTAAGCATCGCTATGGGTGAGAAGGTCTCATCGTAGTCAATCCCTTGAACTTGTCGAAAACCTTTTGCGACAAGTCGAGCTTTGTAGACAGTAACATTACCGTCAGTGTCAGTCTTCTTCTTGAAGATCCATTTATTCTCAATTGCTTGCCGATCTTTGGGCAAGTCAACCAAAGTCCACACTTTGTTCTCATACATGGATCCCATCTCAGATTTCATGGCTTCAAGCCATTTTGCGGAATCTGGGCTCACCATCACTTCTCCATAGTTCGTAGGTTCATCATGATCTAGTAGCATGACTTCCAGAACAGGATTACTGTACCACTCTGATTTGGGTTCGAGCTTATCAGGTTGAAGCTTTTTCACATAGGCATCGTAGCCCCAAACTTTCAGAAACGACAACTTTGGTTTCTTGCCAAACCACAGTTCATAAGGCGTCGTCTCAACGGATTTTGATGGTGCCCTATTTAACGTGAATGCGACCGTCTCTAAAGCATAACCCCAAAATGAGAGCGGTAAATCAGTAAGAGACATCATAGATCACACCATATCTAGTAAAGTACGATTACGACGTTCAGACACACCATTACGCTGTGGTGTTCCGGGTGGCGTGAGTTGCGAAACTATTCCGCATTGTTTCAAATGTACACCAAACTCATAACTCAAATATTCTCCTCCACGATCAGATCGTAGGAATTTTATTTTCTTGTTACGATGATTTTCAACTTCACTCTGAAATTCTTTGAACTTTTCAAATGTTTCAGACTTATGTTTCATTAAGTAGATATACCCATATCTGCTTAAGTCATCTATGAAGGTGAGAAAGTAATGATATCCACCACGAGCCTCAACATTCATCGGACCACATACATCTGTATGTATGATTTCCAACAAATTTGTTGCTCTCTCCATAGTACCGGAGAACGGTGTTTTGGTCATCTTGCCCATAAGGCACGGTTCGCAAGTACCAAGTTATTCATAATCAAGTGGTTCCAAAAGTTCATCAGTATGGAGTTTCTTCATGCGCTTTACACCGATATGACCTAAACAGCAGTGCCACAAATAAGTTGCACTATCATTATCAACTCTGCATCTTTTGGCTTCAACATTATGAATATGTATGTCACTACTATCGAGATTTAATAAGAATAGACCACTCTTCAAGGGTGCATGACCATAAAATATATTACTCATATAAATAGAACAACCATTATTCTCTGATTTAAATGAATAACCGTCTCGCAGCAAACAAGATCCAGATATAATGTTCATGCTCAACACTGGCACCAAATAACAATTATTTAGGTCTAATACTAATCCCGAAGGTAGATGTAGAGGTAGCGTGCCGACCGCGATCACATCGACTTTGGAACCATTTCCCACGCGCATCGTCACCTCGTCCTTAGCCAATCTTCGCTTAATCCGTAGTCCCTGTTTCGAGTTGCAAATATTAGCAACAGAACCAGTATCAAATACCCAAGTGCTACTGCGAGCATTAGTAAGGTACACATCAATAACATGTATATCATATATACCTTTGTTCACCTTGCCATCCTTCTTATCCGCCAAATACTTGGGGCAATTCCACTTCCAGTGACCAGTCTGCTTGCAGTAGAAGCACTCAGTTTCAGGCTTAGGTCCAGATTTGGGTTTCTTCTCCTGAGCAGCAACTTTGCTGTTCTTTTTGAAGTTCCTCTTCTTCTTCCCTTGCCCTTTTTCTTGAAACTAGTGGTCTTGTTGACCATCAATACTTGATGCTCCTTCTTGATTTCTACCTCCGCAGATTTCAGCATTGCGAAGAGCTCGGGAATTGTCTTATTCATCCCTTGCATATTATAGTTCATCACGAAGCTCTTGTAGCTAGGTTGGAGAATTCTGTCAATGACGCAATCATCTGGAAGATTAACTCCCAATTGAATCAAGTGATTATTATACCCAGACATTTTGAGTATATGCTCACTGACAGAATTGTTCTCCTCCATCTTGCAGCTATAGAACTTATTGGAAACTTCATATCTCTCAATCCGGGCATTTGCTTGAAATATTAACTTCAACTCCTGGAACATCTCATATGCTCCATGACGTTCAAAATGTCATTGAAGTCCCGATTCTAAGCCGTAAAGCATGACACACTGAACTATCGAGTAGTCATCATCTTTGCTCTGCCAGACGTTCATAACATCTGGTGTTGCTCCAGCAGCAGGCCTGGCACCCAGCGGTGCGTCCAGGACGTAATTCTTCTATGCAGCAATGAGGATAATCCTCAAGTTACGGACCCAGTCCGTGTAATTGCTACCATCATCTTTCAACTTTGCTTTCTCAAGGAACGCATTAAAATTCAATGGAACAACAGCACGGGCCATCTATCTACAATCAAACATAAACAAGCAAGATACTATCAGGTACTAAGTTCATGATAAATTTAAGTTCAATTAATCATATTACTAAAGAACTCCCACTTAGATAGACATCCCTCTAATCCTCTAAGTGATCACGTGATCCAAATCAACTAAACCATGTCTGATCATCACGTGAGATGGAGTAGCTTCATTGGTGAACATCACTATGTTGATCATATCTACTATATGATTCACGCTCGACCTTTCAGTCTCCGTGTTCCGAGGCCATATCTGTATATGCTTAGCTCGTCAAGTATAACCTGAGTATTCCGCGTGTGCAACTGTTTTGCACCCGTTGTATTTGAACATAGAGCCTATCACACCCGATCATCACGTGGTGTCTCAGCACGAAGAACTTTCGCAACGGTGCATACTCAGGGAGAACACTTCTTGATAATTAGCGAGAGATCATCTTAAAATGCCACCGTCAATCAAAGCAAGATAAGATGCATAAAAGATAAACATCACATGCAATCAATATAAGTGATATGATATGGCCATCATTATCTTGTGCTTGTGATCTCCATCTTCGAAGCACCGTCATGATCACCATCGTCACCGGCCCGACACCATGATCTCCATCGTAGCATCGTTGTCGTCTCGCCAATCTTATGCTTCTACGACTATCGCTACCGCTTAGTGATAAAATAAAGCATTACAGGCCGATTGCATTGCATACAATAAAGCGACAACCATATGGCTCTTGCCAGTTGCCGATAACTCGGTTACAAAACATGATCATCTCATACAATAAAATTTAGCATCATGTATTGACCATATCTCTACTTTGTTGTTGCAAGTTTTACGTGGCTGCTACGGGCTTTAAGCAAGAACCAATCTTACCTACGCATCAAAAACCACAACGATAGTTTTTAAGTTGCTGATGTTTTAACCTTCCCAAGGACCGGGCGTAGCCACACTCGGTTCAACTAAAGTTGGAGAAACTGACACCCGCCAGCCACCTGTGTGCAAAGCACGTCGGTAGAACCAGTCTCGCGTAAGCGTACGCGTAATGTCGGTCCGGGCCGCTTCATCCAACAATACCGCCGAACCAAAGTATGACATGCTGGTAAGCAGTATGACTTATATCGCCCACAACTCACTTGTGTTCTACTCGTGCACAACATCAACGCATAAAACCTAGGCTCTGATACCACTGTTGGGGAACGTAGTAATTTCAAAAAAAAATCCTACGCACACACAAGATCATGGTGATGCAAAGCAACGAGAGGGGAGAGTGTTGTCTACGTACCCTCGTAGACCGACAGCGGAAGCGTTATGACAACATGGTTGATGTAGTCGTACGTCTTCACAGCCCGACCGATCAAGCACCGAAACTACGGCACCTCTGAGTTTTAGCACACGTTCAGCTGGATGACGATCCCCGGACTCCGATCCAGCAAAGTGTCGGGGAAGAGTTCCGTCAGCACGACGGCGTGGTGACGATCTTGATGTTCTACTGTCGCAGGGCTTCGCCTAAACACCGCTACAATATTATCGAGGAGTATCGTGGAAGGGGGCACCGCACACGGCTAAGAAGACGATCACGAGGATCAACTTGTGTGTCTAGAGGTGCCCCCT
>NC_041392.1:225285160-225289574 GCF_002162155.2 Triticum dicoccoides | reverse complement strand
CCGTATATAAAGGAGCAAGGGGGGGGGGGGCGGCCGGCCCTTGGGCGCGCCAAGGAGGAGGAGTCCTCCTCCAAGTAGGAGTAGGACTCCCCTCTTTCCTACTCCTACTAGGAGGGGGAAAGGAAGGGGGAGAGGGAGAAGGAAAGGGGGGCACCACCCCCCTCTCCTAGTCCAATTCGGACCAGAGGGGGAGGGGGCGCGTGGCCCACCCTGGCCGCCCCTCTCTCTCTCCACTAGGGCCCATAAGGCCCATTACTTCTCCCGGGGGGGTTCCGGTAACCCTCCGGCACTCCGGTTTTCTCCGAAATCACTCGGAACACTTCCGTGTCCGAATATAGCCGTCCAATATATCAATCTTTATGTATCGACCATTTCGAGACTCCTCGTCATATCCGTGATCATATCCGGGACTCCGAACAAACTTCGGTACATCAAAATATATAAACTCATAATGAAACTGTCATCGTAACGTTAAGCGTGCAGACCCTACGGGTTCGAGAACAATGTAGACATGACCAAGACATGTCTCCGGTCAATAACCAATAGCGGAACCTGGATGCTCATATTGGCTCCCACATATTCTACGAAGATCTTTATCAGTCAGACCGCATAACAACATACTTTGTTCCCTTTGTCATCGGTATGTTACTTGCCCGAGATTCGATCATCGGTATCTCAATACCTAGTTCAATCTCGTTACCGGCAAGTCTCTTTACTCGTTTCGTAATACATCATCTCGCAACTAACTCATTAGTTGCAATGCTTGCAAGGCTTATGTGATGTGCATTACCAAGAGGGCCCAGAGATACCTCTCCGACAATCGGAGTGACAAATCCTAATCTCGAAATACGCCAACCCAACATGTACCTTTGGAGACACCTGTAGAGCTCCTTTATAATCACCCAGTTACATTGTGACATTTGGTAGCACACAAAGTGTTCCTCCAGCAAATGGGAGTTGCATAATCTCATAGTAATAGGAACATGTATAAGTCATGAAGAAAGCAATAGCAACATACTAAACGATCGGGTGCTAAGCTAATGGAATGGGTCATGTCAATCACATCATTCTCCTAATGATGTGATCCCATTAATCAAATGACAACACATGTCTATGGTTAGGAAACATAACCATCTTCGATTAATGAGCTAGTCAAGTAGAGGCACACTAGTGACGTTTAGTTTGTCTATGTATTCACACAAGTATTATGTTTACGGATAATACAATTCTAGCATGAATAATAAACTTTTATCATGATATAAGGATATAAACAATAACTTTATTATTGCCTCTAGGGCATATTTCCTTTAGAGGGAAGCTGGGATTTGTAGAGGTTCCAGAGCTCGGTTTTGAAATAGAGATAATTAATATTTTGAGCGATATACTTTCATTGTCAACATAACAACCAAGAGATGGCGATATCTTCCATGCTACACACATTATAGGCAGTCCCGAAATAGAATGGTAAAGTTTATACTCCCCCTCCACCAACAAACATCAATCCATGGCTTGCTCGAAACAACGAGTGCCTCCAACTATCAACAGTCCCAGGGGGAGTTCTGTTTTGCAATTATTTTGATTTAGTTTGCATAGAGCATGGGACTGGGCATCCCGGTGACCAGCCATTTTCTCGTGAGTGAGGAGCGGAGTCCACTCCTCTTGAGAATAACCCGCCTAGCATGGAAGATACAGGCAGCCCTAGTTGATACATGAGCTATTCGAGCATACAAAATAGAATGATTATTTGAAGGTTTAGAGTTTGGCACATACAAATTTACTTGGAACGGTAGGTAGATACCGCATATAGGAAGGTATAGTGGACTCATCTGAATAACTTTGGGGTTGAAGGGATTGGATGCACAAGCAGTATTCCCGCTTAGTACAGGTGAAGGCTAGCAAAAGACTGGGAAGCGACCAACTAGAGAGCGACAACAGCCATGTACATGCATTAAAATTAATAAACATTGGATGCAAGCATGAGTAGGATATAATCCACCATGAACATAAATATCGTGAAGGCTATGTTGATTTGTTTCAACTGCATGCGTGAACATGTGCCAAGTCAAGTCACTTAAATCATTCAAAAGAGGATACCACCCCATCATACCACATCATAACCATCTCAATAGCATGTTGGCACGCAAGGTAAACCATTATAACTCATAGCTAATCAAGCATGGCACAAGCAACTATGATCTCTAATTGTCATTGCAAACATGTTTATCCATAACAAGCTGAATCAAGAATGATGAACTCATCATATTTACAAAAACAAAAGAGGTCGAGTTCATACCAGCTTTTCTCATCTCAGTCAGTCCATCATATATCATCATAATTTCCTTTCACTTGTACGACCGAACGATGTGAATAATAATAAGAGTGCACGTGCATTGGACTAAGCTGGAATCTACGAGCATTCAATAAACAGGAGAAGACAAAGCAATATGGGCTCTTGGTTAAATCAACAATAATGCATATAAGAGCCACTTTAACAATTTAATCATGGTCTTCTCCTACTGACCCCCAAAGAAAAGAAATAAAACTATTTACACGGGAAAGCGCCCAACAAGCAAGAGAAGAACGGGAAATATTTTTGGGTTTTATTTTTAATTACTACTACAAGCATGGAAAGTAAATTAATTAAAAGCTACAACTAAATTTTTTTGGTTTTCTTAAGGTTTATTAAACACACAAGAAGAAAGCATAAAAAGGAAAATAAACTAGCATGGATGATACAATGAAAAAGTATGAGCACCGACATCTAGCAATGAGTGTGTGAACATGAATGTAATGTCGGTGGGAAATACATACTCCCCCAAGCTTAGGCTTTTGGCCTAAGTTGGTTTATTGCCAGGGATAGCCTAGCGGATACCCGTAGGTGTAGCTGGGGTGTACTGCAACGAATAATAGTTGGGGTCATACTGTGATGAAGAAGACTCTGACTGCCATTGGCTGACAGCCACCTCCGGATCCCAAGAATAAATAGACTGTCATGGAGGCTCCTCTTGTGGTTCCGGTTCCGGGGCTGGTGCAGGGTTCCAGTAGGCGTGAATAGCTGCCAACGGTACAAGGTACGTGCCTATAGTCAAATCAAACAAAGAAGGAGCAGGCAAGGTAATAGTCTCAGGATGATGTTTATTGAAGAACAATTGATATTTAAGCTCTCCTTCCCTATTCTTAACAATAAAATCATGTGCCACCATACTTTTATAATCTAAATAAACATGAGGCAGCACCTTTTCTTCCTTCTCATAATGCCTAATAGGTATGTTAAAATGTGCAGCTAGGCGTGTAGCATAAATGCCTCCAAAGACGGGACCCTTAGTACGGTTCATACTTAACCGTCTAGCAATAATGTCGCCCATACTAAAAGAGTTATCACCGTATAAGCCATGGTGCAAAATGATAATATCAGGGATACTCAGGTTTCCACAGTTTCCGCGACCAATTAAGCAACGACTAGCAAATAATGCAAAAAAACGTAAAATGGGAAAGTATATGCTAGTGATTCGTGCATCAGAAACCTTCCTTGTTTCCCCTATGGTGATAGTGTCAATAAATCCCTCCACATCATCATGATGTGGTTCTTCTGTATTGCCCCCAAAAGGGACTAAACAAACCCAACAGAAATCATAGAATGACATCTCCTTATGCTCATCATATAAATGAAACTCCACCGTAGGTGGCGAGTTCCTAGGATGGAAATGAAAGTTTTGCACAAAGGTATTTGTGAGTAAGAGATATTGATTGCATTGGTCGTGGAGGAAAGCAGTGAGGCCTACATTTTGAGCCAGTTCATAAAAATCTTCATAAATACCGACTGCTCTCAAGAAATCATCGGAGGGCCATTCACACGCCCGAACCTCCGCGGTGCGAGGCAGATTATACTTAGGCTTAGGTGCCTTTTCCTTCGAGCTTTGGCTCGATGAGCCCCTCAATAGTCTCCTCATTATATTCTGAAAAATTCTGAAATTTTTAGTAACTTCAAAATAAAAGTAAACCAAACTCAATAATATTGATAGCAACTACTCCTACAAGTGCCTAGAGCCTATATCATGCATCAAAACTACTTTTGACCATATAAATTTGACATGCAAGCTCAAGAACAGGGTCACCTAAGCAGCAAAAATTTGCAATGAATAAAACACTAGAACAAAAACTAATTAGACCAATGGAGGAGTCACATACCAAGGAACAATCTCCCCAAATAGTTTTGTGAGAGGTGCTTTGAGCAAGGAGATCGAAAATGGCAGCAAAGCGAGCTATAACTCGTGCTTGAGTTGGTTTTTCGTGTTTGTGGGAGGAAGAAGAAGAGGATGGGTGCAGGAATAAGTGGAGGAGGGCCACCGTGGGCCCACGAGGCAGGGGCGCGCCTAGGGGGGTAGGGCGCACCCTCCACCCTCGTGACCAGGTG
>NC_041392.1:225261795-225284935 GCF_002162155.2 Triticum dicoccoides | reverse complement strand
ATCCTCAAATATTTCCGAAAAAATCATATTAAATTGACATCTCATTCTGAGGACTTTTATTTTCGGGATATTTTTATATTGCACGGATAAGTCAGGAAACAGACAGAAAAATACTATTTTTACTTTATTTCAACTAAATAACAGAAAGTATAGAGAGGGTACAAAAGGTTGTGCTTCTAGTTTCATCCATCTCATGCTCATCAAAAGGAATCCACTAACAAGGTTGATCAAGTCTTGTTGACAAACTCATTCCGATTAACATGAAACCGGAGAAATTTCGAATAACACTAAGTTACCTCAACGGGGATATGCACATCCCCAATAATAAGTATATCATATTTCTTATTGACAGTAGGAAGAGGAAATTCAAAACCTCCAAATATAATCGATGGAATTTTTCCGATAGAATTGATACTATGAACTTGAGGTTGTTTCCTCGGAAAGTGTACCGTATGCTCATTACCATTAATATGAAAAAGTGACATTGCCTTTGTTGCAATCAATAACAGCCCCTGCAGTATTAAGAAAAGGTCTTCCAAGGATAATAGACATACTATCATCCTCGGGAACATCAAGAATAACAAAGTCCGTTAAAATAGTAACGTTTGCAACCACAACAGGCACATCCTCACAAGTACCGACAGGTATAACAGTTGATTTATCAGCCATTTGCAAAAGTATTTCAGTAGGTGTCAACTTATTCAAGTCAAGTCTACGATATAAGGAGAGAGGCATAACACTAACACCGGCTCCAAGATCACATAAAGCAGTTTTAACATAGTTTCTTTTAATGGAGCATGGTATAGTAGGTACTCCGGGATCTCCAAGTTTCTTTGGTATTCCACCTTGAAAAGTATAATTAGCAAGCATGGTGGAAATTTCAGCTTCTGGTATCTTTCTTTTATTTGTAACAATATCTTTCATGTACTTAGCATAAGGATTCATTTTGAGCATATCAGTCAATCGCATACGCAAAAAGATAGGTCTAATCATTTCAGCAAAGCGCTCAAAATCCTCATCATCATTTTTCTTGGATGGTTTGGGAGGAAAAGGCATGGGTTTCTGAACCCAAGGTTCTCTTTCTTTACCATGTTTCCTAGCAACAAAGTCTTTCTTATCATAACGTTGATTCTTTGATTGTGGGTTATCAAGATCAACAGCAGGTTCAATTTCTACATCATTATCATTACTAGGTTGAGCATCATCATGGACATTATTATTAAGATTATCACTAGTTTCAGGTTCATTGCCAGATTGTGTTTCAGCATCAGAAATAGAAATATCATTTGGATTATCAAGTGGTTCAGCAATAGGTTCACTAGAAGTTTGCACAGTCCTATCATTTTTATTTTTCTTCTTTTTAGAAGAACTAGGTGCATCAATATTATTTCTCTGAGAATCTTACTCAATTATCTTAGGGTGGTCTTCGTGATACAAAGGTTCTTGAGTCATTCTACCAGTTCTAGTAGCCACTTTAACAACATAATCATTTTTCTTATTATTCATCTCATCGACCAATTATTTTTGAGCTTTAAGTACTTGTTCTACTTGATTGGTAAACATAGAAGCATGTTTGCTAACAAGTTTAAGTTCACCTCTAATATTAGCCATATAATCACCCAAGTATTTATGTTGGGGAACGCAGTAATTTCAAAAAAATTCCTACGCACACGCAAGATCATGGTGATGCATAGCAACGAGAGGGGAGAGTGTTGTCTACATACCCTTGTAGACCGGCAACGGAAGTGTTGACACAACATAGAGGAAGTAGTCGTACGTCTTCCCGATCCGACCGATCCAAGTACCGAACATACGACACCTCCGAGTTCTGCACACGTTCAACTCGGTGATGTCCCTCGAGCTCCGATCCAAGAAAGTGTTGAGGGAGAGTTTCGTCAGCACGACGGCGTGATGACGGTGATGATGTTCTACCGATGCCGGGCTTCGCCTAAGCACTGCTACGATATGACCGAGGTGGAATATGGTGGAAGGGGGCACCGCACACGGCTAAGGAACGATCACGAGGATCAACTTGTGTGTCTATGGGGTGCCCCCACCCCCGTATATAAAGTAGTGGAGGAGGGGGAGAGGGCCGGCCCCTATGGCGCGCCCTGGAGGAGTCCTACTCCCACCGGGAGTAGGATTCCCCCCTTCCCTAGTTGGAGTAGGAGAGGAAGGGAAGGAGGAGTAGGAGAGAAGGAAAGGGGGGGCGCACCCCCAAACCTTCTCCAATTTGGCCTCCTGCCCAAAGGGGGCGCACCAGCCCCTTGTGGGCTGGTGTGCTTCCTTCTTATGGCCCATAAGGCCCATAACTTCTCCCCGGGGGTTCCGGTAACCTCCCGGTACTCCGGAAAAATGCCTGAACCACTCGGAACCCTTCCGATGTCCAAACATAGTCATCCAATATATCAATCTTTACGTATTGACAATTTTTAGACTCCTCTTCATGTCCCCGATCTCATCCGGGACTCCGAACAACCTTTGGTACATCAAAACACAAAACTCTTATTACGATCGTCACCGAACTTTAAGCGTGCGGACCCTACGGGTTCGAGAACTATGTAGACATGACCGAGACACGTCTCCGGTCAATAACCAATAACGGAACCTGGATGCTCATATTGGCTCCTACATATTCTACGAAGATCTTTATCGGTCAGACCGCATAACAACATACGTTGTTCCCTTTGTCATCGGTATGTTACTTGCCCGAGATTCGATCATCGGTATCTCAATACCTAGTTCAATCTCGTTACCGGCAAGTCTCTTTACTCGTTCCGCAACACATCATCCTGCAACTAACTCATTAGTTGCAATGCTTGCAAGGCTTATAGTGATGTGCATTACCGAGTGGGCCGAGAGATACCTCTCTGACAATCAGAGTGACAAATCTTAATCTCGAAATACGCCAACCCAACAAGTACCTCTGGAGACACCTGTAGAGCACCTTTATAATCACCCAGTTACGTTGTGACGTTTGGTAGCACACAAAGCGTTCCTCCGGTAAACGGGAGTTGCATAATCTCATAGTCATAGGAACATGTATAAGTCATGAAGAAAACAATAGCAACAAACTAAACGATCAAGTGCTAAGCTAACGGAATGGGTCAAGTCAATCACATCATTCTCCTAGTGATGTGATCATGTTAATCAAATGACAACTCATGTCTATGGTTAGGAAACATAACCATCTTTGATCAACGAGCTAGTCAAGTAGAGGCATACTAGTGACACTCTGTTTGTCTATGTATTCATGCATGTATTATGTTTCCGGTTAATACAATTCTAGCATGAATAATAAACATTTATCATGATATAAGAAAATAAATAATAACTTTTATTATTGCCTCTAGGGCATATTTCCTTCAGTCTCCCACTTGCACTAGAGTCAATAATCTAGTTCACATCGCCATGTGATTTAACATCAATTGTTCACATCACCATGTGATTAACACCCATAGTTCACATCGTCATGTGACCTACACCCAAAGGGTTTACTAGAGTCAATAATCTAGTTCACATCGCTATGTGATTAATACCCAAAGAGTACTAAGGTGTGATCATGTTTTGCTTGTGAGGGAAGTTTAGTCAACGGGTCTGCCACATTCAGATCCGTATGTATTTTGCAAATTTCTATGTCAACAATGCTCTGCACGGAGCTACTCTAGCTAATTGCTCCCATTTTCAATATGTATCCAGATTGAGACTTAGAGTCATCTGGATTAGTGTCAAAACTTGCATCGATGTAACCCTTTACGACGAACCTTTTTGTCACCTCCATAATCGAGAAACATATCCTTATTCCACTAAGGATAATTTTGACCGCTGTCCAGTGATCTACTCCTAGATCACTATTGTACTCCCTTGCCAAAAACAGTGTAGGGTATACAATAGATCTGATACACAACATGGCATACTTTATAGAACCTATGGCCAAGGCATAGGGAATGACTTTCATTCTCTTTCTATCTTCTGCCGTGGTCGGGTTTTGAGTTTTACTCAATTTCACACCTTGTAACACAGGCAAGAACTCCTTCTTTGACTGTTCCATTTTGAACTACTTCAAAATCTTGTCAAGGTATGTACTCATTGAAAAAACTTATCAAGCGTCTTGATCTATCTCTATAGATCTTGATGCTCAATATGTAAGTAGCTTCACCGAGATCTTTATTTGGAAAACTCCTTTCAAACATTCCTTTATGCTTTGCAGAATAATTCTACATTATCTCTGATCAACAATAGGTCATTCACATATACTTATCAGAAATGTTGTAGTGCTCCCACTCACTTTGTTGTAAATACAGGCTTCACCACAAGTCTGTATAAAACTATATGCTTTGATCAACTTATCAAAGCGTATATTCCAACTCCGAGATGCTTGCACCAATCCATAGATGGATCGCTGGAGCTTGCATATTTTGTTAGCACCTTTAGGATTGACAAAACTTTCTTGTTGAATCATATACAACTCTTCTTTAATAAATCCTATTAAGGAGTGCAGTTTTGTTTATCCATTTGCCAGATTTCATAAATGCGGCAATTGCTAACATGATTCGGACAGACTTAAGCATAGATACGAGTGAGAAACTCTCATCGTAGTCAACACCTTGAACTTGTCAAAAACCCTTTTTGCGACAATTCTAGCTTTGTAGATAGTAACACTACTATTAGCCTCCGTCTTCCTCTTGAAGATCCATTTAATCTCAATGGCTCACCGATCAATGGGCAAGTCAATCAAAGTCCATACTTTGTTCTCATACATGGATTTCATCTCAGATTTCATGGCCTCAAGCCATTTCGTGGAATTTGGGCTCATCATCACTTCCTCATAGTTCGTAGGCTCGTCATGGTCAAGTAACATGACCTCCAGAACAGGATTACCGTACCACTCTGGTGCGGATCTCACTCTGGTTTACCTACGAGGTTCGGTAGTAACTTGACCTGAAGTTACATGATCATCATCATTAGCTTCCTCACTAATTGGTGTAGTAGTCACAGGAACAGATTTCTGTGATGAACTACTTTCCAATAAGGGAGCAGGTACAGTTACCTCATCAAGTTCTACTTTCCTCCCACTCACTTCTTTCGAGAGAAACTCCTTCTCTAGAAAGGATCCATTCTCAGCAATGAATATCTTGCCTTTGGATCTGTGATAGAAGCTGTACCCAACATTTTCTTTTGGGTATCCTATGAAGACGCACTTCTACGATTTGGGTTTGAGCTTATCAAGTTGAAACTTTTTCACATAAGCATTGCAACCTCAAACTTTAAGAAACGGCAACTTAGGTTTCTTGCCAAACCATAGTTCATACGGTGTCGTCTTAACGGATTTAGATGGTGCCTTATTTAACGTGAATGTAGTTGTCTCTAATGCATAACCCCAAAATGATAGTGGTAATCGGTAAGAGACATCATAGATCGCACCATATCAAATAAAGCACGGTTACGACGTTCGGACACACCATTACACTGTGGTGTTCCAGGTGGCGTGAGTAGTGAAACTATTTCACATTGTTTTAACTGAAGGCCAAACTCGTAACTCAAATATTTTACCTCTGCGATCATATCGTAGAAACTTTTATTTTGTTGTTATGATGATTCTCCACTTCACTCTGAAATTCTTTGAACTTTTCAAATATTTCAGACTTGTGTTTCATTAAGTAGATATACTCATATCTGCTCAAATCATCTGTGAAGATCAGAAAATAATGATACTTGCCGTGAGCCTTAACACTCATCGGACCGCATACATCAGTATGTATTATTTCCAATAAGTCAGTTGCTCGCTCCATTGTTTCGGAGAACGGAGTCTTAGTCATCTTGCCCATGAGGCATGGTTCGCAAGCATCGAGTGATTCCAAAAGTCCATCAGCATGGAGTTTCTTCATGTGCTTTACACCAATATGACCTAAACGGCAGTGCCACAAATAAGTTGCACTATCATTATTAACTTTGCATCTTTTGGTTTCAATATTATGAATATGTGTATCACTACGATCGAGATCCAACGAACCATTTTCATTGGGTGTGTAACCATATAAGGTTTTATTCATGTAAACAGAACAACAATTTATTCTCTTACTTAAATGAATAACCGTATTGCAATAAACATGATCAAATCATATTCATGCTCAACGCAAACACCAAATAACACTTATTTAGGTTCAACACTAATCCCGAAAGTATAGGGAGTATGCCATGATGATCATATCAATCTTGGATCCACTTCCAACATACATCGTCACTTCACCCTTAACCAGTCTATGTTCATTATGCAACTCCCATTTCGAGTTACTATTCTTAGCAACTGAACTAGTATCAAATACAGAGGGGTTGCTATAAACACTAGTAAAGTACACATCAATAACATGTATATCAAATATACCTATGTTCACTTTGCCATCCTTCTTATCCGCCAATTACTTGGGCTAGTTCCGCTTCCAGTGACCAGTCCCTTTGCAGTAGAAGCACTCAGTTTCAGGCTTAGGTCCAGACTTGGGTTTTTCACTTGAGCAGCAACTTGCTTGCCGTTCTTCTTGAAGTTCCCCTTTCTTCCCTTTGTCCCTTTACTTGAAACTAGTGGTTTTGTTTACCATCAACACTTGATGCTTTTCTTGATTTCTACCTTCGTCGATTTCAGCATCACGAAGAGCTTGGGAATCGTTCCGTTATCCCTTGCATATTATAGTTCATCACGAAGTTCTACTAACTTGGTGATGGTGACTAGAGAATTCTGTCAATCACTATTTTATCTGGAAGATTAACTCCCACTTGATTCAAGCGATTGTAGTACCCAGACAATCTGAGCACATGCTCACTCCTTGAGCTATTCTCCTCCATCTTTTAGCTATAGAACTTGTTGGAGACTTCATATCTCTCAACTCGGGTATTTGCTTGAAATATTAACTTCAACTCCTGGAACATCTCATATGTTCCATGACGTTCAAAACGTCTTTGAAGTCCCGATTCTAAGCCGTTAAGCATGGTGCACTAAACTATCAAGTAGTCATCATATTGAGCTAGCCAAACGTTCAGAACGTCCGCATCTGCTCCTGCAATAGGTCTGTCACCTAGCGGTGCATCAAAGACATAATTCTTTTGTGCAGCAATGAGGATAATCCTCAGATCACGGATCCAATCTGCATCATTGCTACTAACATTTTTAAACTTAGTTTTCTCTAGGAACATATAAAAATTAAACGGGGAGCAATACCGCGAGCTATTGATCTACAACATAGATATGCTAATACTACCATGACTAAGTTCATGATAAATTAAAGTTCAATTAATCATATTACTTAAGAACTCCCACTTAGACAGACATCCCTCTAATCTTCTAAGTAATCACGTGATCCATATCAACTAAACCATGTCCGATCATCACGTGAGATGGAGTAGTTTCAATGGTGAACATCACTATGTTGATCATATCTACTATATGATTCACGCTCGACCTTTCGGTCTCCGTGTTCCGAGGCCATATCTGTTATATGCTAGGCTCGTCAAGTTTAACCTGAGTATTCCGCGTGTGCAACTATTTTGCACCCGTTGTATTTGAACATAGAGCCTATCACACCCGATCATCACGTGGTGTCTCAGCACGAAGAACTTTCGCAACGGTGCATACTCAGGGAGAACACTTATACCTTGATAATTTAGTGAGAGATTATCTTATAAAGCTACCACCGAACTAAGCAAAATAAGATGTATAAAAGATAAACATCACATGCAATCAAAATATGTGACATGATATGGCCATCATCATCTTGTGCCTTTGATCTCCATCTCCAAAGCATCGTCATGACCTCCATCGTCACCGGCATGACACCATGATCTCCATCATCTTGATCTATATCAATGTGTCGTCACATGGTTGTCTCGCCAACAATTGCTCTTGCAACTATTGCTATCGCATAGCGATAAAGTAAAGCAATTATTTGGCGCTTGCATCTTATGCAATAGAGAGATAACCATAAGGCCTTTGCCGGTTGCCGATAAATTCAACAAAACATGATCATCTCATACAACAACTTATATCTCATCACATCTTGACCATATCACATCACAACATGCCCTGCAAAAACAAGTTAGACGTCCTCTACTTTGTTGTTGCAAGTTTTACGTGGCTGCTACGGGCTGAGCAAGAACCGTTCTTACCTACGCATCAAAACCACAACGATAGTTTGTCAAGTTGGTGTTGTTTTAACCTTCGCAAGGACCGGGCGTAGCCACACTTGGCTCAACTAAAGTTGGAGAAACTGACACCCGCCAGCCACCTGTGTGCAAAGCACGTTGGTAGAACCAGTCTTGCATAAGCGTACGCGTAATGTCGGTCCGGGCCGCTTCATCCAACAATACCGCCGAACCAAAGTATGACATGCCGGTAAGCAGTATGACTTATATCGCCCACAACTCACTTGTGTTCTACTCGTGCATAACATCAACGCATAAAACCTAGGCTCGGATGCCACTGTTGGGGAACGCAGTAATTTCAAAAAAATTCCTACGCACACGCAAGATCATGGTGATGCATAGCAACGAGAGGGGAGAGTGTTGTCTACATACCCTTGTAGACCGGCAACGGAAGTGTTGACACAACGTAGAGGAAGTAGTCGTACGTCTTCCCGATCCGACCGATCCAAGTACCGAACGTACGGCACCTCCGAGTTCTGCACATGTTCAACTCGGTGACGTCCCTCGAGCTCCGATCCAGCAAAGTGTTGAGGGAGAGTTTCGTCAGCACGACGGCGTGATGACGGTGATGATATTCTACGGACGCAGGGCTTCGCCTAAGCACTGCTACGATATGACCGAGGTGGAATATGGTGGAAGGGGGCACCGCACACGACTAAGGAACGATCACGAGGATCAACTTGTGTGTCTATGGGGTGCCCCCCACCCCCGTATATAAAGGAGTGGAGGAGGGGGAGAGGGCCGGCCCCTATGGCGCGCCCTGGAGGAGTCCTACTCCCACCGGGAGTAGGATTCCCCCCTTCCCTAGTTGGAGTAGGAGAGGAAGGGAAGGAGGAGTAGGAGAGAAGGAAAGGGGGGGGCACCCCCCAAACCTTCTCCAATTCGTCCTCCTGCCCAAAGGGGGCGCACCAGCCCCTTGTGGGCTGGTGTGCTTCCTTCTTATGGCCCATAAGGCCCATAACTTCTCCCCGGGGGTTCCGGTAACCTCCCGGTACTCCGGAAAAATGCCTGAACCACTCGGAACCCTTCCGATGTCCAAACATAGTCATCCAATATATCAATCTTTACGTATTGACCATTTTTAGACTCCTCTTCATGTCCTCGATCTCATCCCGGACTCCGAACAACCTTTGGTACATCAAAACACAAAACTCTTATTACGATCGTCACCGAACTTTAAGCGTGCGGACCCTACGGGTTCGAGAACTATGTAGACATGACCGAGACACGTCTCCGGTCAATAACCAATAGCGGAACCTGGATGCTCATATTGGCTCCTACATATTCTACGAAGATCTTTATAGGTCAGACCGCATAACAACATACGTTGTTCCCTTTGTCATCGGTATGTTACTTGCCCGAGATTCGATCGTCGGTATCTCAATACCTAGTTCAATCTCGTTATCGGCAAGTCTCTTTACTCGTTCTTTAACACATCATCCTGCAACTAACTCATTAGTTGCAATGCTTGCAAGGCTTATAGTGATGTGCATTACTGAGTGGGCCCAGAGATACCTCTCCGACAATCAGAGTGACAAATCCTAATCTCGAAATACGCCAACCCAACAAGTACCTTTGGAGACACCTGTAGAGCACCTTTATAATCACCCAGTTACATTCTGACGTTTGGTAGCACACAAAGTGTTCCTCCGGTAAACGGGATTTGCATAATCTCATAGTCATAGGAACATGTATAAGTCATGAAGAAAGCAATGGCAACAAACTAAACGATCAAGTGCTAAGCTAACGGAATGGGTCAAGTCAACTACATCATTCTCCTAATGATGTGATCCCGTTAATCAAATGACAACTCATGTCTATGGTTAGGAAACATAACCATCTTTGATCAACGAGCTAGTCAAGTAGAGGCATACTAGTGACACTCTGTTTGTCTATGTATTCATACATGTATTATGTTTCCGGTTAATACAATTCTAGCATGAATAATAAACATTTATCATGATATAAGGAAATAAATAATAACTTTTATTATTGCCTCTAGGGCATATTTCCTTCAATTTAATCATATCAGCATCTTGTTTTAATTGTCCACCAAAATAAGCATTGAAGTCTTCTTGCTTAAACATAAAATTATCAAACTCATCCAAGCACTGACTAGCAATTTTAGTAGGAGGGATTTCAGCTTTATCATATCTATAGAGAGAATTTACCTTTACTACTTGTGTCGGGTTATTGGGATCAGGAGGTTCTTCAATAAATAATGGATCAAGATCATATGTTTCTTCAATAGGCGGTAAATTAAGACCATGTATTTCTTCAACAGGAGGTAAATTCTTAACATCTTCAACTTTAATACCTTTTTCTTTCATAGATTTCTTTACCTCTTGCATATCTTCGGGACTGAGAAATAGAACACCTCTCTTCTTCGGAGTTGGTTTAGGAACAGGATCATTAATTGGAGCAGGAGCTGGCTCAGGAGGTGACCAATTATTTTCATTTGTCAACATATTATTCAATAAGATTTCAGCTTTATCCGGTGTTCTTTCCCTGAAAAGAGAACCAGCACAACTATCCAGGTAATCTCTAGAAGCATTAGTTAGTCCATTATAAAAGATATCAAGTATTTCAATTTTCTTAAGAGGATGATCAGGCAAAGCATTAAGTAACTTGAGAAGCCTCCCCCAAGCTTGTGGGAGACTCTCTTCTTTAATTTGCACAAAGTTGTATATTTCCTTTAAAGCAGCTTGTTTCTTATGAGTAGGGAAATATTTAACAGAGAAGTAATAAATCATATCCTGGGGGCTACGCACACAACCAGGATCAAGAGAATTAAACCATATCTTAGCATCACCCTTTAATGAGAACAGAAATATTTTAAGGATATAAAAGTAGCGAGATCTCTCATCATTAGTGAACAGGGTGGCTATATCATTTTATTTAGTAAGATGTGCCACAACAGTTTCAGCCATGAAAAGGATCAGATTCAACCAAAGTAATTATATCAGGATCAACAGAGAATTCATAATCCTTATCTGTAACACAGATAGGTGAAGTAGCAAAAGCAGGGTCAGGTTTCATCCTAGCATTTAGAGATTGCTTATTCCATTTAGCTAATAACCGTTTGAGTTCATATCTATCTTAGCAAGCTAAAATAGCAAAAGAAGCTTCTTCATCAAATAAATAACCCTCAGGAATAACAAGTGATTCTTCATCATCACTTTCATCATCATAATCAGATTCCATATTTTCAATTTCTCTAGCCCTAGCAAGTTGTTCATCGAGAAAATCACTAAGTGGCATAGTAGTATCAGGCATAGAGGTAGTTTCATCATAAGTATCATGCATAGCAGAAGTGGCATCATCAATAATATGCGACATATCAGAATGAATAGCAGAAGCATGTGTAGGTGTCGCAAATTTACTCATAACAGAAGGTGAATCAAGTGCGGATCTAGATGGCAGTTCCTTACCTCCCCTCGTAGTTGAGGGATAGATCTTGGTTTTTGGATCTCTCAAGTTCTTCATAGTGTCCAGCAGATATAAATCCCAAGTGACTCAAAGAATAGAGCTATGCTCCCCGACAACGGCGCTAGAAATTAGTCTTGATAACCCACAAGTATAGGGGATCGCAACAGCTTTCGAGGGTAGAGTATTCAACCCAAATTTATTGATTCGACACAAGGGGAGCCAAATAATATTCTCAAGTATTAGCAGCTGAGTTGTCAACCACGCCTGGAAACTTAGTATCTGCAGCAAAGTGTTTAGTAGCAAAGTAATATGATAGTGGTGGTAACGGTAACAAAAGAGTGACGAAAGCAAAGTAATGTTTTTGGTATTTTGTAGTGATTGTAACAATAGCAACGGGAAAGTAAATAAGCGTAAACCAGTATATGGAAAGCTCGTAGGCATCAGATCAGTAATGGATAATTATGCCGGATGCGGTTTATCATGTAACAGTCATAACATAGGGTGACACAGAACTAGCTCCACTTCATCAATGTAATGTAGGCATGTATTCCGAATATAGTCATACGTGCTTATGGAAAAGAACTTGCATGACATCTTTTGTCCTACCCTCCCGTGGCAGCAGGGTCCTTACGAAAACTAAGGGATATTAAGGCCTCCTTTTAATAGAGAACCGGAACAAAGCATTAACACATAGTGAATACATGAACTCCTCAAACTACGGTCATCACCGGTAAGTATCCCAATTATTGTCACTTCGGGGTTAACGGATCATAACACATAATAGGTGACTATAGACTTGCAAGATAGGAGCAAGAACTCTCATATATTGGTGAAAACATAATAGGTTCAGATCTGAAATCATGGCACTCAGTCCCTAGTGACAAGCATTAAGCATATCAAAGTCATAGCAACATCAATCTCAGAACATAGTGGATACTAGGGATCAAACCCTAACAAAACTAACTCGATTACATGATAAATCTCATCCAACCCATCACCGTCCAGCAAGCCTATGATGGAATTACTCACGCATGGCGGTGAGCATCATGAAATTGGTCATGGAGGATGGTTGATGATGACGACGACGACGAATCCCCCTCTCCGGAGCCCCGAACGGACTCCAGATCAGCCCTCCCGAGAGGTTTTAGGGCTTGGCAGAAGCTCCGTATAGTAAAACGCGATGATTTCTTCTCTCTTATTTTTTCCCCGAAAGCAAATACATAGAGTTGGAGTTGGCGTCGGGAGGTCTCCAGGGGGCCCACGAGGTAGGGGGCGCGCCCTAGGGGGGGCGCCCCCCACCCTCGTGAACAGGGTATGGGCCCCCTGGTCTTCATCTTTGGCGAGGATTTTTATTATTTATTGTAAGGTATTCCGTGGAGTTTCAGGTCATTCCGAGAACTTTTGTTTTCTGCACATAAAATAACATCATGGCAATTCTGCTGAAAACAGCGTCAGTCCGGGTTAGTTCCATTCAAATCATACAAGTTAGAGTCCAAAACAAGGGCAAAAGTGTTTGGAAAAGTAGATACGACGGAGACGTATCACCCATTACGTTGTCTTCCTTGTCCAACGCCAACTCTTTAGCATGTCATATTTTAATGAGTGATCACAATCATAAAAGATGTCCAAGATAGTATATTTATATGTGAAGACCTCTCTTTCTTTATTACTTCCTATTAATTGCAACGATGACCAAAACTATGTTTGTCAACTCTCAACGACTTTTATTCATCATACTTTTTCTATGTGAGCTCATTACTCTCCATAAGATCCATATGATCTCTTTGTTTCCCTTTTATTCTTTCTCTTTTCTTTTATTCATTCAAGATCATGGCAAAATAAACAAACCCTTGACTCAACACTAAACTTTATTATATATAGCTCATGGACTCGATTACATAGAAGGATTATAAAGCAAAACTCACAACTAGATCATACTGAAAGCTTTTATTCTACTAGATCAAAATATTATCAAAAGGATCAAACTAAGAAAAATAGTAAAGATAAAAGTTATGGTGATACGATACCAGGGCACTCCCCCAAACTTGGCAGTTGCCAAGGGGAGTGCCCATACCAGATACTCAATTCTTATTTGTTGGTGGAGAAGGTGACGGTTTTGTTGATGGCGTAGGCTTGTCATCCTTCTTCCAAGGCATAGGCTCACCATCATAGAAGGATGATCGAGTCTCCCGAAACCTCAAATCTGCAGTCAAACTCATCCTCTTGAATCTATATTCATACTCACAGTTTTGATTTTGCAGGTCATAGATCTGGGCTTGGAGGTGCTCAATTTTCTCATGAAGCTTGAAGATGGCCTCCCCAATGTCCTTGACGTCCAGCTTGTGGTTGTTGGTGAACTCCGTGATCGTAATGTGATTGGAATCGAGTCCCCGCTCCACCATCTCCTGACACTTGAAAACTTCTTGCTCCAATGCCTCAAGCCTTGCCTCCGTGCTACCGGTCTTCCTTGGTCCCTCAACATCGCGGATGTGCAACAACCCCTCACACATCTCAATGGTTTGAGGGTGTTGCAACACCTCCGAGAGGTAGGGGTTGATGACCTTCTCGAATAACTGGTCCTTGGGGGCACTTGAAGACGACATGACGTCCTGGATCTGTCAGAAAAACAGCTCGAAACAAAGACATGAGATTTTTTTGCGTGATACGGGAGTCAAAACCTCCGGGAGATTATATAATGAATTTTTACCGACTAAATTACGCGCCGTGTAAGAAAATGGAGTCCGGAAAGCGCACGAGGTGCCCACGAGGTAGGGGCGCGCCCAGGGGGATAGGGCGCGCCCTCCACCCTCGTGGAGGCCTCGTGTCCTTCCCGGACTGCTTCTTATTTTTATATTTTTCTAAATATTCCAAAATGAAAGAATATTGCCATAAAAACTATTTTGGAGTCGGTTTACTTACCATACCACATACATATTCCTTTTCGGAGTCTAAAATATTTCGGAAAGTGTCCCTTATGTATTCCTCCGGGGTTACGGTTTCAATAAGATTGGTTTCAACATTTATAGGATTACCTGAGATATAATGTTTAATTCTTTGACCGTTCACCACCTTCGGATTTGTGCCTTCGAAGTTGTTGATTTTTATGGCACCGGAACGATAGACCTCCTCAATAACGTAAGGACCTTCCCATTTAGAGAGAAGTTTTCCTGCAAAAAATCTTAAACGAGAGTTGTATAATAATACATAATCACCTACATTAAACTCACGCTTTTGTATTCTTTTGTCATGCCATCTTTTAACCTTTTCTTTAAACAATTTGTCATTCTCATAGGCTTGGGTTCTCCATTCATCAAGTGAGCTAATGTCAAATAATCTCTTCTCACCGGCAAGTTTAAAATCATACTTGAGGTCTTTAATATCCCAATAAGTCTTATGTTCTAGTTTGAGAGGTAAGTTACATGCCTTTCCATAAACCATTTTATACGGAGACATACCCATAGGATTCTTATATGCAGTTCTATAGGCCCATAATGCATCATCAAGTTTCTTGGACCAATTCTTTCTAGATCTATTAACAGTCTTTTGCAAAATTAATTTGAGCTCTCTATTACTCAATTCTACTTGACCACTAGACTGTGGGTGATAAGGAGATGCAATTCTATGATTAACATCATACTTAGCAAGCATTTTACGAAAGGCACCATGAATAAAGTGTGAACCACCATCAGTCATTAAATATCTAGGGACTCCAAACCTCGGGAAAATAACTTCTTTAAGCATCTTAATAGAGGTGTTATGATCAGCACTACTAGTTGAAATAGCTTCTACCCACTTAGTAACATAATCAACAACAACTAAAAAATGTGTATACCCATTAGAGGAAGGAAAAGGTCCCATATAATCAAAGCCCCAAACATCAAATGGTTCAATAACAAGTGAATAATTCATAGGCATTTCTTGACGTCTACTAATGTTATCAATTCTTTGGCATTCATCACAAGATAAGACAAACTTATGGGCATCCTTGAAGAGGGTAGGCCAATAAAAACCGGATTGCAATACCTTATGCGCAGTTCTATCTCCAGCGTGGTGCCCTCCATAAGCCTCGGAGTGACACTTGCGTAGGATCTGTTCCTGTTCATGCTCAGTTACACAACGTTTAATAATACGATCTACTCATTCTTTATGAAGATGTGGGTCATCCCAAAAATAATGTCTCAAATCATAGAAAAACCTTTTCTTTTGCTGGTATGTGAAACTAGGTGGTATGAATATAGCAACAATGTAATTAGCATAATCAGCATACCATGGAGCAGTACGAGGAGCATTTATGACAGCTAATTGTTCATCAGGAAAGCTATCGTCAATAGGTAGTGGGTCATCAAGAACATTCTCTAACCTAGACAAGTTGTCTGCAACGGGGTTCTCAGCTCCCTTTCTATCAATAATATGCAAATCAAATTCTTGTAGTAGGAGAACCCATCTAATAAGTCTAGGTTTAGCATCTTTCTTTTCCATAAGATATTTAATAGCAGCATGATCAGTGTGAATAGTTACTTTAGAATCAACAATATAAGGTCTAAACTTATCACAAGCAAATACAACTGCTAAAAATTCTTTTTCAGTAGTAGCATAATTTCTTTGGGCACTATCTAGGGTTTTACTAGCATATTGGATAACATTCAGCTTCTTATCAACTCGTTGTCCTAGAACAACACCTACAGCATAATCGCTAGCATAACCGATAGGTGCAGAAATCAAAGCTTTCTTAAGTATTTCAAGTGCTTCTACACAATCATCATCAAAGACAAAAGGAATATCTTTTTGTAAGAGATTAGTCAGAGGTCGAGAAATTTTTGAGAAGTCCTAAATGAACCTCCTATAAAAACCGGCATGACCAAGGAAACTTCTTATACCTTTGATGTCCTTGGGACATGGCATCTTTTCAATAGCATCAACCTTGGTTTTATCAACTTCAATACCTCTTTCAGAAACTTTATGCCCCAATACAATACCTTCATTAACCATAAAGTGGCACTTTTCCCAATTCAAGACAAGATTAGCTTCTTCACATCTCTGCAAAACTCGGTCAAGGTTGCTTAAGCATTCATCAAAAGAGGATCCATAGACGAAAAAGTCGTCCATGAAAACCTCACAAATCTTTTCACAAAAGTCAGAGGATATAGCCATCATGCATCTTTGAAAGGTAGCAGGTACATTACATAAACCAAAAGGCATATGTCTATAAGCAAAAGTACCAAACGGGCAAGTAAAATTAGTCTTTGATTGATCATTGGCTGACACAGGTATTTGAGAGAAACCAGAATAACCATCTAGAAGGCAAAAATGTGTATGTTTGGATAATCTTTCTAGCATTTGATCGATAAAAGGTAAGGGGTAATGATCTTTTTTAGCAGCTTTATTTAATTTGCGGAAATCAATTACCATCCTACAACCTGTAATAATTCTTTGCGGGATCAACTCATCTTTATCATTTGGAATGACAGTAATACCTTGATAACCCACAAGTATTGGGGATCGCAACAGTTTTTGATAAGTAAGAGTGTCGAACCCAACGAGGAGCTAAAGGTAGAACAAATATTCCCTCAAGTTCTATCGACCACCGATACAACTCTACGCACGCTTGACGTTCGCTTTACCTAGAACAAGTATGAAACTAGAAGTACTTTGTAGGTGTTGTTGGATAGGTTTGCAAGATAATAAAGAGTACGTGAATAAAAATTAGGGGTTGTTTAGATAAAGAAACAATAAAGTAAATATAGCGAGTGTGGAAAAGTGGTGGTAGGAGTTGCAAAATTGCCCCTAAGCAATTGACTACTTTACTAGACCGATAGCAAGTATTATGTGGGAGAGGCCACCGCTAGCATGTCATCCCTGACTTGGAATTCTATGCACTTATGATTGGAACTATTAGCAAGCATCCGCAACTACTAATGTTCATTAAGGTAAAACCCAACCATAGCATTAAGATATATTGGTCCCCCTTCAATCCCGTATGCATCAATTTCTATGCTAGGTTGAAGCTTATGTCACTCTTGCCCTCCAATACATAGTCCTATCAACATACAACTAACCCTAGGGTGTGATACACGCGCGCAATCATATGATGGGCACCAAAGGACAGCAACATAACCACAAGAAAATTAAATCAATCATAGCAATTCATCAACCACCGATAGGACAACAAAAATCTACTCAGACATCATAGGATGGCAACACATCATTGGATAATAATATGAAGCATAAAGCACCATGTTCAAGTAGAGGGTACAATGGGTTGCGGGAGAGTGGACCGCTGTAGATAGAGGGAGGAAGGTGATGGAGATGTTGGTGAAGATGGCGGAGGTGTTGGAGTAGATCGCGGTGATGATGATGATGGCCACGGCAGCGTTCCGGCACCACCGGAAGAGAAGGGGAGAGGGGGCCCCTTCGTCTTCTTCTTCCTTGACCTCCTTCCTAGATGGGAGAAGGGTTTCCCCTCTGGTCCTTGGCCTCCATGGCATGGAGGGGCGAGAGCCCCTCCGAGATTGGATCTGTCTCTCTGTCTCTCTCTGTTTCAGCGTTCTCAGATTCTTCCCTTTCACCGTTTCTTATATTCCCGGAGATCCGTAACTCCGATTGGGCTGAGATTTTGACACGATCTCTATCCGGAAATTAGCTTTCTTGCGGAGAAAGAAGGGCACCAACCGCCTTACGGGTGGCCCACGAGGGTCAGGGGCCTGCCCAGGGGTGGCAGGCGCGCCCCCCTGCCTCGTGGCCACCTCGGGCACCGTCTCGCGTGGATTTTTCTTCCCAAAAATCATATATATTCCAAAAAAATCTCTGTCAGTTTTTATCCCGTTTGGACTCCGTTTGATATGGATAGTGAAACAAAAAAATGCAACAAATAGGAACTGGCACTGGGCACTGGATCAATATGCTAGTCCCAAAAATAGTATAAAAAGTTGCCAAAAGTATATGAAAGTTGTAGAATACTGGCATGGAACAATCAAAAATTATAGATACGACGAAGACGTATCATACCTCCCTTCTTAGGGACACAATGGACAGGACTTACCCACTGACTATCAGCAACGGGATAAATTATACCTGCCTCAAGAAGTTTTAGTATTTCCTTTCTTACCACTTCCTTCATCTTAGGATTCAGCCGTCGTTGATGATCACGAACTGGTTTGGCATCTTCCTCTAAATTTATTTTGTGTTGACACAAAGTGGGACTAATGCCCTTAAGATCATCAAGAGTATATCCAATAGTAGCACGGTGCTTCTTCAGAGTTTTCAATAATCTCTCTTCCTCATGCTCTGAAAGGTTAGCACTAATAATAATAGGATATATCTTTTTCTCATCAAGATAAGCATATTTAAGAGTATCAGGTAACGGTTTAAGCTCAAACACGGGATCACCCTTGGGTGGAGGAGGATCCCCTAGGATTTCAACAGGCAAATTGTGTTTCGGGATGGGTTCCTGTTTAAAGAATACTTCATCTATTTCACTTCTTTCATTCATGAACATATCATTTTCATGGTCTAGCAAATAGTGTTCTAAAGGATCACTAGGAGGTATGGCAATAGAAGCAAGATCAATAATTTCATCTTTACTAGGCAATTCCTCTTCACGGTGTTGTCTACGAAATTTAGAGAAATTAAATTCATGAGACATATCACCTAAACCAATAGTAACAACATCCTTTTTGTAATCTATCTTGGCATTAACAGTGTTCAAGAAGGGTCTACGAAATATAATGGGACAAAAGCTATCTTGTGGGGAACCAAGAACAAGAAAATTAGCAGGATATTTAGTTTTCTCACACAAGACTTCAACATCTCTAACAATTCCAGTTGGTGAAATAGTATCTCTATTGGCAAGTTTAATTGTGACATCAATATCTTCTATCTCAGCAGGTGCAATATCATGCATAATTTCTTTGTATAAGTCATGAGGTATAGCACTAGCACCCATATCACATAAGCCATGATAACAATGATCTCCTATTTTAACAGAAATAACAGGCATGCCTGCCAAAGATCTAGGTTTATCTTTAGCACAAGGTTTAGTAATTCTAGAAGTCTCATCACAGAAATGAATAACATGCCCATCAATATTATCAAACAAGAGATCTTTAACAATAGCAATATTAGGTTCAACTTTAATTTGCTCAGGAGGTGTATAAGTTCTAATATTGCTTTTGCGAACCACAGTTGAAGCTTTAGCATGATCCTTTATCCTAATAGGGAAAGGTGGTTTCTCAACATAAGAAGTAGGAACAATAGGATCATTATAAGTGATAGTCTTTTCTTCAACTTTAATAGGTGCAACTATTTTTACTTCTATGGGAGGATGATATTTAAACCACTTCTCCCTAGGAAGATCAACATGAGTAGCAAAAGATTCATAGAAGGAAGCTACTATCTCAGAGTCAAGTCCATATTTAGTGCTAAATTTACGAAAAACATCGGTATCCATAAAGATTTAACACAATCAAATTTAGGTGTCATACCTGACTCCTTACCTTCGTCGAGGTCCCAATCTTCAGAGTTGCGTTTAATTCTTTCGAATAAATCCCATTTGAATTCAATAGTCTTCGTCATAAAAGAGCCAGCACAAGAAGTATCGAGCATGGTGCGATTGTTATCAGAAAGTCGAGCATATAAATTTTGAATAATCATTTCTCTTGAGAGCTCATGATTGGGGCATGAAAATAACATTGATTTAAGCCTCCCCAAGCTTGAGCGATGCTTTCTCCTTCGTGAGGCCAAACATTATATATATAATTGCGATCACGATGAACAAGATGCATAGGATAAAACTTCTGATGAATTTCCAATTTCAATCGTTTGTAGTTCCATGGCCCCGTATCATCACATAGCCTATACCATGTCAATGCATCTTCCTTCAAAGATAAAGGGAAGACCTTCTTCTTAATAACATCTCCGGATACACCTGCAAGCTTAAATAATTCACAAAATTCATCCACATATATTAGGTGCTCATCAGGATGCGTTGTTCCGTCTCCTGCAAAAGGATTAGCTAGCAGTTTTTCTATCATACCCGAAGGAATTTCAAAGCAGACATTTTCATTTTCAGTAGGTTGAGGAGCAACTCTTTGCTCTACTGGTCGGGGTGAAGATACGCCGAACAAGCCCCTCAGAGGATTACTTTCCATAGTAACAAGTGATAGTAAATTTCAGCACACTATATAAATTTTTCCTTACCAAATTCCACCTACCAAAGGCGCTTCACTCCCCGGCAACAGCGCCAGAAAAGAGTCTTGATGACCCACAAGTATAGGGGATCTATCGTAGTCCTTTCGATAAGTAAGAGTGTCGAACCCAACGAGGAGCAGAAGGAAATGATAAGCGGTTTTCAGCAAAGTATTCTCTGCAAGCACTGAAATAATAGGTAACAGATAGTTTTGTGATAGGATAATTTGTAACGAGTAACAAGTAACAAAAGTAAATAAAGTGCAGCAAGGTGGCCCAATCCTTTTTGTAGTAAAGGACAAGCCTGGCCAAACTCTTATATGATGTAAAGCGCTCCCGAGGACACACGGGAATATCGTCAAGCTAGTTTTCATCACGATAATATGATTCGCGTTCGGTACTTTGATAATTTGGTATGTGGGTGGACCGGTGCTTGGGTACTGTCCTTACTTGGACAAGCATCCCACTTATGATTAACCTCTATTGCAAGCATCCGCAACTACAACAAAAGTATTAAGGTAAACCTAACCATAGCATGAAACATATGGATCCAAATCAGCCCCTTACGAAGCAACGCATAAACTAGGGTTTAAACTTCTGTCACTCTAGCAACCCATCATCTACTTATTACTTCCCAATGCCTTCCTCTAGGCCCAAATAATGGTGAAGTGTCATGTAGTCGACGTTCACATAACACCACTAGATGAGAGACAACATACATCTCATCAAAATATCGAACGAATACCAAATTCACATGACTACTAATAGCAAGACTTCTCCCATGTCCTCAGGAACAAACGTAACTACTCACAAAGCATATTCATGTTCATAATCAGAGGGGTATTAATATGCATATAGGATCTGAACATATGATCTTCCACCAAATAAACCAACTAGCATCAACTACAAGGAGTAATTAACACTACTAGCAACCCACAGGTACCAATCCCAGACTTGGAGACAAGAATTGGGTACAAGAGATGAACTAGGGTTTTGAGAGGAGATTGTGCTGGTGAAGATGTTGATGAAGATTGCCCTCTCCCGATGAGAGGAGCGTTGGTGATGATGATGGCGATGATTTCCCCCTCCCGGAGGGAAGTTTCCCCGACAGAACAGCTCCGCCAGAGCCCTAGATTGGTTCCGCCAAGGTTCTGCCTCGTGGCGGCGGAGTCTCATTTGGAAAGATGGCTTATGATTTTTTCCTCATCGAAAGACTCCATATAGCAGAAGATGGCCATCGGAGGGCCACCAAGTGGCCCACGAGGTAGGGGGCGCCTAGGGGGGTAGGGCGCGCCCCCACCCTCGTGGGCAGGGTGTGCCCCCCTAGTGAACTTCTTGCGCTCGGTATTTTTTATATATTCTGAAAACGTCTTCCATGAAGTTTCAAGACTTTTGGAGCTGTGCAGAATAGGTCTCTAATATTTGCTCCTTTTCCAGCCCAGAATCCCAGCTGACGGCCCTCTTTATGTAAACCTTGTTAAAATAAGAGAGAATAGGCATACGTATTGTGACATAATGTGTAATAACAACCCATAATGCAATAAATATCGATATAAAAGCATGATGCAAAATGGACGTATCAATGGGCAACGGTGTTATCTCTTTGACCCTGTAACAAACACTTTAGTTATTTTCTCTATGTATGGTGTAACATATCTCACATGTTAATGGAATAGTATTTGGTATGCTTTAGGATTTACAACAAATTATGTTGTTTTTTTACGATTTTGCTTCAACTTTGCTAACTCCCTACGGCCTGGACAAAGGCTGATAGTGATCATGTTTGTTCAAAGGCTAGAGCCTCCAATAAGCAATCCTAGTAATCAAGAGGATCTGAACAGTTCATTACTTTATTGTTTCCTAGTTGGGATTCATTTTTTGCTACACATCTTAAATCAGTAGTATGACTGATAAGTGCTAACCAAGGTAAGCATTCAAATTAATGTTTATTGTGTGTACACAAGCATCATTCATAAATGACAACTAAACCTCCAAAGGCCAAAAAGCCATAGCCTTATATGAAGATGCAAACTTGTTCATACGATAGGCATGACAAAGTTCAAGATTAGAAGGTTGGATGGCTAAGTTGCCAAGGAACTAAAATGTCCCCATTGTTGTATGTTGGATGTAAATGCAAGATAGGTCAGATGGTCATTGGATGATTAAAACTAAGAAAACTAAAACTGCAAAAAATTGGTAACAATAACAACTTCTTTGGACTATAGGAATAGGAAAAAACGCAGGATTGAGATGACATGTACCCTAGGATCCCACAAGATTTTGAAACATAGGATTCCTGCAGTGTCTTTGGATGGTGCATTACAATGCAACATAC
>NC_041392.1:225235762-225261452 GCF_002162155.2 Triticum dicoccoides | reverse complement strand
GGTGAGAGAGAGTAGGGAGAGATAGAGTGAGATGCATTGTACTTTTCAAAGGAGGTTTGCCTATAGGATGGGGGCATAGGAAATTGGGAGACTCAATCCGGAATTTGGTAGACTCAATCCTATGATCCAAAGGATTCCATAGAAAAAAAATCCTTAGATTTGAATCCTCCAAAATTCCTTCAAAGAGGCCCTAACTGAATTATTCATTGGGCTGGGTGCAGCCACCGGGTAAGTAGAGTGGGTCTGTTTAACTCGCAGGCCCGTTTAACCTAACCACACCTTTCTTTCGGCCCAGCAAGCCCAGGTTATCCACCCGGTCACGACGTATACTGTATACAAGCCCGAAACCTAAGCAGGCACACCAAAGGACAAGAGCGCAAAACCCCACCACGGACCCTCGCCGTCGCTGTCTCCGTCTCCCATCTCGCCGGCGCTAGCTAGGGCACCGGTCGCCCTCCCCCTCCGACGATGTCGACGCCCTCTGATCCAGCGGCGTCCGCCCAGCCCCCCTCCACCGCGGCCACCTCCAGCAGCGGCCTCACCTTCAAGCTCCACCCCCTCGTCATCGTGAACGTCTCCGACCACTACACCCGCGTCAAGGCCCAGGCCTCCTTCCCCGCCGAGGCCCCGTCGCCGGGCAAGGCGCAGGCCTCCTGCTCCGCCGAAGGCTCCCCGCCCCCCGCGGAGCCGCCGAGAGTCTTCGGGTGCGTGATCGGGGTGCAGCGCGGCCGGACGGTCGAGATCTTCAACAGCTTCGAGCTCGTCCTCGACCCCGTCACCGGCACGCTCGAGCGCGCCTTCCTGGAGAAGAAGCTCGAGCTCTGTAAGCCGACGGCGAATCTCGTGTGTTTCTAGGGTTTGGTGACGCGTGTAGGAATATAATTTGGGCTTTGTGCGTGGTCTGATTGGTCCATGCTGCAATTGTGCCTCTTGCAGATAAGAAGGTGTTCCCTGAGTTCTATGTGTTGGGCTGGTACTCTACTGGGAGCGATGTGCAGGATACTGACATCCTAATCCACAAGGCTGTGAGTACTTACAATCCTTTTTTCAAGTTCCTAATCCTTGAGACGGACAATGTGCTTGTTTTTTGCTATTGTTACAAAAAAAGTGCAATTGTGATTTGGTGTGATGTACTACTCTTGATCGTGGTTGGTTTTTTATTGCCGTGTGGAAAGAGGAGGTGGAAGAGGAGCAGAGAACATGATTTCTTGCATTCCTGTGCATAGAACGTTTTTGTTTTTTATTTGTTTAAAAGTGATTTACTGTTCGTCATTGCATTCCATCCATGTATGTATTTGTAAAATTGAGAAAATAAGTTGCGTAGTGCCTATGGAAGGCTGGGAGTTTTCTTGTTGTAGTAGCGTTATAATGGGTGGTAGAACAAATGATAGGTAATTATTGGTACCCATAAACCAAGACCCCGTTTTGCTTCTGATGAGGTTCAGTTTTGCTGTAGGATAAACTTAGACAATTTTGTTTTAGTCTTTTGTGCAGACTGCATATTACATCTGTTCTCAATCAAGCCTATACAACTGTTGCAAACTCTTAAGTCCACATGTATGGACCAGCATTACCTTTGAAACCAAATCATAACACTAGATGCAAAGTATTTTTCCAACATGTTTTATATCAAAATGGTGCACGCCCTATGTCATGGCTCGCAGCAACATACATTACTGCTACTCTCAAACTCTGGTACATTGCTGAGTTTTGTTCAACTGCATCACCAAATAAATAGAGACCATACTGGAAACCTGCTTTTGAGAGGAATATTGCTTTTCAATATGGATATGATCTGCTGTATGTAATATTCATTCGCCTCCATGTAACTTTGTTTTTCTATGATCCAGCTGATGGACATTAATGAAAGCCCTGTTTATCTTCTCTTGAATCCTGCAATCAACCACTCCCAGAAGGATCTACCTGTGACAATTTATGAGAGTGGTAGGTTAATCTGATCTACAATTTGTATTATCATTCAAGTGGTGCTATTGGCATGTCTTCTTTTTGGTTCTGCATAATTGGTTTATTTATGATGTGAACCAACCTTGGTTCATGTTGAAACAACTAACGTGCATAGGGTGGCAGATGGAATGGCTTCAAGGGGATTAGGTTTTTGGAAGGGGAAGATAGGAACATGTTGAAATGAGACTAATGAGTGGACAGTTGAATGGCTTCAAGGGGATTAGGGTTTTGGAAGAGAATTTACAGCTCTCCTGCTAACATAAAATAGAAATGAGACTAACGAGAGGACCAAGAGAGGTTTGGGAAATACCAAATATATGAGAGAAATATCTACCCAACCTCCCAAGACTTGAAAACTTGGAAGCAAACTCAACTCATCTTCTATCTCTTTGCTAATTCTCTGGAGGTACAGATGCCTACATCGGAAAGGCTCAACGAAATTACCTATGATACAACTCTTATTCCTTTCTTGACTGCACCCCTGTCAATCAACCCAATGTCTAACACACTATTATTAACATCATGCTTTATATTTCCTAATAATTGTCCTGGATAACGAGTTCTGGTAGTTATTGCTGGTGTTGGTTTCCTTGAGCCATACACCTGCCAAGCCATGAGTGCCATTTGCTGCTGTTGTGTGCACAAACCTGACTTACCCATGTCCACAATAGTATAACTTCATGGTTTTTGTTTATTTTTGGAAACAGGGCCATTGCCCTTGCTCAATTGATCATGAATCATGTTTTTTATGTTCGTTGTATTGAGCTTTGCTTTAGGGTGCACATCAACTATGCATGTAGTGTTTTTTAATATAAATAACAGTTTGTAGCCATCACTATTATAGTGTGGGTAGCCCTTAAGTTTCTCGCTTCTGATATTTCTGTAACTAGTTTGGAGTTTTTCATTGCACTAATGCTCTTATCCTGTTCACTTTCCTGTCTTTGCTGCTAATTCTTTGTTTTTCACCTTTGTAAAATTCAAGAGTTGCATGTTATCGATGGGGGCCCCCAGCTCATCTTTGTCAAATCAAATTACACAATTGAGGTTGGTTTTTTTCCTTCTCTAATCTCTTTGGGTTGGTCTAGCTCTGAATTTATTTTTTTAGTTCTGATTTATTTTTATTAACACTTATTCACATTTACATTTGATTTAGACTGTAGAAGCAGAGAGGATATCTGTAGATCATGTTGCCCATCTGAAACCATCTGATGGTGGCTCTGCAGCAACTCAATGTAAGGATCCTTTTGTGCAACATCAATTTTAGCATCTTGGATAAGGTACATTTTTGGTCAAAATACTAACAGACATGTTTGAGCAGTGGCTGCTCATCTTACAGGAATACACAGTGCCATCAAGATGCTCAATAGCAGGGTCCGTGTTATCCAGCAATACCTTGGTGCCATGCAAAAGGGTTTGTCTTTTGCCACTGATCTGATGTTCTAAATCTTTCTCCAAAATGTGGCTGTGTTTTATCCACGTGCTTTAAACATAGTCCCTCAATATTTATTCGCCAGAATTTGCAGCGTCTTCGAACTATTTGTGTAAGTACTTATCAATCACTAAGCCTCTTCCATCACCGCAGGTGATATTCCACTGGATAATTCACTCCTTAGGCAAGTCTCAAGCCTCGTAAGAAGACTACCAGCTATGGAATCGGAGAAATTCCAAGATGACTTCTTGATGGTAGGTTAACCTCCATTTTGTTGTGTTATTTAACTGATTAACTTCACCTTGCATCTTATGATACCATGATATTCTCTTTGTTTCCAGGAATACAATGATACCCTCCTCATGACTTACCTTGCAATGTTCACGAACTGTTCAAGGTATGCCTCGGCTTCTTTCATTAAACCTTCTGATAAGAAAGAATGTCGCATATAAAACAGCAGAGTAGAATAAATGGATTTACATCTACATTGAAGTTGTGTGTCAGATGCTCCTTTTGTGGACATCGTATTCCTCTGTATCCTCAAATCATATAATTTGATGTGCTTGCACCGATGTTGATGTTGGTATTGATGGAGCTCTTTGGTGACTTGCAGCACAATGAACGAGTTGGTCGAGAAGTTTAACACCACCTATGAGAGATCCCCTGCCAGGAGAGGAGGCCGAGGCGCTTTCATGTAGATGGGTCCTGCTGCCGCTGAGGTTTTGATGCTGGTTATCCGTGCTGAGATTTTGAAAATAGTTATCATATCTAGACGCAATTTTTGCGTGCTATCAGTTAGGTGCTCTATGTTCCCGCAGTATCCGAGACTTTTCAATCTTCTTATCCCCTCTGGGTTGGATCAGTGACAAGACGTGCCTGGGATGATTGATTATCCTCTTGTCCCGAAGTTGACATGTAAAGTTCGGCTTAATAGATGTTGCTCAAGTTAACTCGTATCTCGGTCTTGTCCTGCCTTCTTTAAATTGGTTATATGCTTGCAGAATCTTGAAATCCTCAAACTGTGTCACTATTATTTGTTTTATTGAGGTATTTGGTACCGCATGTCCATGTATACACATGGCCCACCACTGCTTGAAACAAGGGTTTGAGTCCAATCCATCTTGGTTGGAGACATACGGAATTCGTTTCTTGGTAGTGTTCACAGCTCGCTAAGCATCCGATTAAGTTTTGCTCTCGTGGCTTAATCATCAACTGGGTGTGTCATCATCACGCAGAGAAGGGTCGTGGCACTGGTCGGTACAGTGCATGTGGCGCCGCCAGTCCTTCAGGGTGGGATGACAATTGAGAACGTTTTTTATAGCAAATTATATTGTCGTGAGGATGCCAATTTTTTTTTTTTACGAAAAACAGTACTGTAGCGGACCATGCTCGGCCAATGCAAATTACCATCAAAATTGTTCGCAAATGCCTCGCTTAGTAAAATTGCCATGCTTGCCCAACACAACTTACCATCAAAACAAAATCATTCGCAAATGCCATCCCTACTAGCGAAGTCATATCATTGGCACCGCTTCTTTGGTGTGCTGTGATGAACTGATGAGCGAGATTTTAACGGTTGTTTTCTTGTGGCTCGTAACAGCCTAATCCGTTGCTGACCGTATTCAGCTTTCCTCGCCCAAAAAATATAAAATAGAATTTGAAAGCTGCATTTATCTAAACTCCTAGACAGATCCATCCGTTCATTACAATACAACATGAGAAAACCAAAGTCATAAGATACCAGTACAACATGTGAGAAAACCAAAGTCATATAAGATACCAGTACAACATGTGAGAAAACCAAAGTCAAAAGAATTACAACATGTGAAAACCAAACGGTCCAAAGAATTGTGTGTTACATAATGGAACAGAGCATTACAACACCAACAGGAATGTCACAAAAGAATGTTACATAATGCATATTACAGGGTGCGAACATCAGGATGGCACTGGTTCCTGCAACCCATCTCGCAGTTACTGCCACATATCGTCAGCCCTGGCTTCCGCTCCAGGATCTCTGCAACGGTCGGACTGCCCCCTCGACGCTCCAGCACGTTCTTCCCAACGCCGAGCCACCGCAGGCCTCGGAACAGCGGCGGGTCAACCAGCGGATCAAACAGCCTCAGGAAGTTGCGGGACAGCCTGGTACAGTAGGAGAGATCGAGCATTCTCAGGGTGCTTTTGCCAGAGCCATGCCGGTCCAAACCTAGAGTCTCGAGGCATGGATCGGTGATGAGGACGCAGTTTCGGAGGCACAGGCTGCTTATCCGCTCGCAGTTCTTGGCGATCAATGTGACGGCTCTACCCGATATCCTTGGTACGTTCCCAATGTCAAACGCGACCAAGGTTTTGTTGATGATGCCACTCCCACACAGCAATGAGGCTATGCCGTTGTTGGTGATCCTTCTGCAACTCCTCAAGCACAAGGAAGATATTGGGCAGCTCCCGTTACCGAGTGCTGACAGACCTGCATCGGTGATGTCAGCTCCGGCAAGGTCCAATAGTGTTAACTTGGAAAGCTGTGAGATGGAGGACAGGCCAGAGTCTGCAATGCTCCTGCAACCCGACAGATCAAGAACCTCCAAGTTGGTGCAGGATGAGAGAGATATTGCTGTCTCGCTGGTTAAGAGACCACAGGATAGCAATCTCACTTCCGTGATCTTTGTTGCTGCCTCATCAAGATCGAGGCACGTCAAGTCTGACAAACATGAGGCAGTACTGACCTCGAATTTCCTCAGGTCCTTGCAAGAGTGGAGAAGGGCTGCATATCCAGCATCTCTCACTTTAGAGAACCCACCAAGCCTAATGGTTTGGAGTTGCTTGCATCCTTCAGCAAGCATCAGTAGCCCAAAGTCGTTTACCCTTCTGAAGGTGGAAGAACAACCCTGCTTACCGCGTGTAAGAGATAAATGTGTCAAGTTCTGGCATAAGCCAAGCGCTTGCAGCCCAATATTGGTCAGATCATTGTCCAGATCTGCTTCACTTCCAGGGTTGTCTTCTAGGCAGAGCTCAAGTAAGTTTGAGAGACTTCTTGTGATGAAGGTAACAAGTTCATCCGTTATTATGTCCAGAACTAAAGACAGTGATTCTAGACTGTCACTGAAGGGTGTCTTCGCAGATGGGCTTATGGGAAAGAGTTTCTTTGCCTGCCAATTGGCCACAGGCATTAGCAATAGTACCTTGATGGTACTAGGTATAACAGGCACCAAAGAATCAAAATCAACAGAGCCTGGAGCTAGGAGAGGAAATTTCAGCGAAAGATTCTGCATTGATAGATTTGAAAAGACAGATTAGGCACAGGCACACAGCAACCAAATGAACTTATTCCAACAGCTAATTACTCAAAATCCATGGCTAATATTACTTAACCTTTTATATATATGCTTTAGTATTCAAAGGTTGTTTTTCTACTTAAACTGTACTCAAAAGCTACTAATCTAAAAAATCCAAACATGCAATATCGTGTTCATATGTGACAAAGACACCTCACCTCCAAGTAATCACATCCTTTGAACATGTGTGCTATGGATTTACGGCAGATCACAAAATGTTCACTGCCATTCAAGTTTGCCATCTCCAGTGTAATTGATCTGAATATAAATACAGTATGCTCAGACTTCCCACAATTTGGGTCAAGTTGAAAACAAATCATTTTTTAGAGAACAGAAACATAACCAATTACTATGCTAGGTACAAATCAAATATCCCCAATGCCCATCCCACCTGGACAACAATAAACCTTACAATGCAATAATACTAGGCAACAGTTCGTAGCGCCTAATCCAATTTCTCAAGAAATATACTGTTCTGAAATTAGCCTCCATGGCTTAGTGCCAATGCTACTTCCACAACTAATACCATGGCCGCTTGGTTCCACTAGTCACAGTACCAGCTCATGCAGCTTAGATATATGTAGGCCGATATATCAGTTTTGGGGCTCTACCGATGTAAACATAATATATCATTTTCACATATCATCCGATGTGGACCGAAATATTGACCAATATTGCCGATATCTGACGCGATGTGCCCATTGATATAGACCGGTAGGTAAGTCAATGAACACAATTATTTATCACAAACCAGTGATTTGTTAAATGTATTTACAACTTCATCGTACTAGCAAAGTCATGCGTAATGTTTTTTTTAAGGTTAGTCATGCGTAATGTTTGTAGAAACACATATATAAGTTATTGTTTTTAATCTTAGAGTGAGGATTTTGTGAATATGTCTTAAATAGTTTCTTAATTAACAAGTTCATAAACTAGGAATCTAAATTTATTATGCTAGATCATTAACACCATACATTTTGTTTTTGCTGTAAAAATATTTTTGAGGAATATTGAAAAAAATTCCATATATATTTTCTTCGATATATCTACATATCGTCCGATATACGACATCCGATATGTTCAAGCCCAACCGATACAAACCCAATATATGATATGTTGAACCTTGATTGACACTGCTATTTGTTGACGAGGTTCAGCCAAAACCTACATCCCATGGGATCCCCTGATACTATCTGATATCCCAACAAACTCAATACCCACGAGAGACTCTGGTCAGAGACCACTCCCTCCGTGAACCGCGCCGGAGTCCATCTTGTTTCTCTCAGTTACACACAACACTGCCCCTTGTACTTATTGAGGCCCCGGCTACTACGTGTTCTGACTCAAAATATGTTTTTTTAACCATATCAGCTAATACCACCACAAGTCCAACTGTAATCTAACCCGTAGCATAAGCAAACACGCAATTGCTGAAGAGGCATACCTCAAATTGGTGCACCTCTCGCCAATCACCACAAAGAGGTATGGGGAGAACGACGAGCACTTGAGCAGCGAGAGCTCGCGGAGGCTCTCCTTCGCAATAGCAGCGACCGCGGAGTCATTGAGTAGGCTGCAATTGATGGCGAGGCTGCGGAGCCTTCCATTACCGGCAAGAATCCTATTCGCGATAGCATTCGTCGGCGTAAACGCCTGCAACAGCGACCAAACCCCAGATTAAAGGGAGACCGTCTCTGGCGGTGGGCGGGGAGCGCGAGAGAGGGGGGAGCGACGAGGCTCACCGAGAGGTCTAGGGATGCGACGGAGGATAAGGCGGCACCGGCGGCGCCTCGGAGGGCGCGGCAGGATGCGGCGGCGGAGCAGGCGGCCTCTAGACCCACCCGGCCAACGACCTCCACCAGGAGCGCTTCGGGGAGGATGTCGACCAGGCCTCCTCCTCCGCTGCCGGAGGCCTCGCCGCCGCCCTGGCCGTCGCCGGCGGCGCGGGGCTTCTTCTCCATAGCTCCTTGCTTTCAGACCTAGAGTCAGATGCGCGGAGACCGTCCCTGGATATACCACCACGGCTCGCGGGCCCTCTGTGTTGGTATGACATGTGGGCCCTCTGCCGTCGTTCTATTTGGTTTTATTCTGCTACTGTTTTTTTTTTTTGAAACTGGAACACGTTGCATTCCAAAATTACGGTGGACCGACCAAATCGGCGGCCACAGCACGGGTTACATCGATGGGGAACTCCGAAAGCCAAATAGACTGGCCATTTGGTATGTTCCGATTGACAGAGGCAGCCAGCACATGCGCTGGCTTGTTACACTCTCTTCGCTGAAAAACTACAGAAGCAACTATGAACTCTTGTTGCATCTGGAACTTAGCTTCTCTAAACAGGACACCAAGGGGGTTGCGGTCTAACATCAAGAATGCAGTTGCTTGTTGCAACGGAAGGCAATCGGTCTGGAAAACCACCCTCCCCATTCCAACATGTACAACAACCTCGATTGCCTTAAGCAATGCAGCAGCTTCCGCGTGCATGGCATCCTGCATATGTTGTAAACCTCCTGCCGCAGCTAAAATCATCTCACCATCAGAGTCTCGGGCAATGGCACCCCAACTCGCTGACCCTGTATCCACATGAAATGACGCGTTGAAGTTGATCTTAACATAGTCAGCAGACGGGGGTTCCAGCGGGCTGACGGCGTAGGCGAGCCCTGGTTCTTCTTCCCGAGGAATTCAGTCCATTCAGCCACATTATGACGCCCCTTTGCACCGAAAGCTTCCGGCGTTAACCTCTGTTTTTTATGATTAGCTTTATTCCTCTCAGACCACCATGACCACAGGAGGCTGGCCACTCTCAGTAGCAGATCATCAGGAAGTTTAAAGATAACCTCCAACATGGCTTGGGGGGATTGCATAGCCAGGAGATCCGTTCTGATATGATCAAGACCACATTCCCTCCACACCTTCTTCACTTCCTTGCATCGTAAGAATAGATGCCCTCCGTCCTCCGCAAACCGGCCACATAGGATGCAGGATGTATCAAGCTCAACTCCTAATTGTTCAACGTTGCGGAATAGCGGGTGACTATTCTGGGCCAGGCGCCACAGAAAATGATGCACACGTGCTGGGCATCGAAGTCGCCATAGTTTGTTCCAAAATCTTGCCGTATACTGACTTCCAGCAATATTCTCGCCTCTTTGCCTGGTACTCCGCTTCAGCTTCAGGTCCGTATACACCCGGTATGCAGAACGAACGGAAAATATACCTCTCTTATCAAAGTGCCAAGCCACAAAATCCTCATATTGGTCGCAGATGGGAATAGCCAGGACTGTACGTGCATCGGCCGGCGTGAAGGTTTGTGAGACTAGCTGTTGATCCCATCGGTTTGTCAATGGGTCAATGAGTTCAGACACTCTCGTTAGCAAGTGACCGCTCTGCAAAGTACTGGGCCTCCTCGTATCATTAGACGGTAACCACGGGTCGGACCATATGTGAATGTTCTCCCCCGATCCAACCCTCCAAATCATCCCGGCCTTGACAACCTCCAGACCCTGTAAGATACTACGCCACACATAACTCATCCCAGGTTTAGTCGAAGCATCCAGAATATCGCAATCAGGGAAGTACTTTGCCTTCAAAATTTGTGCACAGAGGGACTCCGGAGCCTGGATGAGTCGCCACACTTGACGAGCAAGCATGGCAATATTGAACGTATGCAAGTCCCTAAAGCCGAGCCCACCTTGGTCCTTCGGTAAGCACATCCTCTCCCAACTAATCCAATGATGCTTATGTTCCTCCTCCTGGTTAGACCACCAAAATTTGCACACCATGGCACTAATACTCTCGCAAAGCTCTTTAGTAAGATCAAAACAAGCCATCGCGTAAGTGGGGACAGCTTGAATGACGGTTTTTATTAGGATCTCTTTTGCAGCTTTCGAAAGCAACTTGATCTTCCATCCCTTTAGGATTTCCCATATTTGTCGCGCAAGTACTCAAAGCACTTCTGGCGGGAACGACCCACATAGCTCGGCAGACCCAAGTATTTGCCATGCAAGCTTTCAGACCGAAGCCCTAAAGCATTTAGCAGAACATGTTTTTTGGTCGAGGAAGTATTCTTACTGAAAAGGACAGCTGATTTGTCTCGATTAATGACTTGGCCTGAACCCCGCTCATACACATGCAGGATGTGATTCACAGCCGCAATGCTTTCCGGGGTTGCCTCCAATAGTAACATCGAATCATCAGCAAAAAACAGGTGGCTAATGGGGGTGCCTGAGGCGCCAGCTGAATCCCCTTAATCTGCCCAGCCTGCTCTGCATGGTGCAACAAAGCTGACAGCCCCTCAATACAGATCAAGAATAAGTAGGGGGAGATGGGCTCGCCCTGACGGAGGCCCCGCTCCGGGATGACTAGGTCAGTGCAGGTTCCATTTATTTTGAAACTGAAACGGACCGATCTGATACATGTACTTATTAGCTGCACAAACTGTTCAGCGAATCCCAATTTCATCATCACCTTCTCCAGAAAGTTCCATTCAACGCGGTCATATGCTTTGCTCATATCCAGTTTCAATGCAGCATAAGCCGTGCTTCACGTCCGCTTCCTTTTCAAAAAATGCGTCATCTCATAGGCCAAAATAGTATTATCTGAGATTAATCGTCCCGACACAAAGGCACTCCGGTTTGGTGAAATAATCTCACCCAAAATGCACCTTAGCCGGTTTGCCAGGACTTTAGACACAAGCTTATACACGACGTTGCAAAGGCTAATAGGGTGAAGATCCTTCAGATGTTCAGGGTTTTGAACCTTTGGGATAAGAACCACAAGGGTATCGTTCCATCCCTCCGGCATACTGCCGCCTCGCAACACATGCAACACCTCCCGTGTCACCTCTTCTCCGACAAGATGCCAATAGTGCTTATAGAAAATTGCAGGTAGTCCATCCATACCCGGCGCTTTGAGATCACCGATATCATCCAGGGCCGCTTTCACTTCTTCCTTGGTAAACTCTGCCAACAATTGTGCATTCATTTGGTCGGTTACCTTTGGGGCTATATGGTTCATTATATCACTTGTATTGTTTCCTGCCACAGAGGTAAAAAGAGAAGAAAAATAGTTAGTGACGAGCTCTTTCATCCCCTCCTCACTCTCCACAACCTCCCCATTATCCTTCCTCAATCTATGAATGGAATTCTTCCTCTTTCTCTCGGAGGCAAAGGCTTGAAAAAATTTAGTGTTACGGTCCCCATTGATAAGCCAGTTGACATGGGCCCGTTGCCTCCAGACCAAATCTTCCTGCTCCTCAAGGCGATCCAACTTAGAACTGATAGTTTGCTCCCTCCTCACCTGCCTATCAGAAATAGGCTCCCTCCTAATAGCCTCCAACTCACTCCTCAGCTTCCTGATCCTCTTCCCTAGATCGCCCAAAACATCCCGGCTCCATGTATTGAGAGCCTTCACCACTCCTTTCAACTTCTCCCAAGCATCCTCCCCCCTCACCCCTTCCCAAGCTTCCTTCACAATATCATCACACTTCTCTTCCAACAGCCACCGAGCCTCAAACCGCAACAGGCGGTCACCACCCCCACAGCGCCTCGGTCCCGGTCTACCATCAAGGGAAAGTGTGATGGGCCGATGGTCCGACTTCCTTGGATCACCATTAACCACTTTATATGCCGGGAAACGGGCACACCACTCCGGTGTAGCTACAACCCGGTCTAGTCTTTCACGAATATAGCCATCAACACGGTAGTTTTTATTCCTCCACGTAAAAACATCTCCCTCGAAGCCGAGATCATGCAAGTTACAAAAATCCAGAGCATCTCAAATTTTTTGCATACATCTATGGGAGCGGGAAACCCCCTCTTGCTTCTCATGGTTATAAAGGATCTCATTGAAGTCGCCCATACACACCCACGGAAGCTGAACTTGATGGTGGAGCGTCCTTAGTAGCCGCCAAGTCTCAACCTTCTTGTCCACGTGTGATTCACCGTACACACCAGTCAACCGCCATTTGAAACCATCTTTCTCCTCCACAATAGCATCAATATGCATTCTGCCCATCCACCTTATTGTCACATTTATTCCTCTCCTCCAAAACAGTGCTAATCCACCGCTCTTTCCTTTATTATCTTGAGTCACCATATGATGTAAACCTAACATATCCCTGAACCTGCCCATCCTCTCTTTATTCATCTTCGTTTCTGATAAAAACAAAATATCGGGGTCCTCCCTCTTCTGGATATCCAGAAGACCACGAACTGCCGGCCTATTCCCCAATCCCCGGCAATTCCATGCTATAATTTTCATTGGGTCCCGCAGGGCTGTCCTGGCAGCCCCGCTATCTGGTCAGAGTAAACAGTCTCCCCACTCCCATTGTTGTGCCCCTCCTTCTGCTTCAATCTCTTTGTAGTCTCATCTCCATCCTCTTCAAGAATTTCAGCTGCCCTCTTAATGCCAGATATATTCTCAAAATTTTGTGCAGGCAGAACCCTTTCCTTCCCCCTATCCTTCTTTTTGTAGGTGCCAACATACTTGCCTAGTTGTGCATCTGAATTCTCCTTCTCCCCGGCTGCTACATCCTGCTGCAAATGACGTACCGGGAAAGGGACTACGTCGATCTGCATGGAAGGATCGGTCTGCATGGCCTCGCAGTTCGTGCCCCGGCCATCATGTGCACTCTGTGTCCCCTCCACTGGATCACTTTGTCTTTGAATATTTTCTTCTCGGGAATTGTTCCTCCCCTCCTCTCCTTGATTCTCACTTTGTTTATACTGATTTGATGGCTCGAACAATAGTTGTTTTGCTACTCCAACACCACTGCATGTTCCCAGAACTTCTGCACTCGGTAACTTTAAGGGGCTCGTCACCTTCTGTCCTTTCTCTTCCTCCTGCACTGCACCACCACCGCTCCTTGAGTTTGTCCGCCACGATGGCGCGTCACTGTCTGACGATGACCGCCCTCGCCAAGCACCCTGGCTTCTACTACCTGCAAATCTTCCATTTCGACCCGCTCCCCCTTCGCCCCATCTTCCACGAGCCCCTCCCCCACTCCGTCGTGGCATGAAGGCTCTCATCCATGAGACAAACTGCGCCTTCTCACCACATTTCAGTTTCACCTTACACATCTTGTCTTCGTGTCCCAACATGCCACACACATAACAAAATTCAGGTAGGAACTCATATTCAAACGGGCACCAACATCTGTCATCTTCCTCCTGGATGGGTTTCTTCCCCGCAGCATGGCTCTGAATACCCTCTCCCTCCTCCTCTTGCTCCACCTTGATCCCTCTCATCAGCGGTTGTTTAATGCCCATTCTAACCTTAACCCGGAGGTATTTACCCACTGCCTCACCATCCGCACTGGCCTCCACATCCAATACTTCCCCGATCTCTCTACCAATGGCTTCTCCTACCTCCCTGTTCATCATACCTAAAGGAAGACGCATAATCCTGACCCAAATTGGTATGGTCTCGAACGTATAGTCTTCAATCCTTTTCCTAGGAACAAAATCTTCAAACACGAGTAGATCGTTACCAAACTCCCAGGGCCCATGCTCTAGAACCAGCACCTTGCCTGACTCCTGCCCAAACATGAAAAGGAACGTATTATCTCCCACCTCCTTGCAGTCAACCCCCTTAATAGGGCACCAAATCTTGCCTAGGGTTTCAGCCATGGCTTCCACGAACGCAGGTTTTTCAGACAACAACTTAGCAAGGGCTTGTGGTTCAACTAGCCCCGCTTTCCCAGATCCAGACCATCCGATCTTAACTCCCTTCTCGTCCCGCTCCGACAGCTTCAAGTTTTTCAACAGCCCTGCAACCTTCTCCATCTTGTCGTCCACGGCGTAACCAGATCAGAAACTAGTTTTGGTGGATGGGTTACGACGGGAGCAGCGCCAGGGTGGCACCAGCGACGGCGGACACGGACGGTGGTGAGCGGACGACCAGGGTGTTGGAAATATGCCCTAGAGGCAATAATAAAAGCATTATTATTATATTTCCTTGTTCATGATAATTGTCTTTATTCATGCTATAATTGTGTTATCCGGAAATCGTAATACATGTGTGAATAATAGACACCAACATGTCCCTAGTAAGCCTCTAGTTGACTAGCTCGTTGATCAACAGATAGTCATGGTTTCCTGACTATGGACATTGGATGTCATTGATAACAAGATCACATCATTAGGAGAATGATGTGATGGACAAGACCCAATCCTAAACATAGCATAAGATCGTATAGTTCGTTTGCTAGAGTTTTTCCAATGTCAAGTATCTTTTCCTTAGACCATGAGATCGTGTAACTCCCGGATACCATAGGAGTGCTTTGGGTGTACCAAATGTCACAACGTAACTGGGTGACTATAAAGGTATACTACGGGTATCTCCGAAAGTGTCTGTTTGGTTGACACGGATCAAGACTGGGATTTGTCACTCCGTATGATGGAGAGGTATCACTGGGCCCACTCGGTAATGCATCATCATAATGAGCTCAAAGTGACCAAGTGTCTGGTCACGGGATCATGCATTATGGTATGAGTAAAGTGACTTTCCGGTAACGAGATTGAACGAGGTATTGGAATACCGACGATCGAATATCGGGCAAGTAACATACCGATTGACAAAGGGAATTGTATACGGGGTTGCTTGAATCCTCGACATCGTGGTTTATCCGATGAGATCATTGAGGAGCATGTGGGAGCCAACATGGGTATCCAGATCCCGCTGTTGGTTATTGGCCGGAGAGTCGTCTCGGTCATGTCTACATGTCTCCCGAACCCGTAGGGTCTACACACTTAAGGTTCGGTGACGCTAGGGTTGTAGGGATATGTATATGCAGTAACCCGAATGTTGTTCGGAGTCTCGGACGTCACGAGGAGTTCCAGAATGGTCTGGAGGTAAAGAATTATATATAGGAAGTGCTATTTCGGGCATCGGGACAAGTTTCGGGGTCACCGGTATTGTACCGGGACCACCGGAAGGGTCCCGGGGGTCCACCAGGTGAGGCCACCTGCCCCGCGGGGCCACATGGGCTGTAGGGGGTGCGCCTTGGCCCATATGGGCCAAGGGCACCAGCCCCAAGAGGCCCATGCGCCTAGGGTTCAAGGAAGGGAAGAGTCCCAAAGGGAGAAGGCACCTCCTAGGTGCCTTGGGGAGGAGGGATTCCTCCCTTGGCCGCACCCCCCTAGGAGATTGGATCTCCTAGGGCCGGCGCCCCCCCCTTGGACTCCCTATATATAGTGGGGAAAGGAGGGCCTCTCAGACCACATCTTTGGTGCCTCCCTCTCCCTCTCCAACACCTCCTCCTCCTCCATAGTGCTTGGCGAAGCCCTGCCGGAGTACTGCAGCTCCATCACCACCATGCCATCGTGCTGCTGCTGGAGCCATCTTCCTCAACCTCTCCTTCCCCTTGCTGGATCAAGAAGAAGGAGACGTTACGCTGACCGTACGTGTGTTGAACGCGGAGGTGCCGTCCGTTCGGTGCTAGGATCTTCGGTGATTTGAATCACGTCGAGTACACCTTCCTCATCCCCGTTCTTTGAACGCTTCCACGCGTGATCTACAAAGGTATGTAGATGCAATCCAATCACTCGTTGCTAGATGAACTCCTAGATGGATCTTGGTGAAACCGTAGGAAAATTTTTGTTTTCTGCAACGTTCCCCAACAGTGGCATCATGAGCTAGGTCTATGCGTAGTTCTCTTGCACGAGTAGAACACAAATTTGTTGTGGGCGTAGATGTTGTCAACTTTCTTGCCGCTACTAGTCTTATCTTGCTTCAGCGGTATTGTGGGATGAAGCGGCCCGGACCAACCTTACACGTACGCTTACGTGAGACCGGTTCCACCGACTAACATGCACTAGTTGCATAAGGTGGACTGGCGGGTGTCTGTCTCTCCCACTTTAGTTGGAGCGGATTCGATGAAAAGGGTCCTTATGAAGGGTAAATAGAAGTTGACAAATCACGTTGTGGCTTTCATGTAGGTAAGAAAACGTTCTTGCTAGAACCCTACTTCAGCCACGTAAAACATGCAACAACAATTAGAGGACGTCTAACTTGTTTTTGCAGCAAGTGCTTTGTGATATGATATGGCCAAAGTTGTGATGAATGATGAATGATATATATGTGATGTATGAGATGTTCATGCTATTGTAATAGGAATCACGACTTGCATGTCGATGAGTATGACAACCGGCAGGAGCCATAGGAGTTGTCTTTATTTTTTGTATGACCTACGTGTCATTGAGAAACGCCATGTAAATTACTTTACTTTATTGCTAAACGTGTTAGCCTTAGTAGTAGAAGTAATAGTTGGCAAGCAACTTCATGGAGACACGATGATGGATATCATGATGATGGAGATCATGGTGTCATGCCGGTGACAAGATGATCATGGAGCCCCAAGATGGAGATCAAAGGAGCTATGTGATATTGGCCATATCATGTCACTATTATTATTTGATTGCATGTGATGTTTATCATGTTTTTGCATCTTGTTTACTTAGAACGACGGTAGTAAATAAGATGATCCCTCATAATAATTTCAAGAAGTGTTCCCCTAACTGTGCATCGTTGCGACAGTTCGTTGTTTTGAAGCACCACGTGATGATCGGGTGTGATAGATTCTAACGTTCACATACAACGGGTGTAAGACAGATTTACACATGCAAACACTTAGGTTGACTTGACGAGCCTAGCATGTACAGACATGGCCTCGGAACACAGAAGACCGAAAGGTCGAGCATGAGTCGTATAGAAGATACGATCAACATGAAGATGTTCACCGATGTTGACTAGTCCGTCTCACGTGATGATCGGACACGGCCTAGTTAACTCGGATCATGTTATACTTAGATTACAGGAGGGATGTCTATCTAAGTGGGAGTTCATTGAATAATTAGATTAGATGAACTTAATTATCATGAACTTAGTCTAAAATCTTACAATATGTCTTGTAGATCAAATGGCCAATGTAGTCCTCAACTTCAACGCGTTCCTAGAGAAAACCAAGCTGAAAGACGATGGCAGCAACTACACGGACTGGGTCCAGAACCTGAGGATCATCCTCATAGCTGCCAAGAAAGATTATGTCCTACAAGCACCGCTAGGTGACCCTCCCGTCCCACAGAACCAAGACGTTATGAACGCTTGGCAGACACGTGCTGATGATTACTCCCTCGTTCAGTGCGGCATGCTTTATAGCTTAGAACCGGGGCTCCAAAAACGTTTTGAGAGACACGGAGCATACGAGATGTTCGAAGAGCTGAAAATGGGTTTTCAAGCTCATGCCCGGATCGAGAGATATGAAGTCTCCAACAAGTTCTTCAGCTGTAAGATGGAGGAAAATAGTTCTGTCAGTGAGCACATACTCACAATGTCTGGGTTACATAACCGCTTGACTCAACTGGGAGTTAATCTCCCGGATGACGCGGTCATTGACAGAATCCTCCAGTCGCTTCCACCAAGCTACAAGAGCTTTGTGATGAACTTCAATATGCAGGGGATGGAAAAGACCATTCCTGAGGTATTTGCAATGCTGAAATCAGCAGAGGTAGAAGTCAAAAAGGAACATCAAGTGTTGATGGTGAATAAAACCACTAAGTTCAAGAAAGGCAAGGGTAAGAAGAACTTCAAGAAGGACGGCAAGGGAGTTGCCGCGCCCGGCAAGCAAGCTGCCGGGAAGAAGCCAAAGAATGGACCCAAGCCCGAGACTGAGTGCTTTTATTGCAAGAGAAGTGGTCACTGGAAGCGGAACTGCCCCAAATACTTAGCAGACAAGAAGGCCGGCAAAAAGAAAGGTATATGTGATATACATGTAATTGATGTGTACCTTACCAGTACTCGTAGTAGCTCTTGGGTATTTGATACTGGTGCAGTTGCTCACATTTGTAACTCAAAGCAGGAGCTGCGGAATAAGCGGAGACTGGCGAAGGACGAGGTGACGATGCGCGTCGGGAATGGTTCCAAGGTCGATGTGATCGCCGTCGGCACGCTGCCTCTTCATTTACCTACGGGATTAGTTTTAAACCTCAATAATTGTTATTTAGTACCAGCTTTGAGTATGAACATTGTATCAGGATCTCGTTTAATACGAGATGGCTACTCATTTAAATCCGAGAATAATGGTTGTTCTATTTATATGATAGATATGTTTTATGGTCATGCTCCGATGGTGAATGGTTTATTCTTAATGAATCTCGAGCGTAATGCTACACATATTCATAGTGTGAGTACCAAGAGATGTAAGATTGATAATGATAGTCCCACATACTTGTGGCACTGCCGCCTTGGTCACATAGGTGTCAGACGCATGAAGAAGCTCCATGCTGATGAACTTTTAGAGTCTCTTGATTACGAATCATTTGACACGTGCGAACCATGCCTCATGGGTAAAATGACCAAGACTCCGTTCTCAGGAACAATGGAGCGAGCAACCAACTTATTGGAAATCATACATACTGATGTGTGCGGTCCAATGAGTGTTGAGGCTCGCGGTGGCTATCGTTATGTTCTCACCCTCACTGATGACTTGAGTAGATATGGGTATATCTACTTAATGAAACACCAGTCTGAGACATTTGAAAAGTTCAAAGAATTTCAGAGTGAGGTTGAGAATCAACGTGACAGGAAAATCAAGTTCCTGCGATCAGATCGTGGAGGAGAATACTTGAGTCACGAGTTTGGCACACACTTAAGAAAATGTGGAATAGTTTCACAACTCACGCCGCCTGGAACACCTCAGCGTAATGGTGTGTCCGAACGTCGCAATGCACTCTATTAGATATGGTGCGATCTATGATGTCTCTTACCGATTTACCGCTATCTTTTTGGGGCTATGCTTTAGAGACTGCCGCATTCACTTTAAATAGGGCTCCGTCGAAATCCGTTGAGACGACACCGTATGAATTATGGTTTGGGAAGAAACCTAAGCTGTCGTTTCTAAAAGTTTGGGGATGTGATGCTTATGTCAAGAAACTTCAACCTGAAAAGCTCGAACCCAAATCGGAAAAATGCGTCTTCATAGGATACCCTAAAGAAACTATTGGGTATACCTTCTACCTCAGATCCGAAGGCAAGATCTTTGTTGCCAAGAATGGATCCTTTCTAGAGAAGGAGTTTCTCTTGAAAGAAGTAAGTGGGAGGAAAGTAGAACTTGATGAAGTATTACCTCTTGAACCGGAAAATGGCGCAACTCAAGAAAATGTTCATGAGGTGCCTGCACCGACTAGATAGGAAGTTAATGATGATGATCAAGATACTTCTGATCAAGCTCCTACTGAAATTCGAAGGTCCACAAGGACACATTCCGCACCAGAGTGGTACGGCAACCCTGTCTTGGAAATCATGTTGTTAGACAACGGTGAACCTTCGAACTATGAAGAAGCGATGGCGGGCCCGGATTCCGACAAATGGCTAGAAGCCATGAAATCCGAGATAGGATCCATGTATGAAAACGAAGTATGGACTTTGACTGACTTGCCCGTTGAGCGGTGAGCCATAGAAAATAAATGGATCTTTAAGAAGAAGACAGACGCGGATGGTAATGTGACCACCTATAAAGCTCAGCTTGTCGCTAAGGGTTATCGACAAGTTCAAGGGGTTGACTACGATGAGACTTTCTCACCGGTAGCGAAGCTGAAGTCCGTCCGAATCATGTTAGCGATAGCCGCATTCTATGATTATGAAATATGGCAAATGGACGTCAAAACGACATTCCTTAATGGTTTCCTTAAGGAAGAATTGTATATGATGCAGCCGGAAGGTTTTGTCGATCCTAAGAATGCTGACAAGGTGTGCAAGCTCCAACGCTTGATTTATGGGCTGGTGCAAGCATCTCGGAGTTGGAACATTCGCTTTGATGAGATGATCAAAGCGTTTGGGTTTACACAGACTTATGGAGAAGCCTGCGTTTACAAGAAAGTGAGTGGGAGCTCTGTAGCATTTCTCATATTATATGTAGATGACATACTTTTGATGGGAAATGATATAGAACTATTGGACAACATTAAGGCCTACTTGAATAAGAGTTTTTTCAATGAAGGACCTTGGAGAAGCTGCATATATATTAGGCATCAAGATCTATAGAGATAGATCAAGATGCCTCATAGGTCTTTCACAAAGCACATACCTTGATAAGATATTGAAGAAATACAATATGGATCAGTCTAAGAAGGGGTTCTTGCCTGTGTTACAAGGTGTGAAATTGAGCTCAGCTCAATGTCCGACCACGGCAGAAGATATAGAAGAGATGAGGGTCATCCCCTATGCCTCAGCCATAGGTTCTATTATGTATGCCATGCTGTGTACCAGCCCTGATGTAAATCTTGTCGTAAGTTTGGTAGGAAGGTACCAAAGTAATCCCGGCAAGGAACACTGGACAGCGGTCAAGAATATCCTGAAGTACCTGAAAAGGACTAAGGAAATGTTTCTCGTTTATGGAGGTGACGAAGAGCTCGTCGTAAAGGGTTACGTCGATGCTAGCTTCGACACAGATCTGGATGACTCTAAGTCACAAACCGGATACATGTATATTTTGAATGGTGGGGCAGTAAGCTAGTGCAGTTGCAAGCAGAGCGTCGTGGCGGGATCTACATGTGAAGCGGAGTACATGGCAACCTCGGAGGCAGCACATGAAGCAATTTGGGTGAAGGAGTTCATCACCGACCTAGGAGTCATACCCAATGCGTCGGGGCCGATCAAGCTCTTCTGTGACAACACTGGAGCTATTGCTCTTGCCAAGGAGCCCAGGTTTCACAAGAAGACAAGGCACATCAAGCGTCGCTTCAACTCCATTCGTGAAAATGTTCAAGATGGAGACATAGATATTTGTAAAGTACATACGGACCTAAATGTAGCAGATCCGTTGACTAAACCTCTCCCTAGAGCAAAACATGATCAACACCAGAATTCCATGGGTGTTCGATTCATCACAATGTAACTAGATTATTGACTCTAGTGCAAGTGGGAGACTATTGGAAATATGCCCTAGAGGCAATAATAAAAGCATTATTATTATATTTCCTTGTTCATGATAATTGTCTTTATTCATGCTATAATTGTGTTATCCGGAAATCGTAATACATGTGTGAATAATAGACACCAACATGTCCCTAGTAAGCCTCTAGTTGACTAGCTCGTTGATCAACAGATAGTCATGGTTTCCTGACTATGGACATTGGATGTCATTGATAACGAGATCACATCATTAGGAGAATGATGTGATGGACAAGACCTAATCCTAAACATAGCATAAGATCGTATAGTTCGTTTGCTAGAGTTTTTCCAATGTCAAGTATCTTTTCCTTAGACCATGAGATCGTGTAACTCCCGGATACCATAGGAGTTCTTTGGGTGTACCAAACGTCACAACGTAACTGGGTGACTATAAAGGTATACTACGGGTATCTCCGAAAGTGTCTGTTGGGTTGACACGGATCAAGACTGGGATTTGTCACTCCGTATGACGGAGAGGTATCACTGGGCCCACTCGGTAATGCATCATCATAATGAGCTCAAAGTGACCAAGTGTCTGGTCACGGGATCATGCATTACGGTACGAGTAAAGTGACTTGCCGGTAACGAGATTGAACGAGGTATTGGGATACCGACGATCGAATCTCGGGCAAGTAACATACCGATTGACAAAGGGAATTGTATACGGGGTTGCTTGAATCCTCGACATCGTGGTTTATCCGATGAGATCATCGAGGAGCATGTGGGAGCCAACATGGGTATCCAGATCCCGCTGTTGGTTATTGGCCGGAGAGTCATCTCGGTCATGTCTACATGTCTCCCGAACCCGTAGGGTCTACACACTTAAGGTTCGATGACGCCAGGGTTGTAGGGATATGTATATGCAGTAACCCGAATGTTGTTCGGAGTCCGGGATGAGATCTCGGACGTCATGAGGAGTTCCGGAATGGTCCGGAGGTAAAGAATTATATATAGGAAGTGCTATTTCGGGCATCGGGACAAGTTTCGGGGTCACCGGTATTGTACCGGGACCACCGGAAGGGTCCCGGGGGTCCACCAGGTGGGGCCACCTGCCCCGGGGGGCCACATGGGCTGTAGGGGGTGCGCCTTGGCCCATATGGGCCAAGGGCACCAGCCCCAAGAGGCCCATGCGCCTAGGGTTCAAGGAAGGGAAGAGTCCCAAAGGGGGAAGGCACCTCCTAGGTGCCTTGGGGAGGAGGGATTCCTCCCTTGGCCGCACCCCCTAGGAGATTGGATCTCCTAGGGCCGGCGCCCCCCCCCCTTGGACTCCCTATATATAGTGGGGAAAGGAGGGCCTCTCAGACCACATCTTTGGTGCCTCCCTCTCCCTCTCCAACACCTCCTCCTCCTCCATAGTGCTTGGCGAAGCCCTGCCGGAGTACTGCAGCTCCATCACCACCACGCCGTCGTGCTGCTGCTGGAGCCATCTTCCTCAACCTCTCCTTCCGCTTGCTGGATCAAGAAGAAGGAGACGTTACGCTGACCGTACATGTGTTGAACGCGGAGGTGCCGTCCGTTCGGTGCTAGGATCTTCGGTGATTTGAATCACGTCGAGTACACCTTCCTCATCCCCGTTCTTTGAACGCTTCCGCGTGTGATCTACAAAGGTATGTAGATGCAATCCAATCACTCGTTGCTAGATGAACTCCTAGATGGATCTTGGTGAAACCGTAGGAAAAGTTTTGTTTTCTGCAACGTTCCCCAACACAGGGAATTGGGGACGGCGCAGGCGATTGGACGGGCTCTACGGCGGCGGCAGGGCAGGGAAACCCTAGATCGCCTAAAGAGACACGAGACCAAGACCCGCCGTCAAATAAACCAATAAACCGGACCTGCTATTCGTTCTTGGAAGAAAACGGTTAGGGCTAGGTATCTAAAATTTTCAAAACATTCTATGTGTGGTAGCTACTCAATACGTACGTTGCAAAATGCACGATGTTATGGGCATCATCATGTTTTTTAGCATGCAAATATAAGTATACACGTGTCCACGGGGTTCCTAAATCTCATCTAAATGAATAAGATTTAACAATGTCTCATCTAAGTCATGATCCATTCGATCTATTGTTGTAGTCTTCGCGTAAACTGGACCCCGCTTTGATTTTCTATCCCGCTGTCGAGTTTCCCGTTCAAGTCAGGCACGCTTTTTGTTAGGTCCATTTTTCGTTCAACCTTTGTTTGGTCGTGTTGCTGGCCGTTTTCATGCCTTTTTGTGGTTCTATTGGCCTACCTTTTGTAGAAGCGGAGGGGATAGGGACATAGGGTGCATTGTTCCCCGCCTCTTTCATCACTTCCATTCCGCAGCCACCTCTCTCCATTCCTGCTCTCCCCATTCCCATTTTGTCTCCATTAGTGTCGTCGCGAGTACGCAGGAGTCGAGATGAGCAGGAAGGAATTGACTGAGGATTTGTTCGCTCCTGCAAGGTGAAGAGATGGTTGGCAATGGCGATAAAGTGAGCTTTTTGTCCCCTCCCCCCTCCCACCCTATCTTTTTTAGGGTTTCTTGATTTGAGGTATAACCCTAGCATTTCAAGTGGATTTGCTCCCTTTGCGCTATGCATGTCCTGTTTTTATTAGGCTTTTTTATTATTAGGCTTTTTTAGATTCTCTATCTCCTTGTTTGTTTTTCATTAGATCAGATCCATCGACCGTTTGGATTGGTTTGTGTCTTGGGAGGGGTTGCGGGATGGGGGTTGGCACAGTGTTTATTGGAAAATCATGATGTCTCAGATAGATGCATGGTTAGACCCATTTGGAGACCCGTTGTTGAGGGATTTTATCATAAATCATTGGGAACCCCCTCCCCCTCTCCCTTTTTATCGGTGGAGCCCTACAATCTTAAGTTGATTCTTTTTAGTTTTCTCAAGTTGATGCTAGTAGTGTTGGAAATATGCCCTAGAGGCAATAATAAAGTGGTTATTATTATATTTCCTTGTTCATTATAATCGTTTATTATCCATGCTATAATTGTATTGATTGGAAACTCAAATACATGTGTGGATGCATAGACAACAACATGTCCCTAGTTAGCCTCTACTGGACTAGCTCATTGATCACAGATGGCTATGGTTTCCTAGCCATAGACATGAGTTATCATTTGATAATGTGATCACATCATTAGGAGAATGATGTGATGGACAAGACCCAAACTATAAGCGTAGCATATGATCGTATCAAGTTTATTGCTATCGTTTTCTGCATGTCAAGTGTCTGTTCCTATAACCATGAGATCATGCAACTCACTTACACCGGAGGAGTACCTTGTGTGTATCAAACGTCGCAACGTAACTGGGTGATTATAAAGATGCTCTACAGGTATCTCCGAGGGTATCTGTTGAGTTGGCATGGATCAAGACTGGGATTTGTCACTCCGTATGATGAAGAGGTATCTCGGGGCCCACTCAGTAATACAGCATCACAATGAGCTTGCAAGCAATGTGACTAAGGAGTTAGCCACGGGATCTTGTATTACATAATGAGTAAAGAGACTTGCCGGTAACGAGATTGAACTAGGTATGGAGATACCCACGATCGAATCTCGGGCAAGTAACATACCGATGGACAAAGGGAACTGCATACGAGATTAGATTAGCTGAATCCTTGGCATCGAGGTTCAACCGATAATGATCTTCGTAGAATATGTAGGAAGCAATATGGACATCCAGGTCCCGTTATTGGTTATTTACCATAGAGGTGTCTCGATCATGTCTGCATAGTTCTCAAACCCACAGGGTCTACAAACTTAACATTTGGTGACGATCTAAGTATAGTTGAGGTATTATCACTACAAAAAAAACACATCCGTGACATTTTGGGCTGAACGAAAAAAATTTCTGTCATACATATGAAACTTCTATGACGATAATTGTGACAAAACCCGGTGTCATCATAGATGTGGTGGGCTCCTACTTCCGTGACAAAAAATCATGACAGAAAATGAGCTTTTCGTCCTGGGCGGGCCGGAGATGCAGCTGCATGACATTCGTTGGGCCGTCCATGATGGAAAAAACTGTGGTAGAAG
>NC_041392.1:225218808-225235164 GCF_002162155.2 Triticum dicoccoides | reverse complement strand
CGGTGGAGGGGTGCCCGTGGAGGGGTGGTTGAACAGGACCCCGTGGTGTGGAGGGCTGGATGAACAGTAGACGATGGAGGGGTGCCCGTGGAGGGGTGGTTGAACAGTAGCCGGTGGAGTAGCGCGCGGTGGAGGCTGGATGAACAGGAGCCCGTGGAGGCTGGAGGAGGTCGACAGTGGAGATGAACAGTATCCCGTGGAGTCCCGTTTTGCGGTACGCCACACCCCTCCCGTCAACAGGACCCCCGTTTCGACTGTAGCGCTCCAACACAAGTCCATTTCCTCCGTTTTGCGGTATGCCACACCCCTCCCGATCAATAGGACCCCCGTTTCGACCGTAGGAGGTCCGTTTCCTCCATTTTGCGGTACACCAGACCCCTCCTGATGAACAGGATGCCGTTTCGAACATGGCCGGTCGAACACAAGGCCGTTTCCTCCGTTTTGCGGTACGCCAGACCTCGTTTCCATCGCCTGTTTCGTCCAAGCCCTCCCGATGAACACGGCCAAGCATTCCATTTCAACCCAGCTGGTTGGCTGCCACGCGTTCCATTGCCTCCTGATGAACACGACGCATTCCGTTGCCTCCCCATGAACACGACACATTCCGTTGCCTCCCCATGAACACGACGACGACGTCGTTTCTCCGTTCTGACCCAGCCATGTACACGAGCCCTGGCCATACGTATGCGCGAGTAGGCGTTTGAGACCCTGCCCGTATGTACATACGTGGCCGTATTTTCTTTCTTGCACCCTGGCCGTTGTACGTACGTGTACATGCTGCGTGTGTGCCTCTACTATGACACGTACGCGCCTCTACTACGACACGTGCGCACCTCTACATTGACCAGTATATATATACGTACACGTTCGCGACCAGAATGACAATGCTACGTACGCTTCGACCAGGTGGGTCCCGACTATCAGGCACTTCCTTGCCTGCGAATATGTAGCTGGTGGGTCCCAGCAGTCAGGGGGGCGAATCGTTTTGTTTTCGTTTTTTTGCCCGGACGCACTTCCTTGCGTGCGAAGGTGTAGCTGCTGGGTCCCAGCAGTCAGGGGGAATCGTTTTTTTGCCCGGACGCACTTCCTTACGTGCGAAGATGTAGCTGGTGGGTCCCAGCAGTCAGCGGGGCGAATCATTTTTTTCGGGCGCACTTCCTTGCGTGCGAAGATGTAGCTGGTGGGTCCTAGCAGTCAGGGGGGCGAATCTTTTTTTCGGACGCACTTCCTTGCGTGCGAAGATGTAGCTGGTGGGTCCCAGCAGTCAGGGGGAAACGTTTTTTTCACGAAATACGGTGGCCCGTCCGGTGGGTCCCCGCTGTCAGGTGGAGGAATAATTATTTTGCGCGTAATAAGGAGGCACTTCCTTGCTGCGGCTGTGGACCCAGCTGTCAGCCTCTCCACGTACAATCCACGTCCGATGGAAGCCATTCCTTAACCATGTTGACCACACCGCGCCGAGAGCACCAAGGTGGTGGATGACGGTGAGGCCTAGGAAGGGGACGACGCGAAGCCGGGGAAGACGCGGTAGTGGATGCCCACGCGTAGAGGAGTATGGGGGTTCACTCGTTCGGCTGCGGTGTGAGGCTGCCGTCGCCGCAGAATAACAGGGGGTGTGGGTGCGTAGAGGGATGGCCTGGCCAGCGATGGGAGTAGTAGGGGGCGATGAGGCCTCCGCGGCATCACAGCCGTCCACGGGCGGCAGGAGCAGGCGGCATGACCGGTGCTGCTTTGGGCGGCTGGAGCAAGAAGACCAGAGGTTGAATAAGCACTACAGCCGTTGGATGGACATCATACGGTCACTGGAGCTAGAATTGTTCATATATTGACTAAAGTTGACAAAGGCCTCCGTCCCAGTCAACTTAGTAGGCCCACAAGCCAGCCTCCCACCAAGGTGGGTCCCAGCTAGCAGGGGGTATTCATTTTTTTGTGCGTAATAAGGAGGCACTTCCGGTGGGTCCGAGCTGACAGCGGGGGGAACGCTTTTTTCGCGAAATATGGTGGCCCGTCCTGTGGGTCCCAGCAGTCAAGGGGAAACATTTTTTCACGAAATACTGGTGGCCCGTCCGGTGGGTCCCTGCTGTCAGGTGGAGGAATAATTATTTTCCGCGTAATAAGGAGGCACTTCCTTGCGGCTGCCGTGGACCCAGCTGTCAGCCTCTCCACGTACAGTACTCTCCCGATGGAAGTCGGTCATTGACCACATTGACCACACCGCGCCGAGAGCACCACGGCGGTGGACGACGGCGAGGCCTAGGAAGGGGACGACGCGGAGCTGGGGAAGACACGACAATGAAAGCCCGCGCGGAGAGGAGTACGAGGATTCATCGGTTCGGCTGCGGTGTGAGGCTGCCGTCGCCGCAGAATAACTGGGGGTGTGGGTGAGTAGAGGGATGCCCTGGCCAGCGGTGGGAGTAGTAGGGGGCGCTGAGGCCTGCGCGGCAGCACAGCCGGCCACGGGAGGCGGGAGTAGGCGGTCCCACCGTCGCTGCTTTGGCGGCTGGAGCAAGAAGGTCAGAGATTGAAGAAACACGACGGCCGTTGGATTGACACCCAACGGTTACGTCTACTAGAATCGTTTGTTGACGTATATAATAACTAATTTTTTTTGCATACGCGTCAACTAAACAGGCCCACAAGTCAAACCACTCCCTCTTTTTTTTAATAATTTATATATAGCTCATGTCAACTTCTTATGCAATTTATTGCAGTCGTTTTTTTGTTGGCCAGGGCCAACTTCGCATATTTTTGTGGGTTCCAAACTATTTTTAATACCGAAATGTCGAGCCAGATTTAAAGTACTTTGAAGATATATTTAAATTAGGTTAATGCCCAGTGAAATAGAAATATGAAAATGTGAAAAAATTCAGAAATTATAAAGTAATTGCCAGTTTGTCATCTGTTTTTATATTTACAACTCATTTCATATTATTTTCAAGATTTGCAGGCGTCTTGAAAGAGTTGCAGCCCATCAGGGCATATAAAAATAAGTAGGCCTGGATTGGGTATTCTTCAGAAAAAATAAACTGGGCTCATTTTCACAAAGAAAAAATAGCTGGGTTGGTCACATGGTGAACATAAAATATAAGACTGGGCTAGACGGGCCACAACCCAGTTCAAAGCCTGCTCCGTCTCAACAATACCAAACAAAAAAAATACTGCTCGAGTAGCTACGTCCCAGGTGTCAGCCGATCTTGTGTTGTTCTCTTATCTATTGACTATATACGCTCACAATGTCGTGGGTCCCAGATGTCAGGAAAACACTAGAAGGAAGCATTTTATTTTTCCATACGCTGACGTGGTGGGCCCCTACTGTCATCCTCTCCACGTATTTCTGCCGATTCCTGTTGTTTGTTGACCATGTTGACAACGCGAGAGGGCGGCACCGCAGTGAGCACACCAAAGCGCGCGGAGGACGTCGGCGTTAACGATTTAGGAGACGGCGGGGCGGCGATGGGTGCGCTGAGGCGCAGCCAGCCGTGGGAGGCGGAAGCAGGCGGCCCCATCGGCGCTGGTTTGGTTTTGGTGGCTGGAGGAAGACAGGACTGAAGAAACACGACAGGCTGTAAAAGCAGCAGGAGTACTTAACAACCTTAACTGAAACCAACAGGGGCACTTAACAACCAAAGCTGAAAGCAGTATGAGTACTTATACAGGTTCAACCGTACAAAGCATGCCTCGAACAGTGCTATTTTGCCTACAGTTAACCAAGGGTGAGACCACCAAGCCCCAGGACAAGGCTCAGGTGCCACCCCGCGCATCCACAACCTTCTGAAAGCGGCTTCATCTCGCAACGTGGTCAATAAACAGGATATTCGCTTTAGAGCCATGGAAAAGCATGAACATAATCTTCTGTCCTATTCTCCAAGATGGACGAGCCTTCATTATTTGAGACCACCCATGAATAAGTATCTTTTCACCTCCAAGGGGAATTGAGTAGGTCGATATAAACATCATGTTGTGACCAAGCGCAAGTCTGACCCGACCATGGTCAGGCATCTGTATAGGAACAATAGAACTCGGCAGTTCCTATTTCAAGAAGATCACAACTGTAAAACTGTGTATAAGCAATAGTTTATGAACAACATATATAACAGAAAACAGCTCGTACCATAAGTTTCTCGACACAGTTGGACCTATTCAACGAGTGCAGCAGTGGCACACATATCCCACGTGGCCTTCCACCATTGAAACGCCCCACAAGGACCTCAAGACGATCAATAAAGTGTAGGAACTTGTGGATGTCGATCCAGTCAACTTCAGTGCCATTAGTAACAACCGAGTTATTACAGAGTAACAAACGAGCAGACTAATTAACTCTGAAAAAACCTACACGCGCCACCAATTATAAGAAAATATTAGTTAGAAGTAGCATCTTCGTGAGAGATTCGTTGCTACTTCTAAAGTTAAATTGTGATTAGTTAGACAGAATAGGTGGATTAAGAAGTAATTGAGGCGACAAGCAAGAACCAGATACAAAACTAACATGGATGAACAATTGGAACGGCATCGGGGTGGAAGATCGCAGTGAAGATGAGACCAGGTTCTGCTATTTCCATCAACATTCGTGCGCCAACTTTCAGTCCATAACACTTGAGGAAGTTTATCCAAGTTCGGCCATAAAAAAAGCAGCGATCTTCTTGATTCATGAACCCAACTCGGAACTTATATCCATGGCTTGTCTTCACTATGACCATTAAACTAGTGTATTTAGTTATGGCAAGGCCGAGCATCTTGAGTACATGTGTTCTAGCAGAGCAAATAATACACTGCAGGAAAAATAATATGAGAACACAGCATGTTCAAAAAAAACCCACCCTCCCGGATAGAAAATAGGATTCTAGGAACATACTGTGCGCGTTTCAAAATGCTGTGTTAGGATGAGAAGGAACAAGTGTGGTGTCTCGCCGAGGGTGCAGAAACCTGTAGGGTACTCGCACTTTGGGCACTGCAAATGAAACACACTAGGTTCAGTAGGAAGAAAAATGCATCAATGGCGGCGGCTGCCATCCTAGCATTACTTGCGACCAAGGGACTTGGATTTATCGGGGATGGATGAAGAATTCATACCTGGTTCTCCATGAGAAAACCCTATGCAATCGCCGAGAGGGGGTTTTCTCTGAACAAGCAGACAAGGGAGAAGGGGATTCAGGCCCCGTGAAATATTGCTGCTTCGTCCGTCCAGCTTACTGCTAAAGCTGGAAAGGGGGGGTGTGATTTGACGGCTCATTGGGCATTACTGCAGCGCTACGACCGGGGTGTGTCTACCGTGAAGTTGTGCACTCTAATTTATGCATATGGCACGTGGACCCCGTTGCCGGTTGCCCCACATATCAGCGAAAGGAAGTAGAAAGACAGGAGTAACTAGTTACACATAAATATATTTTTTGATAGAGAGATACTCCCTCTGTAAAGAAATATACAAATCTTTTATATCACAGGCTCACCTTGCCAAGAAATATACTCCCTCTGCAACGCACGGGCATTATGGGGGTTCAACTTTTTTTATGGGGGTTTAGCTGAAAATATAATACTCAGATAGGCTCATGGTTCTGGACTTTGGGCTGCAGGCCGACCCTGCATGTTTGGGGGCCCATGTGTTCTACCTTAGCGCTTTTCATATTGCAAGCGATCAGTACGGCGCTGGTTTTAGATGCTGTCGCAAGGTGAATACACAAAATTGAATAAAGCACGACAGTTGTTGGAATGAAATCGAACGACAGTTCCTAACCAACAATCAGAGTTGCAATTCTATCAACGATATACCATGTGATAAATAATATTGTCGTACTACTTATACACACAGGACACTTGTTTCACCATGCCAGATTATTACATCAAAATCTCTCAGAGGATAGATTAGTTCGGCAGTTGTGTGCTGCTACTGAAGAATTTCAAAGTTGATTTGGACCAGCTCTCCTTGCCGAGAAAGTTCGATTTTGACATCATCCCCTACCACAAGATATGATTTAGATTTGAACCTTGACCATCCTTTAGCATCAATCATCATGCGACCATCCTTTGTACTTACGGTATATTGAGCAGGTTCATTCACACCAAGGCTGCGCATGGTAAGAGAAACTTGGCCGCGGTCGCCCGGATTGTTGAACGACTCCCTCGTTGCTCTAGGAATTCTCTGTTTGCAAACAAGAAGACATACCCAAACAGTTAGATCAACACAGTGAATCATGTGAAACAACATGGAAAGAAAAAAGAACGAAGCACTTGGACGGCCAATGCTTACCAAGAAGGTGGACATGTCGATTTTTGTAAGGACTTTGGTATATGAAGTGCGAACTGCACCCCAGTCTATTGCTGGTGCAACTGCATGGACCGGAGCAGATGCAAGTGCAAGTGTTGGTGCAGGTGCCGAAGCCGCTGCTGCCGGAGATGGTTCTCCTTGTAGAGCTGGTGCCGGTGTCGGAGCAGGTGCCGGTGTCGATGCCCAATCCTCCGGTAGATCAGACTGATCCGCTGACGCGGTCGGTACCCAATCCTCAGCTGGATCAGACTGAGCTGCTACCACTGTTAGTGCTAGAGCAACTGCCGATGCTTGATCTGTGCGAGACAGCGGCGATCATGTATGGTCTGCTATGATTAGCTTTCTAACTTGACTAGGATCCGTGACCGTGATCCAGTTTTTTTCTTCATTTCTTTTAAACACGAGAAGGACTAATTGTGGCATTTTTGTTAAACCAAACTGCAGTTCATCATAGGGATTCATCTTGTACTCAGACAACAGACTGATCCAATTTTTTCGAGTAATATAAGTGATGGACAGTGCCTTTGTTACTGCCACGACATAAGAAGTGAAACCTGCAAAAATAGCCATCGTAGAGCAAACCAAACCGTTTATTCTGTGATGAATGTCACATGGAAAAACCTGCATCGTAAAATTGCAGGAAAAGAAATAAAACATGACATTAAATCAATAAGATTTAGATAGTAAATCAATAATATTTACTTGATGTGACATGAGTGAATCCTTACCAGGAAATCACTATGTTGAAGTACTAAACAAAAGATTGATCGTCCAACTACGCGTGGCATGTAGGGGCCCCGCCTACTCCCAACAAGCACGACGGTCCAAAGGTTGTGACAAATCGTATGGACCGAACATCCATGGGACTGGAAATCCTGGTGGGTGCGATAAACCCTGCAATGCATACAGATATTGGAGTGTAACCATAATTGATAAACCGTCCTCACAAAAAATATGATCTGGATACTTCAAAATATACAGACTGAATTGAGTGGACAGACATTAACATAGACCGTTCTCAGGACTGACCACACACCAAAAGTGGCAGTACTAATAAACAATACAGGGTTCACAAACACAAATCAAGTACTGAACAATAGTACTTACTACAGACAAGCAAAGTTGCACTAACTAAACTCTGCAGACTATTTCTTGCCACCGACCTACGGGATGAACCCCGCATAACTGACTAGGCCATGGACTTCGTGTGAGATGTCTACATGCACCATCACCATCTTGTCAACCTTGGAGAAGCTAACAGAGTGGTCTTCCACTCATAAACATGATGATGAAGACAGGCCGCATCGGATTTGTTGGGAAGCTTTACAAGAACCACACCCTTCGTAATCGAAGGCACAACCAGGAAATTGTTGTGGTCAAGTATAGCCTCGAGAACATGCCTGACAACAATGCTATAGGAAAACACTAGTTCTGGACACGTGGCGACAAGGACACAACAGCTGGATAGTTCAGCAGTAGAACTTATCATCAGGTCTTCCAGCTCACATGGCATGACTTTGAGAACTTCGTCTCCACCGTGGACCTGGTTCTAATTCAAATAGAAACCATATTTTATTACTACCTCCGTTCAGAAATATAAGATGATTTTCGATATTATACTCCATATATGACTACATATACGCACAGAAATGAGTGAACAAAGACACTAGAACATGTCTTCAAAGGCATGAGAGCAGAGGGATTACATGCAATATCCATAACACAAGTTACCGAGGCAAATATACCCTCTTAAAAGGTAGCATTGATGTTCATAAAGTACTCCCTCCGTCCCAAAATTCTTGTCTTAGATTTGTCTAGATACATATGTATCAAGTCACATTTTAGTATTAGATACATCCGTATCTAGACAAATCTAAGACAAGAAATTTGGGACAGAGGGAGTAGTTGAAAGTAATCTATAAGAAATCAGTGTCAACCTCTCGCATGTTTTGGTCAAAATAGGAATTTAGAACCGTCATTTGGCACACTAAAATCACATGCAAGATCACCCAGAAAGTTTTACTACCAGTACTAGTACTGCGTGTTAGATGAAAAAACACGATCAAGATCGAGAAAAAGATCGTCAACAAGAGACATTACCTAGACTTGCTTAATGAGGGATCTCGGAGAGGGGGGCTTGGACAGGGCGATGGCTTTGAGCTTGTCTATGGTAGTCTCGGCGGGGTGCTTGCGCTTCTTCGTACCATGAGCCTCGACGGTTTTGGCCAGAGCCATAGACATCACGTCGGCCGGTGCTTCAGCGTCCATCCAAGAGAGGAAGCTGAGAGAGAAGAGTGAAAGGAGGAACAAGATGAGGGAGAAGCGAAGCAAGTGGGGGGTTTTCTTCAAGAGAGGAAGCTGAGAGAGAAGAGTGAAATGATGGTTGCTTCGTCCGTCCAACTTACTGCTGGAAAGGAGGGGGTTTTGTGATTTGACAGCTCATTGGGCATTACTGCGGCGGTTCGATCGGGGTAGTCTACCTTCACTCTACTACGGAGTAATTTAGTGCATGGCTGGTGGACCCAGGTGCTGGCTGTCCCACACGTCGGCGAAAGTGAGTAATTTAGTGCATGGCTGGAGGAGGATCCGCACGGTAGAGCGTGTCCACTGTTTTTCTGAAGAAAAAAATGATTACAGCAAGCGTTTCCACTCTTACGACGGAGGAGTGCGAAACACAGCAGTCACTTGAACATACATAGTGCTCCTACTACTAGGCATGTGTAGTGGTTCATACGTCAGTACTACACAATCTTGTTGCTAGTGTAGTAAGATATGACGATAACAAATGATGTTGTGCGCATGTCAACTACTCCTATATGTAACATAGTACCGCTTTTTCGACTGTCCGGTCGAGAATGAACGGTGAGATCAATGTTAACAGAACTAGGTCCATAGCGCATAGAGAGTACGGTGCTACAGTACTCCATGAAACATGAACCATATGAAGCACGAATAGTGTTAGGCAGGGTGTATGAAGGGTGCATGGGATAGGAGCAAAAGTTCCCTTCTCGACCCACTTTTGGGTGTTTGGCAGAGCGCATGAAGGGTGCATGAGTCCACACTAGTAGGTTGACAAAAATACATGAAGAGGAAACAACTATATTGAGATGAGAATACAACCAAACACACCCACACGCTTTGTGCTACAGTGACTGATCTGCACCGTCTGAGTTTGATCCAACGATCATGTTGCACCGAGACATGGACATGCCCATGCAGAGGGTGCCTAAACACCACCGAAGTCCCTCTGCTTCTCGAGGCGCACGATGTTGGTGATGCAGGGTGCAACCGCCCACTCCCGGTCGACGGGAGCCAGTGTCAGGCGCCTCACCTCAGACTCTATGAGCTGCTGCGCCGCCATGGCACCAGGTAGAAGCAATGGGGAGAGGAAGCAAAGGGGCTGAAATGGCTGAAAGGCAATGCAATATACGGGAAGGCGGAGGGAGCGGGGAATCTTTTGGTTTTCACCATGGTAAAACACCAGTCGATGACTTCTCACATCAGGGAGCAGTGGGTTTTTACAGGCGGAGTCATCGTGACTAATTGCTGCCGCGCCTGCTCCTGTCAATCAAAAAATTAAAAATCCTGCCGCGCCTGCTCCCGTCAATCAAAAAATTAAAAATCCTACCGCGCCCAAACACCAGAGCAACGCCGCGGTGGATATTTAAATTTACCTACCAACAAGTAGATAAAAAAGGGGTGAAAAAACAAATGTGGCGGCGGCCTAGCTAATCGGTCGAACTAGCCCAACTAGCTAGCCACCGTGCTTCACTGATGTACTCGGCGGGAAAGGTGGTCTTTTGTGATTTGACGACTCATTTACTTGCTTTGGCGCTACGACCGAGGAGGACCTAGAAAACGCACGATAGGGCGTCCCACGTCAGGAAGAATATATGCGTGCACCACCTAGGAGGACCCCGAAACCGCGCGGTAGGGTGTGCCACGTCTCGGCACGGAGGAAAAATGTGCGTGTAAAAATATACTGTATCAGACGTACTACCTATGGTTCGACCTCGGGACCCAGCCAGTCGGTCGAAAACACCCCACTAGCCACACAGCTTCATCATGCAAACGTGGCACGGAGGATAGATGTGGTTAGCTCCGTCTCGACCAGCCACAACGTCTCTTGTTCTAGGCGATTCTTCTATTTTCCAAGCTTTTTTTAGTTGTAATAACACCACGGCAAGCTAGCGCCGCTCTTCGTGTGTGCTCGTGCAAAGGTTAGACGATGGAGAGAAGAGAGATTAAGATCGCAGACCTGGGACCCACCAGTAAGTGAGACAACGGTCATGCACGTGTTGACGAGGCACTCCCTCTACTCTACTCAACGCAAGTACTGTATAAAATCAAGTTATGGGACAAAGCTAACAACCATTCATTTTTTCAGGCTATCGACTTACGCTTTGTAGTCCAGGTTGCCAGTTTGAATCTCATCTTTCAGATTTGTTAGTTTTAGGTCCAAATTTGATTAATGACAAGTGGGACCCCCGTGTGTTGTTCCGATATTTCAGTGTAGGATGGTTTTTTTTGAACAAACACTTTGCACGGTTAGACAAGTAACGGCACGAGTTACACATTTTTTGCAAGTTTACAAACAAAAATGACAGTGGCATAGAATATCACATCCACCCCGCAGCTTAGATACTATGGTGATACGAGTTTTTACACCGTTGGAAGTGAGATCCAATGGCTTGGGAGTAGTCTTTGTAATTATGCGCAATTTCCAAACTCTCCAAAGGTTTTTTTGAAAATAAAACATTCAGACCTCGTGTGTGCCGCTGCATCTTCGATCCAACGGCTCCCCGATGCTCATATTAGGTGCTGCCTGTAGCTTAATTACCTGCTACAGTGATATGAGCATCTAGGTCATATGATCAGTGATCAGATGGCACATGCGTAATACTTGTACTTTCTGCACATTTCCCAAACTCTATCAGCCGTATATTGCAAAAACATTCAAACCTCCTACTGTGGGCCATTATATCTCAGTGAACTCGTATCACCGTAGAATCTACGGTGCGGGAGCACCTCATACTCTCCCGTGCGAGAAAACATAAGGTGCTATCGCAGCTTGGATGCTACGGTGATACGAGCTTGGAGGTCGCTTGATCTGAGATCCAATGGCATCTGAGCAGTCTTTGTGCTTGTAAGCAGTGGCCGAACTCTTTTGGGGCTTTTCTGCAAAAAACCATTCGAACCACCGAGGAGGTGTTGGGTCACAGATCCAACGCCTTCGAAGAGCTTGTATCACCAAAGCATCTAAGGTGTGGTAGTACATGATATTCTTACATACAGGAGAATATGATGTCCTCCTTCATCTTAGATGCTACGGTGATACGAGCTTCGAGGTCGTTGGATATGGGATCAAAGGGCATCTAAGTAGTTTTTGTACAAATTGTGTGCAATTCTCAAACTCATCAAGGTTTCCTGCAAAAATATTAAGACACATCATGTGAGCTGCTATATCTCAGATCTACAAGCTCCAAGCAACTCGTATCGGCATATAGAATCTAAGGTATGGGGGCACATGATATTCTCCCAGGGAGGAGGGGTGGGGGTGCACAACCAATCGGTGGTTGGGAGGGTGGGGACAAATATAATCTAAACAACCCTAAACAGAGCTCCACAATTTTATCTAAGGTTGAGGGGTTGACCCCCGACAATCATAGCTCCGCCTAAACACAACATTTGCATGTACTGTAGTACTAGACTTAATATTCATGTTTCAGTTTCATGTTCATTTTAAATATTGAACTGAGGACCATGGATGTCTTACATTTTACTCCCTTCGTTCCTAAATACTAGTCTTTTAGAGGCTTCAAATGGACTGGCACATACGAATGTATATAGACATATTTTAGAGTCTGGATTCACTCATTTTGCTCTGTATGTAGTCACTTGTTGAACTCTCTAAAAGACTAATATTTAGGAATAGAAGGAGTATTTTTGAATTCGTGTCATACATGCATGGTTTGGAAAAATAGATGCACTATACTTATTGGATTGTTGTTGTGTTCGTGCGTGTGTGTCTGTGTGTGTGTGTGTGTGTGGTCATATGCTTGATACATACAAAGTTTTCTCACCTCCATATTGTTCATCTTTTAAATTTGAATTTGCATTGGAAAACTTACTAGGGATACCATGAAATGTGAAATCCACGTTGAGATCACTATATCACAAACTCACTCTAATTCAACAACTCGTCATAAATCAATTACCACGTTGAGATTAGTATTTGCAAGGAAAATACGGGTATTGTAATACACATAGATTCATTCGACAATTTAAAAGGTTCCTTTCGTATTCTCGAATGGTAGGACCCAACGGTGTACCAGCCAGACCTTGGCTCGTGTTGATCCTAAAAAAGACCGGGCTCGTGTCCTTCGGTGGCGTGCGTGGTACGCACATTAGGCAACCCCAACCAGTCGAGCCTCAGCGTTTCAAGTCGAAATATCTGGCGGCCAGAATTCCAGCCCTAGGAAATTCCCCTCATGTCCCCGGTCCATAATGACTACCGATGAACAATGGAGGGATGCTTTAGTAACTATACAATGTTACCTACCGTGCCGAGCACAGTTCAATTCCCTCGGTCGCCGCTCATCAAGGTCACCCGTCAACTGCATTGCCTAGTACTACTACTACTACTACTATACCAGGATGAACACAGAATTGAGCCCGTTTGTTCGTGCCTAGTACTTGATTTAATATATCAGGCAATGCACTGGTACGGAGGGATTATCCTTTTACTCTGCATATATAACTTGTCTGAAGTCTAATTAAGCAAAATGTTTGACCAAATCCTTTCTTAAGAAATACAACAGGACAGATGTACGGCTTGAAAATTTATTTCATGATGCAGGTTATGATATTGTTTCGAATCCTGGATCTTAAATTTCAGAAAATCCAAAAGTGAGCATACATTCTTGAAACTAAGCATGGTCACGTGATATGGCACAAATATTACTTCGTAAGTTTTTTCTTCAATTTGAGACAAGCTGCTTATGATAAGTTGCATCAAATGAAGAGCCAAGGTATTTTGGAACAAAGACCTGTCACGTTAATGCGAACACTTTCACTATTGAAACCGTGGGCGTTTACGTGCCACCACGAGTCCCCGCTTCTCATCGGCAGGTGCCGTCCGAGCAAGCGTGTGAGTCGACGGGAGGCGTGCGAGCAGACCGCTGCGTCGGCTGTCAGGGAGGCATGCGAGCAGACCGTTGTGTAGCTCACCGGGAGGCGAGCCCTTTGACCAGGCTCCGCCGCCCACCGCCGTCCCAACTGCTCCCACTTTTAATGTCGCCGGCGCCGTAGTTTAAAATCAACCCCGCACTACCCGGTATCGCTACAATCCTCTCTCTTCCTCTCCGATTCTCCTGTCATCTACCTCCAACTAGCCTGACCTAAACGTACGCCATGCCGCATCACGATGGTCTGCCCTTAGTGTTCTAATTTCCCGAGGAAGACACCCAGCCGGAGTCTCAAGAACATAAGGCACTTTGGGGCGAGCTTGAACTGGCCTTGCGGGAAGACGTCGCGCCTGTCCCCGCTCCCGTTCCGGCTCCCGTCGCCCCGACTGCACCAGCGCCCATCCCTATGGCATTGATGGACTGGGAGCCGCACATTGTCGCCGAGCTTGATCCCACGGGGTTCCATGAGGTCCCCGCCGACTTTCACGCACCCGTGCACCTGGCAGCGCATGCGCCTACGCGTGCACTGATGCGCATGCCCGTGCCGGTGCCCGTGCACCTGCCAGCGCATGCGCCTGCGCATGCATTGACGTGCGCGCCCGTGCCGGTGCCCATGCACACGAATGTCTCTGCCGCGCCGTTGACAGCGCATGTCCCCGCGCGGGTGCCAGTGCCCCCCTCAGCGGCATGGATGGCCGCCGTCGATCGCTTCCTTGCACCAACGCCAGTCGCCTTCTCCTGCCAGTTGACTCGGTCCGAAGTCCAGAACATTTTGGCCTTCCTTGAAGCTAGGCCAACGTCCAGGAGTATGCCAACAACGGCGCAAGACGCTGCCGTCGCCGTCGGTCAGTGGCCCGACGACACACAGAGCACGGCAGAGGAGCCGCTTCCCACCGCGAGACGCCGCCACCGCCGCGTAATCTAAATTTGCCATGAAAAACGTTCGGATTGCCATGCTTAAAATCCGAACGTTTATCATTTCCGTTTATTTTATATCGATCGTCGTATAATTTAAAGTTGGAGTCAGACTGAACGAAATGTATGGTTTGATCGATTGAATGTTCTGCTAGAGCCGTATCAAATTAAATATAAAACTTCATCAAGCCACATTTATTCCTTGTCATCCAACGACCTAGACTGCTTCAATGTCGAGCGCTCAACACGTTTAGCGTGCAGTTAATTACATGCAAAAAATAGTGCTAATCACATGACAACACGCAAATAATATCCTACTAGTTAATATCTGCATGCACTTAATGTACTTCTAAATTAATGTGCATTGCACGTACACACTGACTAGTGCTGCTAGTACGTGAAACTGGTGCCGTGACTTGTGAATGCGTCCAGATATGGTCAAAGGCAACATCGCCCGCGAGTTCTTCCTGTTTGCCCGTGCATCTAAATGCAGAAGGGGCGGAGAGAGAGAGAGCACACATGGAACCCACCAGTAAGTGAAGGCGAATAGTACTAAAAATAATATTACATGTTATCCATTAATTGGGTTGTGGTAATATGAAAATATTATGTGAACAAAGGGGGTACAACAAACATTGCTATTCTACGTATGTTTCCTATTAACGTGCGGCTTGAAGGCCCGGTCGCATGTTCGATCCTCGTCCTTTATTTTATAATTTGTATATGGGTCCAAATTTGTTTCATGACATGTGGGCCCCTCGGTGTGTAGTTTGTAACACTTTAATTTGTGGGTTGAAATTTGTTCCATTCCAAGTGGATTATCGGTGTGTAGTTTTGTAGCTTATTTATAATAATTAAAGAGAACAACATAGTTTTTTCAATAATACCATGGTGCGACGTCGAAGGCGAGAAAGGACGTGCGAGAGAGCGATGACCGAGCCAGAGGGAAATCAACTAGGGGAGTTGCGTGGGTTGCAACGGTGTTTGGAGTAGTTGTGGACCGAATGCTACGAAAATATAATCTAAACCGACCAGAATAAATGCCTACACAAATTAATCCAAGGTTGGAGTGCCCCTCGCAATGTAAATAGCTCTGAATTTGGGAGGGATGGAGAGGTAGTAGCTTCAATGCGTGGAAGATACGGTGTGAGAAAGCGAGGTCAATCGAGAGACATATAGATAGAGAGACAAAGTGTGGTTCGACATTCATTGAACAAATATATATGCTCTGGAGAGATATTGGCCGATTGAGCTTTTTGGCAAGGGTGAGGGCTGTAAGATAGAGCTTGAGAGATGATCCAGTCACAGACGTGTAGATATATTTTGTGCGTGGGAGGAAGCAAGGTCAACCGATCACATAGGGTCGCTGTGCGATCGAAAGAGTGAGGCGGGTTGGAGAGAGTGACCTAGATAGACGATGTGCGTGAGAGAGTATACAATGTGAATAGGTCGAATTGGGCTCAAACATGGTGATATATCGTTTTTGTCCGAGAAAGAGCGAGGTCAATCGAGACATACACACACAGAGAGAGAGAGAGAAAGAGAGAGAAAGAGAGAGATTGAGTGAGCGTGGCCCACCATGAGGTCGAAAGAGTGGCGGCGGCTTGGATGGACTGACCTAGATAGACAATCTGCGTGAGAGAGTATAGCGTGTGTCGATCAAGGCCCAAACAGGGAGATATATCATTTGTGTGTGAAAGAAAACGAGGTTAAACGAGACTCAGATAAAGAGAGCGAGATTTAGCGAGTGTGGCCCGTCGTGCGGAAGAAAGAGTGAGACAGTCTCGAGGGAGTGACCTAGATAAACAATGTGCATGCGTGCGCACGAGAGGTTGGGGGGGGGCTAGATAGGCAATGCAAGTATTTAGCGCGAGAGGGTGAGAGGGAGAGGGGGGAGAGAGAGCTCAGCATGGGGTGCAATGGCGGGTGTGTTAGGTAAATACATTTGGTAACAGAGTGGAAAAAGGGGTTGTGTAGTGAGACTTAGAGATC